>NC_034607.1:15549058-15564888 GCF_900095145.1 Mus pahari | reverse complement strand
TCTGCCTCTGCCTCTGCCTCCTGAGCACTGGGATCATAGGTCTATGCCACCCTGCCTAGCAGATCTACATTTCTTAGGTCACAGAATCCTTTGGATTTTCCTAAAAGTTCTGGGAACAGTTTGTGTGCATGTACATATACCTATCCCATTCAAGATGTCGTTCCAAACAATTTTGAAGCTTTTACTGTATGTGTGTGTGTGTGTGTGTGTGTGTGTGTGTGTGTGGTGTTTGAAACTCCAGATCATGCCTGTGTAGGCAGAAGCCAGCGGAGGAAGATCTGTGTCCTGTTCTGCCAATCTTTGCTCTTCTCTCACTGAGCCTAGAGCTTCACTGGTGGGCACCAAGCTCCAGGGATGCACCTGTCTCCACCACAGCATCTGTGGTCACCTGTTTCCCCCCAACATCTGGGGTTACAGCTACACAGAGCTACTCCCAGCTTTTTGTACGTGTGCTGGGGACTGAACTCAGGTCTTCATGCTTTCAGGCAAATATTCTAACCCTATTAATCCCGTCCTCAAGCCCCTGGGTTCTAAAAACTCTTAAAGCTTACTCATGGAACCCCTCTGGAATGTAGGACCTTCAGGTTAGAATTCTGTCCTTAAGGCCAGGAATAGTGGACAGATCTGCAATCCTACCTACCTACTGGAGATTGTGGAGTAAAGAGGGGTCAGCCTGGGCTACAAAGCAACTTCAAGGTCATCCTGAGTTACAAAAGACCCTGTGGTTGGTTGGTTGAGGTGGAGCAGTTATTTTGTTTGTTTGTTTGTTTGTTTGTTCTGGGTTGGATGGGTTTGGTTTGTTTGTTTGGCTGGGTTTTTTTTTATTTGTTTGTTTGTTTTTGGTGTTTGGCTTTTTGTGACAGGGTTTCTCTGTGTAGCCCTAGCTGTCCCGGAACTTGTTCTGTAGATCAGGCTGTCCCCAAACTGCAGAGATCTGCCTGCCTCTGCAGGATTAAAGGCCTGTACCACCACCACTTGGCAAGAGACTCTGATTTAATTTTTTAAAAATGAAACAAACAAACAAACAAACAAACAACAAAAGACATAGTCTAGGCTGGTGACACAGACTGGTGACACAGACCTTTAATCACAATACTCAGGAGGCAGAGGTATGAATTTAAACCCAGTCTGGTCTACATAGTGAGTTCCAGGCCAGCAAGGGCTACAGGGTGATACCCTGTCTTCAAAACAAAAACAGAAAGTTAAGGGCTCCTGAGTTATAAAATCCCTGGCTCTTCCCAGCTGCCCCGTGTATACTCTATAAGACTACTGCTGGGGAAAGGCCTGGCACCAAGAGGAGGCTACTTGGAATGAACTGTTCTGGGGCTCAGGGACACACTCCTAAGCCAGCTGTGAGTGAACTGAAGCAGGTCTGGGGATGGCAGCACTAGGCGGGGTGCTGGCAGGCTCTGCCAAGTGCCCCCAGCTCACTGCTGCTCATAAACCAGATACTATATAATTTGTGTGCTAAAGGAGGTTTAGGTCAAGAGCTGAGAAAACCTGAACTCTCCCCCATGGTTCAGGGGGCTTGTTTGTTTGTTTGGGGGGTGAAGGTGGTTGAGATGGGATTTCTCTGTATAGCCCTGACTGTCCTGAAACTCCTTCTGTAGACCAAACTCAGAGCTGCCTTCCAAGTGCTGGGGTTAAAGGCGTGCACCACACTGCTGGGTCTTTGTGTGTGTGTGTGTGTGTGTGTGTGTGTGTGTGTGTGTGTGTGTGTGTGAGAGAGAGAGAGACAGAGACAGAGACAGAGACAGAGAGACAGAGAGACAGAGACAGAGACAGAGACACACCATCTAGCCTATGCTGACCTGGAACTAGCTGTGTGTAGACCAGGTTAGCTTCAAACTTATAGTCCTCTACCTTGGCTACCTGGATACTAGGATGACAAGCAGGGGGTTGCCACGCCCAGATGTTGGTGCTCGGCTTTACATTTGCTGTGTGATCCCAGGCAACACACATAGCTACTCTGGGCCTCATCTTAGGCAGGACTTTCCATCATCTCTGCTAAGGTCACAGTCTTTTTGAGACCAACTGGAATGAGCATCGAGTGTTGCTCACCTCAGGTTAACTGGGGCAGAAAGCAAGCTCTCCTGGTGGCTTAGGGTTTCTATTGCAAAACAACAACTTGGCAAAGAAAGGGTTTATTTACCTTACATTTCCACATCTCAATCCATCACTGAAGGAAGTTGGGTCAGGACTCAAGGCACCTGGAGGCAGGAGCTGATGCAGAGGCCTCCAGGATGGAGGAGTGCTGCTTACTGGCTTGTTTCTTCTGACGTGTTCAGCCTGCTTTTTCTTATACAACCTGGGACCACCCTGCCTAGGAGTGGCACCGCCCACAGTGGGCTGCCCCCCCCCCGCTTCAATTAATTAAGACAATATCCCACAGGCTTGACTATGGGCCAATCTTCTGAAGGCATTTTCTCAACTGAGAGTCCCTCCTTCCAAATGACTCGAGCTTGGGTCAAATTGACACAAAACAACTGGCCCAGACCTTCTCAGGCCTGAGCCAAATAGGAGAAGCCACATATACCATGGTGACACAAAGCTATAATCCTTGCCTCAGGAGGCTGAGGCAGGAAGATTGTCACAAGTATATTTAAAAAAATCTAGGCATCATGACATAAACAGCAGCACTGGGGAGGTTGAGACAGGGGGTTTTCTGTGAGTTTGTGACCATCCCAGGCTACATAATGAGTTCCAGACCAGCCATGTATACATACATAGTGAGACTCTTTCAAAAGGAAAAAGAAGAAAAAAAATCTTCTGCTACAAAATAAACAAACAAAACAACTGTACACATGTGGCTGGATCCGGTGGTAAAGCTTAGCGGTAGAAGGGTCAAAGGTTGAAGCAGAGCTAGGTTGTATGGCATGATGCTATCTCAGAAACAGAACAGAACAAGCCAAAAAGCTTTGTTCCCCCAGCCCTGTTAGCATGTCTTGTGTCTCTTGTGTATCTCATAACAACCATAAAAAGAAAGGGTCAATCCAGGCAGTGGTGGTTGACGCCTTTAATCCCAGCACTCAGGAGGCAGAAACTGGAGTGAGTTCCAGGGCAGTCAAGGCTACACAGAGAAACCACGACAAATTACATTATTATTTAATCTATTGGCGGGCTGGAGAGAAGGCTCAGCAGTTAAGAGCACTTGCTGCTCTTCCTGAGTTCCCTGAGTTCAGTTCTCAGCTCCCACTTCAGGCAGTTTACAACATCCTGTAGCTCCAACCTCCACAGGTACCTGCTCGTTCGCACATACACGCATCCACACAGAGACACATAGATATGTATATATGTATATGTGTATATATGTGTATATGTATATGTATATATGTGTATGTGTGTGTATGTATGTTCATTTCTCATATGTGCACTACACATGTCTTTGCTCACATGCATACACATGGTGGCTGTGACACACACGTGAAGGTCAAAGGAAACCTGCAAGAGTCAGTTTTCTCCTACCATGCAGGTGCTGGGACACAAGTTCAGGGAGTCAGGCCTGGTAACAAATCTCCTTACACCCCAGGCCTACTTTTTCCTTTCCTACAGAGTGAGACTACGACACAGGCTCGCCTGCCCAGGTCTGGGTGGTGATGCCTAGCTAAGCCCAGACCTCTTCCCCGCCCGCCCAGGGCTGGTGTCCCAGTGCCTGTGGGTCCCAGTGGCTGGTGTTAATTGGAATGGCACTCAGGGAGATCCATGAAGAGCAGCTGGGAAGGCTTCCTGGAGGAGGTGGGGTCCAGGGATGCTTCTGAGGGATGAAGAGAAAGGATAAGAAGTTCCAGGCAGGATGAAGAACTTTGAAAAGAGCAGGGAATGGGTCAAACTGGCCAGAAGTGCATGTTTGGGGCTAAACTGAGGCCTTACTCTGGAGCCTTGAATATCAGTTAGCTGGGGCGGAAGGCTAGCATCATGTCCCCTACGTCTGCACCCAGTGGACTGTATCAGAGAGAACTTAGCAGGACATGGGCAGAGGAGGCTGGGAACTGGCCAGCAGGGTTGTGCTCAGGTAGAGAGGATGGGGGGGGTGGGGGGTGGAGCGGGTCTCACCTAGCATGTTTCCCATTTCCTGGCTAAGAACTCTGGTCTCAGTCCTTCCTCCCTGCGTCCCAGCAGTAAACAGATGTATAAAGCAACCATTCCCATTTAAAGCTCTGCACGCTTGGAGGGAGGAGGGCCTGCAGGCCAGCTGCGCCCTTGTTTGGCAATGTTTGTGCTTACAACAACCTGATAGACAGAGATTTATCACAGTTTTCATTAGCCAAGGTTGGCTTTGCTTTGCTGCAGGTTTACACCAGGCTCCCCTTCTTCCCCTCACCCCCCCCCCCACATCCCTACACACTGCGGAGTTACAGATTTATGGCAGGCGGTGGAGGGGCAGGGGTGTGATGCGAGGAGGGGGCAGGGAGGGAGGCTGGGTGCAAGGTCTGGGGCTTGGAGCAGGGTGGGAGGGAAATCAGGCATCTGAAGGGGGTGTGGCTAGGACTCCACCAGAGAGAAGATCCAGAGAAGGAGGTTCATTAGGTTGCCTGTGTGTGCATGGGTCCTGGGGAGTGGTACCTGAAGCATACACACACACACACCCTGTGCACACACACCCCGTACACACACACCCATAAGCACATGCCTCTCTTAGGAGCATAGATATTGGCAAGTTGTTGATTTTTTTTTTTTTTTAAATATTTTAGTCTTCATTATGTTGGGGTGAGGAGGAGAAATTTCTTTATGGGAACGCAGATGCCTGAGGAGGCTAAAAGATATCAGACTCCCCTGAAGCTGGGGTTCCAACCTGTGAGCACACATACCACCAGCCTCACTCCCGATGGAGCTGGGACTCAAACTCATGTCCCCTGCAAGGGCAGTGCAGGCTCTTAACTACCTAGCCGACATAGTTTTTTGAAACAAGGTTTCACTATGTAGCCCTGGCTGTACTGGAACTTGCTATATATGTACACACTGGTCTTGAACTGACTCTGCCTCCAGAGAGGCAGCATTTATTACTTTTTTGTGGTGCTAAGGATCCAACCTAGAGTTTAGGACATCCTCAGCAAACATAGTCATGCTAAACTACGTCCCGCTTAGTTTTCTGGGTTTGTTTTTGGTTGTTTAAAGGAAGGTCTTACAAAATGAAGGCGCCTTAGTTGCTGTTCTGTTGCTGTGAAGAGACACAGTGACCAAGGCAAATTTGGTAGAAGAAAGCATTTACTTGTGAGCTGGCTTACAGTTTCAGAGGGCTACGCCTTTATCGGGACAGGAGGCAGACAGACATAGCATTAGAGCAGTAGCTGAGAGCTTTACATCCTGACCCCCCAGGCCTGGTATAGGCTTTTGAAACCTCAAACCCCATTCACAAGGCCATACCTCCTCCAACAAAGACATGACACCTCCTAATCCTTCCCAAACAGTTCACCTACTGATGATTAAACATTCAAATATATGAGCCTATGCCGGGGGGGGGGGCAGTCTCATTCAAACCATGACAGCAGGCTAGCCTAAAACTTGCTTTGTAGCCAAGGCTAGTTTGAACTTCTGATTCTCCTGACTTCATCCTCCAAGAGTTAGATGTAGGTATGTGTGGCTGTCTACTTATTGTCCTTATATTTTGAGATAAGGGTCTGTGATGTTACTCAGGTTGGTCTCAAACTCAGAATCTTCCTGCTGCAGTCTCAAGATGCTAGGATTACTAGGCATGCTAGTTAGTAGACATCATCTGTAATCTCAGTACACAGGAGCCTGGAGTAAGTTTACTACCCATTGCCCAGTGTTTGGACCCAGCCTGAGCAACATAATGGATCCCGTGATTAAGAAACAAAATGGGGGGCTGGTGAGATGGCTCAGTGGGTAAGAGCACCCGACTGCTCTTCCGAAGGTCCGGAGTTCAAATCCCAGCAACCACATGGTGGCTCATAACCATCTGTAACAAGATCTGATGCCCTCTTCTGGAGTGTCTGAAGACAGCTACAGTGTACTTACATATAATAAATAAATAAATCTTTAAAAACAAACAAACAAACTAAAGAAAATACCCTACATCCTTACCTACAACCTCATCTTACAAACTCATTTAAAAAAAGAAAGAAAGAAAGAAAGAAAGAAAGAAAGAAAGAAAGAAAGAAAGAAAGAAAGAAAGAAAGAAACAAAGTGGGTGAAGATGACACAGTAGACCGGCCTCCATAGACTCAGTGTGTGAATGCTTGGCCTATAGGGACTGGCACTATTAGGAGGTGTGGCCTTGTTGGTGGAAGTGTGTCATTGTGGGGGCAGGCTTTGAGGTCTTATATATGCTCAAGCTACGCCCAGTGTGACACACAGTCTCCTTTTACTGCTTGCAGATCAAGATGTAGAACTCTCAGCTCCTTCTCCAGCTCCGCACCCAACTACACACTGCCATGCTTCCCTCCATGATGATAATGGACTGAACCTCTGAACCTGTAAGCCAGTCCTAATTAAATGTTGTCCTTTATAGGAGTTGCTGTGGTCATGGTGTCTCTTCATAGCAATCAAACCCTAAGACAACTCACAACCTGAGTTTGATCCCCCAAACTCACATGACAGACACAAAGAGCTAAGTCCTTGAAGTTGTCCTCTGATTTCTGTATGTGCACCCATGGCATGTTAAGACATGCTCGCGCACATATGTGCGCGCACACACACGTGTGCACATACACACATTCAAATAAATAAATAAGGCTAGTGTAGTGGTTAGGTTTTAATCAACTTAACATAGGCTGGGGTCATTTTGGAAGAATGAACCTCAACTGAGAAAATCCTTCCACACACATCAGATTGGCCTGTAAAGCATTTTCTTAATTAATGGTTAATTGGAAGGGTCCAGCCCACTGCCAACCCAGGATTGATGGTCTTGGATTATATAAGAAAATAAGCAGAGTACATCACGGGGAGTAAGCCGATAAGCAGCACTCCTCCACGGCCTGTGCTGCAGTTCCTGTCTCCAGGTTCCTGCCTTGACTTCCCTTCCCAACAGACTGCAAACTGTAGCTGAAGTAAATTATTTCCCCACCAAGGTGATTTTGGTTATGGTGTTTATCACACCATGCAGAGTTACCACATCATAGGGTGTTTGTCATATACTGTATATCATACAATAGACATCACTGGCGAGATGGCCCAGCCAGTAACAGTGCAAGCTATGCAAGCCTAATGATCTGAGTTCAATCCCTGGGATGCATGTAAAGGGGGAAGGGGTGAGCTGACTCCGTAAAAGTTGTCCTCTGATCTCTACACACACACACACACACACACACACACACACACACACACACACTAATAAATCATAAATAAATCAATACTTGAAAACTCCAAAATTACCCAAGCTCTAAGAGATGTCAGCTGGTGTGCTACCATGCTCTGATGGCAGAAGTCAATTTTCAAGGTATCACATAATCTGGACCAAAAGTCAGAAAGGTGAAAGCAGAATTTGGGCAAACTCAGAGACCATTGTGGTCCAATAGTGTTTAACATCAATCTTATTTGTCAGGCATTGCTATGGGCCTTTGAATAGACTCCTATGTTCACCCTCCAAACAGCCCTCTAGTGTGGGGGCTCACACACATTATCCCAGCAGTCTCAGGTCTGGGGCAGGAGGACCACAAGTTTGAGGACTGCCTGGGCTTGTTTCCAAACACAAGGAAGTAGAGCACTGCTCAAACAGAAGGATGCTTGCTTAGCATGATATGAAGCCCCGCGTTTAATTCCAGCATCAAATAAACAGGGCATGGCTGTCAGCACTCAGGAGGCAGAGGCAGGAGGATTACGACAGACTCAAGGCTGAGTAGTTTGTTTGAGGCCGGCTTTGGCTACGTGGAATCTGGCTTCAAGAGTTTCAAAGAGTTAGAAAGATATGGGCTGGAGAGGTGGTTCAGAGGCTAAAAGCAACTGTTGATCTTCCAGAGGAAGTGAATTATGGTCCCCCAAACCACACCGGGCTTACAACTCCAGCTCCGGGGGATTGAGCGGTCTCTTTTGGATTCAGCAGTACACAAATGAAACACACACACACAGAGAAATTTTTAAAAAATCAAAAGGAGAGGGTTGAAGAGGAGAGGAGAGGGAGAAGGGGAGGGGAAAGGGAGACGGGGAAAGGGGAGAGGAAGGGAGAGGAAGACAGGGAGGAGTTCTGTCAAGGTCCCTGGAGATGACAGTGTAGAACTTTAAGAAAAAGATCAGGGTGAGTTACCCAAGGCCACAGATGACCTGGGGACAGTGTGGCACCATAGTCAACACATAATGCTAAGAACCGCACTTTAGCTGGACTTATTTTGTTGTTTAAATTTGTATTTACTTACTTTGTGTATTTATTGGTTTTTAAAACAGGGTTTCCACGTGTGGCCCTGGATGTCTTGGAATTAGCACTGTAGACAAGGCTGGCCCCAAACTCAGAGATCCTCCAGCCTCTGCCTCCAGAGTGCTGGGACTAAAGGTGTGCCCCATCATGCCTAGCTCTTGTTGTTTAAAATGTTTTTATTTAATAAATAAATAAATAAATAAATAAATAAGAGCAGGAGTGGACCTTGATGGGCACATGGGGTCAGAGAGGACCTGGGACATTTTCTCTTTCCTCCTTACATGGGCCTGGGAGTTGAACTCAGATGTGCAGGCTTGTGCCAAAAGTGCCTTCGCCCGCTGAGCCCTCGCCCTGGTCCAAGATCCTTTGGTTCTGAGGCAGAGCCTCATGCAGCCCACCCTTCTGTCTGTCTTTCTGCCTGAGCCACCGAGTGCCAAGATGACAGGCTGCCCTGACCCTTAGCTTGGTTTACATGCCTGTTCCAGGAGCCCTGGAGATAAAGGCATTTTGCAGCCAAACTCCACAACCTGAGCTCCATCTCACAGACCCATATAGGGAAGGAAAGAACCACAGAGATAAACAAAATGTTATTTAAAAATTCAAACATCCCCTTCCAAGGGTCCGCTTTATGAGCTAGCAATAATCGATGCTTTCTAGAAGTCCTTGTGTGCCAGACCCCGTGTCTCCCCAGCCAGTGGCGTTATAAGCATCACCGTTGATTGAAGACACACGAGGAGTTGAACAACAGCAGATCCTCCAGAGCTACACTGGGCTCCCAACCCATATTGCCTTCTCTTGGGTTTGGGATCCGCTGCCTCCCCTGTCCCAGGACACATCTTTTACAGACCTCTGAACAATCCAGCCTTTCCCAGGGCATACAGAGTGCACATGTGTGACTGCCAGCCAGCCTGGGAGCGGTTTCTAGTCTGGTGGAAATTACCAGGGGCCCGGAGTAGGGTGATCAAGCCTGAGAAGACAGGATCCCAGCCTTCAGAAGTTTTCCATGCATCCCTGGATGGGGCAAAAGTACAAGTGGGGGTTCACATTCCATATGTCTAAATATTTAAAAGTGATAAATCATAGTAACAAACGTAAATAAAATGAGTCCTGTTCTATTAGGCTGCCGCCTGTTTCTTCTAAAGATCTGAAAGTTCTACTCAGGACTGGACAGGGAGAAACCTCCTTTGAGCCTCAAGCACCTGCAGCCTTTGTTTTGTTTCGTGGCAAGGTATTGTGTAGCCCAGGCTAGCCTCTAACTTATTATGTAGCCCAGGATGACCTTGGATCCTTGATCCTTGTCCCCTGACCTCCTGAGTTCTGGGATTACAAGCACCTTTGCCTGGCTTATGCAGTGCGGTGGATAGGAACATGAAGAAAGGGCTTTGTATGTTCTAAGCATGTCAGTCTACCATCTGACTGTTTTATTTTACCATTTTACCAGTTGGTATTTACATCACCAATACGTAAGCCCTCCTCTTTTTTATTTATTTATTTATTTATTTATTTATTTATTTATTTATTTATGGTTTTTCGAGACAGGGTTTCTCTGTATAGCCCTGGCTGTCCTGGAGCTCACTATGTAGACCAGGCTAGCCTTGAACTCAGAAATCCACCTGCCTCTGCCTCTGCCTCTGCCTCTGCTGGGATTAGAGGCGTGCACCACCACGCCCGGCACCAGCAAGCCCTCCTCTTTTAACAAGAGCTTCAGCTTCCACCCTCCTGCAGTTGTCCCTCGCCAACAGCCCACCCACTCATGGATGGATCTGATGGGACACATGAGTTACAACCTGGCCATCTCTCCGGATTTTGGCCACCAACGCTTCTCACCTGGCCATCGCAATGGCTTCCTAATTGCTTCCCCTCCTTTCCCTACCCCCAGGTGAACATCGATGCCCTTTTTAACATGTGTGTGCGGCTGGTGAGATGGCTCAGTGGGTAGAGACGCTTACTGCCAAGGCTGATGGCCTGAGTTGGATGCCTACATGGCAGAAGGAGAGAACTTACTCCCAAAAGTTGTCCTCTGACCTCCACACGCACCGTGTTCACCCCATGAGTGGCTACACATATGCACACAAGTAAACACACATAATTCTAATAATGTTTTAAAAAGTGTTTGAGAGACGGCTCACAATGAACAGCACGTACTGTTACGGCAGAGTGGCTCATAGCTCCAGGGGACCTGACACCCTCTTCTGGCCTCAGAGGACACCTATACCCCGGTGCACATGCCCCACCCAGACACAGACACATACACATGATTTAAAAATAAAATAAGGTAGCCGGGCGGTGGTGACGCACGCCTTTAGTCCCAGCACTTGAGAGGCAGAGGCAGGCAGATTTCTGAGTTCGAGGCCAGCCTGGTCTACAGAGTGAGTTCCAGGACAGCCAGGGCTACACAGAGAAACCCTGTCTCGAAAAAAAACAAAAATAAATAAATAAACAAATAAAATAAAATAAAATAATAAAATAAGGTAATTCAAATTAATATCTGTTTGCTGCTGGGCATAGGACCACACATCAGTAACCAAAGCACTTGGCAGGAAGAGGCAGGAGGATCTCAAGTTCAAGGCCAGCCTGGACTTCATAGAGAGATCCTGTCTCAGAAAATCAAAGGCTATGGATCTAACTCATTGTTAGGGCGGCCTGGCGTGTTCAAAGGTGCCGGGAATCCAATCTCCAAAACCACGAAACCTTCCAAAAAGCAGGGCTATGTGTGCCTCGGTTGGTTGGGTGCCTGCCAAGCTTGCACAAAGACGTGGATTTGATCTCCATGACCGAATCAACTAGGTGAGGCGGTGCACAAACAAAAAGCAGAGCAAACCAAAACTAGGCAAGTTGTTGCATGCCTGCAAATCCCATAGGGCATTTGAGGCCAGCCTGGAATACAGAAGCCTTGTCTGAAGCAAAACAAAACAACAAAAAAATAATAAAACAAAATAAAATAAAAGCACGTCACTTTGTCATCCCCGCTCAGTATTTACCAGCGCCTCCCATTCCATTCTAAGGTCTAAAAAAAAATTCCCTCCCACCCCCAACACCAGGTGACAGGCTTCACCTTCAGCCAGATACTCTGGCTTGGTTACTTTCTGATTCTTAGCCTTGGTAGTTGGAGACATGTCAGGTCTAACCACCCAAAGGATTCTGGGTTTGCATGGGAAGGGGTCTGAGCAAAGGTTAGGAAGTGGTTTTCCTGACAGGGGAGGTGGGGAAGGACATAGGGACTATAGTGACTCCACCCCCAGTGACCCCAGTGATGGTCCTTAAGGAAGGTCTGAGGCATAGTTCCACCCTGTGTCCTGGGCCACCCTCCTTTCCCTGCCCACACGGGGCTTGACTCAAGCTCAGTTGGAGCCTCCAGTGGCTTTTGAGTCATTAAGCTGAGAGAGAGCTGAGCACTGCAGATGTAATTGTATCAACAGCTCTCAGAGAGGCTCTGGAGACCAAAGGCTCAGCTCTCAGGGCCCCCAGAGGAGAACCCACTGGGGTGCCAGGCCCAGGCTCCTCCTCTGCTCCCATCTCTGCTGTCTGTCTGCTAGGTGATGAGGCGAAGACCTTCTAGGGACTGAGGGAGCCTTGGGCTCCCAGGGCTCTGTGGCCCTCCTCTGTCTTTAAGTAACTCTTCTCTAAAGTCAGTATGCAATCTGTCCTTGTCCCCAGCATACCCTCCCCACCTGTGTGGCAAAGTGTGTCCCCAACACACCAGAAAGTAGGCCTTGCAAACAAGCTTGTGCTAACTCCCGAGAACTGGATGTTCGAGGGTTATCCTGGCCCTGGGTGAGCAGAAATGAAGAAAGTGTGGGGGAGGGGTGCTGAGGAGAGAGAAGAAGGACAACGGAGGGCATCGGACCCCATTACAGATGGTTGTGAGCCACCATGTGGTTGCTGGGATTTGAACTCAGGACCTCTGGAAGAACAGTCAGTGCTCTTAACCACTGAGCCATCTCTCCAGCCTTCCCCCCTACACATTGTTTTATTGTTACTGTTTTTTTTTCTTTTTAATTTCTATTATGTGTGTGGTATGGTCATGTGTTTATATGTATGCATTATATGCATGTGTGTGCATGTGTGTTGAGGCTCAAGGTTAATGTTCAGAATCACTCCCTCGTCACTCTTCCACCTTCTCATGGGGACAGGCTCTCTCAATCAAACCCAGAGCTCATCAGTATGGATTATCTCCCTAACCAGTTTGCTCTGAGGATCCTGTTCCAGCCTTGTGAGGACCCAGCATTTATTTAGGTTTCTGGAGGGAGTAGGAATTTAACCAGAAAGTTATCTCCCCAGACCTTTGTTTCTTTTTGGTTTGTTTGTTTGTTTGTTTTTCAGATAGGGTCTCACATAGCTGAGACTGACCTGGAACTTTCTATGCAGCTAGATGTGATCTTGAACTCCTGATCCTCCTGTCTCCACCTCCTAAGTGGTTAGGTCTATATGTGCACTCAGGGAAGATCTCTCCCCGAACCGGGAGCTTATCCATTGGTCTAGACTGGTTGGCCCTGAGCTCCAGGAACCTACCTGTCTGTAACTCCACCTCCCCAGTGCTGGGATTACAGCCGTGGGCTATAATGCCAGTTTCTATATGGATACTGGGGACCCAAACTCAGGTCTTCATGCTTGTGAACCCTTCCAAGAGAAGCCTTGGCAAAAGCCCCTTTCTGCAATCTGTGATTCGCTCAACAATCTCCTTGGACATTCCTGGAGGAGACTCCATTTCAGTCCCTGAGAAGACTGACTTCAGACTGACTTTCTGGATAATGATGCTCTGAATCAGGCCCCTGGCTTGGTGGTGGTTGTTGTTGTTGTTGTTGTTGTTGTTGTTGTTTTAAGGCAGCAGCCCAGGCTAGACTTGAATTCATTAGGTAGTCCTAGCTCACTAATCTTGAACCCTTGATCTTCCTGTTCTAGACTCTTAAATGCCGGGGGTTACAAGTTCCCCCACTAAACCTGGTGAATGCAGTGTTGAGACTTGAACCTGCAGACTTCATGCATACAAGGCAAATACCACTAATTGAGCTTTATCCCCAAGGCTGCACCTTCTCCAAGACCCTAGGCCTGATGATTACTTGGTTCCTTAACATCCCTGAGCCCTGTGTCTTCTGAAAACTCTCAGAGGGCCCCTCCTCTGCTCCGGATACAGAAAAGCTCCTGTGTAGAGACCCTGGTGGACATCCCACCCCAAGGTCTGACGTCCTGGGCGAGCGCCTGCCCAGCTTCCTGGCGAGCTCACCTCCATCACCTAACTAACCAGGCAGCATCCGCCTGAAGGCCTGTCGAAGGTTAGACCCCCCCCCTTTCGATGTAGGCAGTGTCCCCCAACATTTCATATGGATGGGGGCAAAATAGAACTTGGTCTGCTAGCAGCATACCTAAACACAAGTCACATAACCAGGTCACCATTACCCACAAAGCCCAAAACTGTGACAGTGGCTAGTCAAACAGTCTGGAGAGTCATCCCAGCATGGGCTGGCAGTGAGGGGTGGGGCAGCAACAGAGTCTCCCCCAGGAACACCCAAGGAAGTTGTTGAGCGAATCAAAGAATCCACAAAGGGGCCAGCTGCCAAGACTCTTTCCTGGAAAGGGTTGCTTCGGATGCTGTTACAAGTCATGTTTACCTTGGTGTGACTCAGGTATCTTACAGCAAGAGTTGCTAGGTGGAAGGAAACGTTTGGGAGCCGGATGTTTCTCTATAAAGAAAGAGTAATACAAAATGGAAGGAGAGAGAAGGGAGACAGTCGCTCATACAACTCCGCCCTAACCTGGACTCCCCTCTTCTTGCCCTCAACATTCATTCATTCATTCTCTCTCTCTCTCTCTCTCTCTCTCTCTCTCTCTCTCTCTCTCTCTCTCTCCCTTCCTTCCTGGGGGCAGCTCATGTGCTGAAAGGTGCTTTCTGGAAGGGAAAGGTATTTGGCAGGGAGCAGGAAGGTGGGGGAGGGGAATGTCAGCCCGTGCAAACTTGAGGGGTGTGGCCCCAGTCTTGTCAACAAGAGGAGGGAGTGGCTTCCTGCGGGAGCTCCTGAACTGCTAGCTGTGGAAATTCCTACCTGGCCCTCTGCTCCAGCCCGACCTGCCACCGGAGCGACTTCACAGACCGGGAAAAGACGGAAGTCAGTGTGGCACCTGCCCCTGCATGGCCCTCTGCCCTTGAGAGGTTTCAGACAAGCTCAGCACCCAGGAGCCCAGGAGTCTACACCAGTACTACCTAAGTTCCTGGCCCCGGGGCCACTTTCCAGCCTGTGGAAGTCCATCTTGAAGCAGTCAAGCCACTTGACCTTTCTGGATTCCAGAGTCAAGGGACAAAGATGAAAAGGAGAGGTGTCAGAAATAAGTACACTGCCACTTAGTGTGATTCAAACCCCGCCTCCACATCTTAATGGATCTTGGAGTTGTAGATGGTTCACTCCGGTCTTTGTCTCCGCACCTTTCTCTCCCACTCCCGGGAGTCTCTTGTAGCTACAGGTAACCTTCAACCTCTGATCCATTCCTAAGTGTTGGGATTTTAGGTGTGCTCCAGCACAACCAGTTTTATGCACTGCTGGGGCTCGAACCTGAGGCTTTGCACATGCCAGACAAGTACTCCACAGGCTAAGCCACACCTCCCACCACAGCGCTTCCACCTCAGGGGTTCAAAGCCTTGAGGCTTTGGAGGTGGATTATGAGATCAGAGCAAGGGAGCAAATCACACACGCATGCCCACCCCACTGTTCTAGATGTTACTTATTATTATTTTTCATTTGTATTTTATATGTATGTGTGCCCCTGAGAGCGTGTCTGTGCATCACCTGACTCTAGACGCCCATGGAGACCAAAGGAGGGCACGGAATCTCGGTATTGGAGTTAGAGATGAGTTAGAGCCAGTCGTGAGTTACGTGGGTGCTGGGAACTAAGCTGAGATCCTCGGGAAGAGCAGCTCTTAGCCCCTGAGCCAGCTCTCCAGCCCCTGCCTGTTGCTTCTTTCATAAACCGCAGAATGCAGATGGCCATAGAAGTGCACACCTTTGATCCCATCACAGAGTGGAAGGCAGGTGGATCTCTGTGAGATGGAAGAGAGCCAGGGCTATAAAGAGATGCAGTCTTAAAGCAACAAGAACAACTAACAATAAACCGCAGATTCTAATAAGTCTCATTATCTTAACTTCCATGTGCTTAGCAAGACATGACGGTAGATGCCTAAATTCCTGGCATTTAGAATCTGACACCTGTAGCCTCTTCCTGCACCTGCAAATACACACGGATACACACACGTACACAGAAAAGGTCATCTTGCCAGGTGGTGGCGGTGGTGGTGCACACTCTTGATCCCGGCTCTCAGGAGGCAGAGGCAGGTGGATCTCTGAGTTCGAGGACAGCCTAGTCCACATAATGAGTTCCAGGACAATCTGAGCTACACAGAGAAACCCTATCTTGAAAAAACAAGTCGCCGGACAGTGGTGGTGCACACCTTTAATCCCAGCACTTGGGAGGCAGAGGCAGGTGGATTTCTGAGTTCGAGGCCAGCCTGGTCTACAGAGTGAGTTCCAGGACA
>NC_034607.1:15529449-15549048 GCF_900095145.1 Mus pahari | reverse complement strand
GAAAGAAAGAAAGAAAGAAAGAAAGAAAGAAAGAAAGAAAGAAAGAAAGAAAGAAAGAAAGAAAGAAAGAAAGAAAGAAAGAAAAGAGAAGAGAAGATCACTTCAACAACATATGGAGTTTAGGGCCAGCCAAGTTTACATGAGACCCTGTCTCAAAGCACAATAAAGCAAAAATCCTGGTGTGGTGAGTGACACCATGGAACTGAGAACATTCTGGATAATTGGAGGATCGGAAGAAACAGTCTCATTCTCCTACAACAAAAGTTCACCCCTTGGAAGAGTCGTTTTCAAATGTGACAGCTACACATCATCCCATGCGAGCCCAAACCTCAGAGTGTGTCCCAGTGATTTTTCTATGCCTTTGTTTCCCCAGCTGCAAAGCCAAGCTCATGACAAAATCTATTCCTGGGATCTGTTGTACTGTAGGAATTAAATCAGTGGTTCTCAACCTTCCTAATGCTGTGGCCCTTTAATACAGTTCCTCATGTCGTGGTGACCCCCAACCATAAAACTATTTTTGTTGCTACTTCCTAACTGTAATTTTGCTACTGTTACGGATCGTAATATAAATATCTGTGTTTTCTACTGGTCTTAGGTGACCCCTGTAAAAGGGTCATCCAACCCCGAAGTGGTCGAGACCTACAGGTTGAGAAACACTGAATTAAGGGAATGATTTTTTGAACAAGATCAGCGGGCATGCTGAAGGACATGTTAAGAGGCATGCCATGCTTCCAGAATTCAGGCTGAAGGCAGAGGAGGACAAACAGCAGGACCACGTGACAAACATCAGGCCCCACCCCCACCCCTACCCCTATTCCAGCCCTTGGAAGAGGCCCACTCCAGTCTCTGTAGGGGATGGAAGGCCAAGAGGAGGCTCACCTGCCTTCTGTACAAAGTCCAGGGGGCCACGCACACTCTGGCACTGAGCCCCACCCTCACAGCTGAGTTGGTGGGCACTGCCACACCCCAACCTGCCACAGCCTCTTGGAGCCCCCGTGACAAGAACCAAACCTTCCCCGCCTCCCGCCTCCCCCCTCCCCTTTCCTGCTTTTATTATTTTTTTTTTCCATAAAGATTAGCCTCTGCTGCTTCCCTGTCGAGGCCCAGAGGATAAACATGTGCTCCGGAGGCTGAGAAACGCCAGGCCTGAAGGCCCCGCAACCCCCACCCTACAGCATAAACCCAGGGCTTTTAAGCAAGGAATGGTTTTCAGCAAATCTCCCACTATCAGCAGAAACCTTTGAAAGAGTTTGTTTAAAGGCCAGAGAGGCAAACAGCAAGGAGGAGTGTTTGTTTAAGAGGCATGCTCTGTGTGGCCACTCCGGGGGCCAGGATTTACCATCTGTGGGGGGGGGGGAGAGCCACTTGGAGGCTAGGGTGGGGGCCTCCCAGGGGCACCCTTGGACTATGAGGTGTGGACTCCAGCCCAGGTAAACTACCTGAGTCTTGGTGGAGGGAGAAGAGCCAGGCTGTAGCTCTGGGTCCTCCTGGGCTAATGGCAGCAGAGGGAGGCTGAAAGGAGCCCTTAGAAAGGAAGGTTCCCAGAAGGACCTGCTGGTGGGATGGAGGCAGAAACCCCACATGATGGAGCTGAGATAGCTTGTCTGACACACAAGCAGGAGAACCCGAATGGAGATGCCCCAAGCCCGTGTGAAAAGCACGACCTGGAGTTGAGGATGGAGACAGGAAGATCACTCAAGTTTACTGGTCAGCTGGCTTTGCCCAACTGATGAACTTCAGGTTCATTGAGAGACCCTGTCTCAAACAGTAAAGGTGGGGAGGGCCAGCAAGGAACTGGAGCGAGGTGGCTCAGGGGAAGAAGGAGCTTGCCACCCAGCTTCACGACCTGAATTCAGTTGCCAGGACCCTGGTGGTGGAAGAAGAGAGTCTGGCAAAAATGTCCTCTGACATACGTATGCAACCTGTACACACACACACACACACACACACACACACAAAATAAAGTATAATTAATAATAGTAAAAGTGGTAAACAGCTGAGAAAAGACAATCGGTCATGGGCCACCACATCTATACTAAGATGTACACATAGACTGCTACACACACACACAATTAAACTAAAACAACAACAACAACAATAATAATAATAATAACAATAACTTACATCTCATAGTCCAGCGTACACCAGAGTGATCACTCACATAAAATCAGACCTGCTCAGCCTCTGAGACACCGGGAGGCCTGTCTCAGTGTCTCCATATACTGAATACGCATCCTTCCATCGTCCAGATGTACCGAATACCTGCTTTCCACCATGTGGGGGACTTGGGGTTCAACTGATAAGGTCCTGTGCACATGATGAGCATGCACTGACTGAGGAGACCCCAACTGAGGGGGTACATAGTTACCAGGACCGGGAGGGATGGTTAAGGCTCCCTGGAAGGTGACTCTGCATCTGTAAAGGCAGAGGGCAGATGCTTAGAGGACCAGGTCCAATGGGCAGGAAGATCCATGGCGCTGCCCATGGCCTGGCTGAGGTGGGTATGGGCTGGGAAACCTTCAGGCAGGAATGGACTCATACTGGCTTTCCCCAAGAATCCTTTCTCCCTTCTAGGCAGCAAGCTCTGAAGACAGGAAGACAGGCAACTCCTTACACACTTCCAACGTGAAGACATCCCATGAGACTAGATCAGGAGCAGCACAGGCCATGTGATGAGTCCTCAGGTGGGACTGGGAATCCCGTCTGCTGTCTTGGCTCTGCCTTTTGCTAACCAGGTAACCTGGGCGGGAAGATGGAAGGAAGAGTGGCAGGCGTTTGTGTGTGGATATATAGTAGATGCTCAGTAAACACTGGGGTCTCCCACTTGGGCCCCTTGCACTTTGTCTTCTTTGCTACTCCCTCTTAGAAAGATGAGCTAGAAAAATGACCACCGGGTTCCAGGACAGGAGGAGGTGAGGAGCAGCTAAGTTGTCTGCAGGCACGGGAAAGACCCTCTCCTTGAAGAAGTCCAGTTTGACTTTGGGGGGTTCACAAGGAGGGTAGGAATCCAGAACAATGGGTTTACGGTCACACTCAGTAGGAAATCCAAGAAGTCGGTGTTGTGGACTGGTGGAGGGGAAGTCGAGGCACAGAGCTACCGGGCTGGGTGGAGGTGGTTCAGAGAGATGGAAGGAGAGGGGTACCCCAGGAGAAGTCTATAGAGCTGCTTCTTCATTAAGATTTTGAAAATTCCCACCACTCCTAGCGGGGATTCCAAAGTCCACCCAGTGCATCTCTAATCCTCTCGAAGAAAAATCATCTGTTGTCTGTCCTTAGCATCCTGCCAGGTGACAGATAGCCTGAGAGATAAACCCATGTGCCTGTGAGCCTTACCCAGGCAACACAGGTGAGGCTTCTAGGGCCTTGAATGTGTTCTCTCTGAGGTAGCGGAACATGCCCGCACCAAGGGCAGGACTCAGGGACAGATGTGTTTGGAAGACATGCTATAAGTTTTTTAATTACATAATTTCTAGTGCTCCAAAGCTCAGCCTGGAACCTGATGAACTTCTGCTGGGATCCTGTGGCTGCAGACTGTGGCTCAGACAGGAATAGGGCGGGAGGCGGCCCCAGCCCCTCCTCCCTGGCAGCCAGAGTGCCTGGGGACCTCAGGGTTCCTTCTCTTTGCCCTGTCGATGCCTTGCCAGGGAGAACCCTCGTGCCTGGCAGCTGGAAGCCAGCCCTTCTCCTTTCAAAGCGTCTGCATCTCCTTCGCTTTCTCCTCCTTCCTCCCCCCCCCTACCCCTCAAAAAGGAAGGATACCCCTGTGTTGAGTACACAGCCTGTAATTTTGCTGTCAAACCTCAGCTAGGAGGTCAGTGTTGTGACTGGCTGTGTAAGGATCTTTCCCTTAAGGGTAATTACACTAAATTCCCCTCTGAAGGACAGCTCTCTCTGGATAGAATACAAGAGAAGCCCCACATCATAGCCCTGTTAGTAGAAATGCTTGGGTCTCTGTGGCTGTCACCCGGCACTCCTCCGGCAGAGAGATACTTTGAGGCACTCTCACTCAAGCCCACAGGGAAGTATATAGCCAAACGGCAAAAGGGAGGGATCCAGAGGGCTCTGTCTGGGGACCCGGGGCTCTAGGCGGCCCAGAAGGTGCTTGGCTCCATTTGGGGTGTCTCCACTTTAGCCGACAATATCCTGAACCATGAAGTCAAGAAGATCCTGCTCGCCTGGCATCGCCAGACAGAGAGAGGAGACTCATCTGTGCCGGACCCATCTCTCTAACAGGTTGGCTGCGATCCTTCTGCACACCAAGGATCGGATCCCCACCCCCACCATGGACCAGCGGGACTGGAGATGGACTTTTAAGATGAACCTGGCTGGGGGCAGTGATGCCCTTGAGAAAGAGCCGAAGAACTCTAAAGCATACCGACGCCCTCACAGGTGAGATAAAAATGCAGCACACCTGCCCATCACCCACAGCCCGCAGGAGACGCCACCTTCCCTCAAGTTCCCTCCACCCGGAGGACCCAAGGATGGCAGAAAAAAAAAAAAAAAAATGGTCGCAACCTCCCAGGTCTAGCACTGGAGTTTCCATTCTATCCCAGGGAGACCCCGACGAGAACAGGGGCGTCACTTCATCCACAACAAACAGTTAAAAGGAAGAAAGCGGGTCTGGCGATATCAATGCACTTTGATAACAATAAACCCTGCTTTTAATTTATGCTAATGTGTAGGGCTGTGGTGACAGTAAGAACTAAATTACAGAGTGGCTTTCGAGCCGGTAATTATCCCTCCATTTTTCACCGCTCTGGAAGATGGACACACAATTATGCTCTCTTGCTGTATATTAATACAGATTCTTGACATCTTCAGCAGACCCGGAGCTGTCATCCAGCTTTTTGTCTCCTTTAATTGAAAATTAATGGTTACTGGGTTGCCACGGAAACAGAGGCCACGGACGCCAATGGCGCTCACGTCTCACTGAGGGACTGGCGGCATCGGGAGTCCGGAATGACCTTGAAAGTTAAAAGAAAAAAAAAAACTTAAAAAAAAAAAAAAAAAGAAAGAAAGAAAGAAAGGGGAGAGGAGGGGAGATGAGGACAGGAGGGTGGGCGGCTGTGGGTCAGAGTGGGGAGAGAAGAGAAGAATAGGGAGAGAGCAGAGGGGCACGAAAAAAAAATTACAGAGAAAACACTGCAGAATTGGGAATACGACAAGTGCCGGACAGAAAGAAATCAAGTTAGCAAATTTAGTCTCTCGAGTCTGCTTTATTTTGCTTTGCTTTTAACTCTTCTACCCCAGGCCGGAAGGGGGTCTTGAACTTCGGATCCTCTTGCCTCCAGAGCCCTCCCAGGGGGTGTTGTTTTTATAGGTGTGTGCCATCAAGCCTGGCTTAGGCAGTCGTGGGGATTGAACCCAGGTCTTTGTGCTTGCTAGGAAGCATGCTAGCCCTGAGCCACGTCCTCAACCGGATTCTCTCCTCTTTACCCCCCCAGGAGACCATTGAAAGGCTGGAGACAGACAGACCTTTCCTTCCAACCCTGGGATCTAATCTGTGTGAGAATGTCAGCCTCTGCTAGAGCTCCCTGGGGAAGAGACAAAGTGTCTTAGGTGTGGTGGACAGATGGCAGGGGGTGGAACAGTGGGTGAAGAATGCTGGTGGGGGTGGGGGGCGTTGAGGGGGGTAGGAAGCATACCCCAGGAGCCAAGTTGGGTGGTGCTGTTAAAAACAGGATCAGAGAGAATATTGCTGCTTGAGGAGTCAGGAAGTCACACAACAGGGACCAGCGAAAGGGCCCTGTGGGCTGGGCCTTCAGCTTTAAAACTTAACAAAAGAACCAGGGAGAGTTAGGGATGGGGGTCTGAGGGGGGAGGGAGAGCCTAGGCCTGGGAGGATGGGCCAGGTTTACCTTGGAAGACTAGACACGAGATGGACTGCTCAGGGGATCTGAAGTCTAGTAGTTTTGAGGCTAGGAATATCTGTAAGAGAGGTTACGGGCTCAGCACAGAGCCAGTGAAGACCCCCGAGTGTTCTAACAGGAAAGCCAGACTCATTGCTTGTCAGCCAGGGTATCTGGTCACCCACAGGGACCCCGGTCCTGAGTAGGTCAGAGTTGGCCTGTCCCAATGGGAAGTGGGAGCAGATGGACACACAAGCATATAACCACTGGATAATCGGCCCCTCAACAGCTTCTCTCTCTAAAGATGCCCATTGCCATGGTGTTTATCATCGTTTTAGAAAATCCAGAAACAATCTGTATAACCAACCACTAGATGGATGATATGATTCCTAGTAAACCAAGAGGTAGAGGCACTCTTCTTTTAAAAACATTTTTAAAATGTGTATTTGTTTCTGTATGTATGAGTGTGTGCAATGTGTATGTATAGTACCCACAGAGGTCAGAAGAGGGTATTGGATCTCCTGAAGTCTGTCTATCATCCATCCATCCATCCATCCATCTATTTACCCTCTATCTTCTATCTATCTATCTATCTATCTATCTATCTATCTATCTATCTATCTATCTATTCAGGCGTGGTCTTCCTCTGTGTAGCCCAGACTGGCCTAGACAGAGCTATGCAGAGAAGGGTGACCTCAATTTTTTTTTTTTAAGATGTATTATTTTATTTCATGTGTATGAGTGTTTGCCTGCAGAGGTCCAAAGAGTTGGATCTCCTAGAACCAAAGCTACGAGTGAATGGTTTCAAGTCACCTTGCAGGTGCTAGAAACGGAGCCCAGGACATTAACCACAGAGCTGCTCCTCAGATCCCAGCCTTGAACTTTTGGTTCTGTTGCTCCCATCTTCTGGGAAGATAGGCGTGTGCCAGCAGGACCTTGGGCATGCTAGGTAAACACTGCCAAACTGGACAAGATGAGGCTCCGTGTATCAGAAGTATGTGTCCTCAAGCCTGTAAGTGTACACGTGTGTCAAAAGATCTACTGCATACAGGAAGTGTTACCGTGGCTATCTCTCTGGGTTTTTGGATTATTAATAATCTTTGTCTCCTTTTGAGTGTTGTGTGTCTTTCTGTATTTTCTAAGTTTTCCTCTGTATGTGTATCTATGTATTGGTTTTGTTTTTTTGAGACAGGGTCTCTGGTACCCCAGACTGGCCTTGAACTTGGTCTATAGGCAAGGATGACTTTGAACTCCCGATCCTCCTATCTCCGTTTCCTAGTGACAAGATTTCAGCTGTTCACCACCATCCCCAGATCTGTTTTATGAAATTACACACACACACACACACACACACACACACACACTTTGGCTATCATAAAATGGCCTTTTTTAGATTAGCAGTTCTAGGAACCAGCACCCCTAGAGTTTAAATTCCCAGCAAGGGAGTGGGGGACTCTCCACATACTTATATTGAGGTTTGGCAGCTGACCCAGGGTTTGACCCCGGAAACAAGACCCTTCCCAAATCACCAGACTCCCATCCCCAAACCCTCATCTCATTCAAACCCCCTCCTCACCTTAGCTGGGTGTCCGGAGTATACAGCGATCAGGGAAGGGCTGAGGACCCCAGAAGGGCTGCCCAGTGACCAGGCGAGCAAATCGACATGCATCCTAGCGGCCATAACTGCCACTTGGCTCTTCAGTGAGCTTGGAAGTAGTGTGGCTAGCTTAAACCACACGCGTGCACATGCACACGGGTCATCAGCCCAGTGGCCAGGGGAGGGGCTGACTCGTGAAGCTCCAGTACCTGCCTGGACCTCAATGGTCGACAAGCTGATGATGAGCCTTAAACAGTTATTAACTGTACGCCGTTATAACTCTACAACGAATCTCACTATTTATGTGTGTTCGTACGTACAGATGATCATGTGCATGAGAGAGAGAGAGAGAGAGAGAGAGAGAGAGAGAGAGAGAGAGAGAGAGAGAAGCCAGCTTTAGATAGTCCTCGGAGATCATCGCCTATCTATCTATCTATCTATCTATCTATCTATCTATCTATCTATCTACTTTCATTTACTTACTTTTTGAGAACAGGTCTCACTATGTAGCCATCAATGGACTGGAACAGGCTATGTAGGCCAGGTTGGCATTGAACTCAAAGAGATCCTCCTGCCTCTGCATTCTAAATGCTGGGATTTAGAGGTGTTTGCCCCCCCCCCCCCACACACACACCTGACCCTCTCTTTTAAAACTTTTATTTGGGCCTGGAAGGATGGCTCAGTGGTTAAGTCTCATGGCTGTTCTTCCAGAGGATCCAGGTTCGATTCCCAGCACCCACATGGCAGCTCACAGCTGTCTATAACTCTCCAGGTCCAGGAGACCCGACTTCACAGAGACATACATGCAGGCAAAACACCAATGCACAAAAAAATAAAGTAGTGCAACAAACCCTTTATTTTATTTAGTGTGTGTCTGAATGAGGGCACACGTGTAACACAGTTTATGAGTAGAGATCAGAGAACAGATCTCGGGGTGATTCTACAGTGGGATCTGTTAACTGATCTAGTTTACCAGACTTGTTCTGACCCCACCGGCTATCTCTCCAGCCAGCCTACACACACACACACACACACACACACACAGACGCGCGCACGCTATTATTTGTTTGTTTGTTTTTATTTTCTGTGTGTGAGTGAGGCAGGGTCTCATGCATCCTAGCTGATCTTGAATTTAGCTGTGTAGCTGAAGATGATCTTGGACTCCTGATTTTCCCAAACTCTTCTCCAATGCCGGGATCAGACTTGACACCAAGATTAGCGGTTCCTCTTTCTGAAGGTGGCTTTTGCTTTATCCTCCTAGAGGGTCTCACAAGGGCCTAGCTCTTCCTTTATGTGTCCTGCAACCACACCGAAACAGGTGACGGGGGGAAGACTTGTGCCCCACTCTCTGCCAGTCTGACTGGGACATAAAGCTGTCCCATGACTAGCTGGTCTCTAAGACAGAAGAGGCCTAGCCTCCTCTCTGCCCCCCCACCCCCCGTCTGTCTTTCTCTACCCTTCTCTACCCGTCTCCTGTCCTTGCCCCAACCTCTCCAGTCACCCCGGCCCACTTCCCTCCCTACCCACTTTCCCAGAGCAAGAACAAGAGAACAAACAAGACAAACCCAGAGGCGACGGTAGTGGCAGCAACGAGGGAGACAAGGGAACCGGCCTTCATTCCCCGGCATCCCTGATCCCGACCTTAATCCCTGCTCAGCATCCTGTCAGCCGGCTGTTCTGAGCTGACATTGCTGCAGGCACCGTCTCAGCAGCCCTTCCTCAGATCTACCTCCTCTGGGGACTTTTAAAGAGGAGCCCGAGGTTTCTCTGTTACAGGCTGCTTCGCTCGCTGCCCTCAAGCAAAACCTGGGCTCCCACGGGGCTGCGGGGAGGAGGGCTGGGGATGTGGGGGTGGGAAGGCGGGGCGGGGCCAGTTCTGATGTTCTTGAGGAGGAGTCAGGGTGGAGGGGGCAGGGCCCCAGAGAGGTTTCGGGAGTGAGGGTCAGGCCGGGGGCAAAAGGCGCAGCAGGTACTGCCTGTCTGTCAAAGCAGGACAGGGGTCTGGCGCTCAGGTATGCAGGCGTGAGAGGCAGAGGAGAAACTGAGGCTAGGGCTCAAGGGATTTAAAGCGGTGGATGGGGAAGAAACTGGGGTTTTATATATAGTTGTGAGCCAATAGGCAGTCAGAGGTCAGAATGGGCTCAGCGGGTAAAGGTGATTGTGGCCAAGCCTAGGGAGCAGTTTGATGGTTCAAACCCACATGGTGGGAGGAAGGAGAAAACAAGACTCCTACAAATTCTTCTCTGACCTCTCCATGTGCTCTGCATGGTGAACACGTGTGAGGGTGAACACGTGTGAGGGTGAACCCTGTGTGGGGGTGCACATGTGTGAGCATGAGTGTGTGTGTGTGTGTGTGTGTGTGTGTGTGTGTGTCTGTGAGCGGGTGTGGGCGGGCACGCTCATTGAATAAATGAAAAAGAAAAGAAAGACTTGTTTTGTTGTAAAGAACTTGGAGAGAGCTGGATGTGGTGGCTCACACCCTTCATCCCAACAGAGGTAAGCAGGTCTCCTCTTATGAGTTCAAGGCCAGCCTGCTTTACATAGTGAGCTCTAGACAACCAGGGCTGCATAGTGAGATTCTAGTGACAGATGGACGGACAGACAGACAGACAAAAAAAAAGACAACCAATCCAGGAACTTGGTGGTGTGGTTTGGAGAAAGGGTCTGAACCAACATTTACACCTGCCAAGTGCTGCTAGCCATCTGGGAAAGACATGGAGGGGGAGGCTAATTCCAAACCCACCCCTGCCATATGGTAGCTGAGGCCCAGTGGCTCTCGGGCCCCTTGCTTCTCTTCTCTAAGGCTGGGAGGGGTGACAGTGATGGCTTCCTTCCAGCAGCTTGATGGAGATAGAGTCCCGAGGGCAGAGCAGTTGGGTTTTATTGACGGTCACCATTCAAGTCACTATCTCCCAGGACATGAGAATCTGCAGCTGTGTTAGGATCTTCAACAATGGTCCCGTAGTGAGGCCTGGTGGAATGTGCCTTAAATCTCGGCACTTGGGTGGCAGAGACAGGAGAATCTCTGGGAGTTTCAGGCCAGCCTGATCTACAGAGTGAGCTCCTGGAGAGCCAAGACTACAGAGAGATGCTGTTTATGGAGAAAGAAAGAAAGAAAGAAAGAAAGAAAGAAAGAAAGAAAGAAAGAAAGAAAGAAAGAAAGAAAAGAGGGAGGGAGGGAGGGAGAGAAAAAAGAAAGATAGAAAGAAAGAAAGGAGGGAAGGAAGAAAGAAAGAAAGAAAGAAAGAAAGAAAGGAGGGAAGGAAGAAAGAAAGATAGAAAGAAAGAAAGGAGGGAAGAAAGAAAGAAAGAAAGAAAGAAAGAAAGGAAAGAAGGAAGGAAGGAAGGAAGGAAGGAAGGAAGGAAGGAAGGAAGGAAGGAAGGAAGGAAGGCTGAATCTGAGATCGTATATGAGAGCAAGGATCATGTGGGAGCCTGGAGACGCTGCCATGAGTGGCCATATCAGAATCAAACTCCGTCTGCAGCCTCAACTCTCTAGTGCGGCCCAAGCAACCAGGTCAAGATGTCACATCATCTCCTGGTCTCTAATAGGTGTTGATAAAATCTTCTTCCTCTTTTCCTTCCTTCCAAACCAATTTTCTCCTTCCTGGTCTCCAGCTGGATTCCACTCTGGGGGAATTCCTCCCTAACTGGACCAGGTACTTCAGTTTCCGTCTTTAGGTATGGTGGCGGGGGGAATGCCTTCAGGGCCCCTCAGGCCACTGTTGGCTGCCAGCGTTTGGGAAACCACCAACTGCTCATCTCAGTAATGCTGGGATCTAGTCTCTGCAGGCTGACCCCTGGACACCCTGCACCCAACCTGCTGAGTCTGGCTCCCCTCCCTGATGAAGACCCACACCTTGCTAGATATACCAGTAAACATAAGCAGTTCCAACATTTGGGAAGCTGAGGCAAAAGAGTCACAAGTTCAAGGTCAGCCTGAGAAACATGAGACCGTCTTCATAAGGCGTTGTTGATCTGAGTTCGAACCCAGGGACCCAAGCAATGAAAAAAGAGAACCAATTCCTGACATTTGTACATGTGTGTGTGCACACACAGAGAATAAATAAAAGAAAAAGAAACAAAAGTAAAGAAAACCCAAGCCAGGCATAGTGGCACACGGCTTTAATCCCAGTACTCTGAAGGCAGAAGAAGGCAGATCTCTATGAGTTAGGGCCAGCTTGCTCTACAGAATGAATCTAGGATAGCCAGGGCTACAAATAAACAAACAGCAATAAAGTGGATGCTGCATGGAGAAAGAGGCAGCGGGTCAGGCAGAGGGTCCTGGCAGCCATGGTTAGTTGAGCAGACAGAGCAAGCCCTTCCCTATCATCACATTTGGGAAATCCGTGCTGAGGAACCTCACTGGGATCTCCAACACTCAAATTGAACCAGGCTAGGAATCTATCCTTCTTACTTCTTTAAAACAAGAGTTCTTTTTTTCTCTACATTTGTCTGCTTGCTTGCTTGCGCTGGTTTTTCGAGACAGGGTTTCTCTGGCTAGCCTTGGCTGGCGATCCTGGAACTCACGCTGTAGACCAGGCTGGCCTCGAACTCACAAAGATCCTCCTTCCTCTGTCTCTGCCTCTGCCTCTGAATGCTGGGATTAAAAGGCAGGAGCCATCGTGGTGTGTATGCACCATCTGGCTAGGGGCATGTGCACGTGAATGCCAGTGCCCACGGAGACCAGAGGTGCTGGGTCCCATGGAGCTAGCTATAGGCAGTTGTAAACCACCCTACATGGGTGCTGGGAACCAAACTCAGACCCTCTGGAAGTACACAAAGTGCTCTTCCCACTGAGCTGTATCTCTGGCCTTCCATGCTCTTGCGATTGAATTCTTCTGCATCCTTCCCCGTGACAGGTGCAGCAGGCTTATGACAAAGCTCCATTTCCAACTGGCTCTTTTCTCGGAGCCCCAGCTTTTAGCTGTCTGGCTCTTAAAGCAAGCCCATCTGTTTGGGAGGTTTCGGGGTAGCTGGGAGGGGCCCCAACCAGGCAGATTCCTTCCCCCAAAAATTGCAGTGGAAGATCCCCTGTTATCAGGCAGCCCCAAGCCCGGGTGTGAATCCAGGGTGGGAGGCAGTGCAGTAAGATCTTGTCGAGAGACAAGGCATCATGAGAGGATTCTGGAAGCCAGATTCTGAAACTCCCATGGGTGTGAGACCAGAAACCCAAACCCTGGCCTTCTACCCCACCCCTTAAGCCACTGTCCGGAAAAAATAAACTATTTCCTGTGATCACCTCCGAACCAGAGCCTGTGAGTCCGCTGTGACACATGTTACATAAATAGAAGCCGCAGAGGGGAAAAGCCTGTTTTCTCTTTCATTATTTATCACTCTCTAACCATCTCCAGCTGGGTGAGTAAACAGGCCCATTGGCCCATAATGAGGAACAGACTGCTGCCGTGGGGCTGCTGGAGGGGATAGGTGTGTGTGTGTGTGTGTGTGTGTGTGTGTGTGTGTGTGTTAGAGGCTAGGTCTCCTGTGTGTGCACATGTGTGTATGTGCTTGTGTAAGTGTGTGCATGTGTGTGTGTTAAAGGCTATGTATGTGTATGTTAATGTGTATATGTGTGTGTGTGTTGGAAAGTCTAGATCTCATGTGTGTGTGTGTGTGCATGTGTGCATGTGTAAGTATGTGTGTGTGTTTATGTTAGAGAAGCTATATTGTATGTGTTAATGGGTATGCATGTGTGTGTTGGAGAGTCTAGATCTCATGTGTGTGTGAGTGTGTGTGTGCATGTGTAAGTATGTGTGTGTGTTTATGTTAGAGAGGCTTGGTCTTGTGTGTGTGTGTGTGTGTGTGTGTGTGTGTGTGTGTGTGTGTGGTGTTAGAAAGAGAATATGTCTGCTACTCATGAAGTCAGAGGGTCAGAGGGTGGAGGGGTGAAGAAGGATCTCTGAGAGAGGAAAGCCGAGGGGTAAGGGGGTACCTGATTCTAGAAGGCAAAGGGGCATCCTCTGGTGGCCCATCTAGGACAGGACAGAGCTGCCAGGTTCAGGTCTGGGGGGAGGCGGAGGATGCTGGAGCAGGAGGGAGGAGTCAGAAGGAGGAGTGGGAAGGGATGTGAGACCAGAAGGCCAGTCTAAGGCCTGTGCTGAAGTGTGAGGTCCTGGTCACGTATTCCAGTATTTGTGACCTGGGAATGTGGGCGTGTGTCGATCGATCTGGGAATATGGGCGTGTGTCGATCGATAGCTGTCACTGTGGGAGAGTACATCTGCAGGCAGAGTTTATGGCCAGGGGTAGTGTTTAGAAGCTGAATTTTATTCCTCTCCCAGCCCATCGTGTGTGTGTGTGTGTGTGTGTGTGTGTGTGTGTTAGAGAGGCTAGGTCTCCTGTGTGTGCACATATGTGTATGTGCATGTGTAGGTGTGTATGTGTGTGTATGTGTATCTATGTTAGAGGCTATATCGTGTATGTGTATGTTAATGTGTGTGTGTGTGTGTGTGTGTGTGTGTGTGCGTGTGTATGGCATGCAAACACCTAAATGTAAATAGTAAAGAGGAATTGGAACTAGAACTGGAGTTGGGTGTCCTAAGGTGTTAGGAGTTGTGTTCAAAATTGTTCCTATGAAGGCAACATGTGGAGAGGGTGTTCTGAAACTGAAGGGGAAATTGGAATGACGGGTCTGCTAGCCGAGGCCCCGATGCTTGACGAGAAGACCCTCTCCCTCAAACCTTGGGAGGAACCTGTTTGTTTTTTGAGATAGGGTCTCTTACAGCCCAGGCAGGCCTTGATGAAGGTCCTAGGCCTGACTGCAGGTGACTTCACCCACTGAAATGTCTCATTACTCAAAGACTTCAGAGCCCCTCTGTGGTCTAGCACATAGGCTTGCCCCCATTCACCTTCAGCCACCTCAGCCATTCAATCTGGGGACAGCATAATAGCCCCACCACAAAGCCCGGGTCATGCCAGAAAGCCTGTGTCTCCAAATCCTTAATAGTATCCCAGACAGATCTTGTGGCTCCTCTCCTCTGAGAAGGACTCAGCCACCCTTGCCTTGCCAACTTGCCAGTGATGTGTCACCATGAAGGGGCCCAATGGCCCCGGACTTACTTTTCTGACAAAGAAATGCCCTGGGCTGTCAGGATGTCTCAGCAGGCAAAGGTGCTTGCCTCTGTGTCTTGAGTCTGGTTCCCAGGATCTATGTGGTGACAGGAGAGAAGGACCCCTGAAAGTTCCAGGAATGGAGTAACAGACTCTGACTGCCACACTCACACCGGGGCACACACACACACACACACACACACACACACACAACCACACACAAAATAAATAAAAACTTTAAAATAGACTCTGACACCAATGCTAACCAAGTCCCTTGCACTAAGACCCAGAGTGGCTAGGCCATCTGCACCAGCAGGAATGATTAGCTCCGCCCATCCCCTGCTTCCACTGGGTCTTGCCTTCTCCAGGACTCCGCAGCCCCACAAACTGACTGCCTTCCTGTTGTATAGTTTGCCAGCCAAGCGTGCACATATACATATTTTAAGATTTATTTATATTTTACATATGTAGGTGCACATACACATGTGCACCACATATGGTGGTGCCTTCAGAGGCTGAAAGAAGGTGTCAGATCCCCTGAAACTGGGGTCACAGACAGTTGTGAGCTACCATGTGGGTGCTGGAAACGAAACTTGAGTCTTCCGCAAAAGCAGCAAGTCCTTTCAACTCCTTTCTCCCCAAGGCCCTAAGCGTACGTATTCTTTGCTTGCCTGTGTAGTGGCTCTGGGGACAAACCCAAGGTGGCCTCATGCATCAAGCAGGCAGGGCTGGGACTACAGTCCCCAAACCAGTCCTGCCATTTAGGGACAGGATCTTTTTTTTTTTTTTTGGTTTTTCGAGGCAGGGTTTCTCTGTGTAGCCCTGGCTGTCCTGGAACTCACTCTGTAGACCAGGCTGGCCTCGAACTCAGAAATCCGCCTGCCTCTGCCTCCCAAGTGCTGGGATTAAAGGCGTGCGCCACCATGCCCGGCTGGGGACAGGATCTTATTTAGCCCAGGTTAGCTTTGACTTCACTAGGTAACCGCACATGACATTGAACTCCTGGGCCTCCTGCATCTACTATCCCAAAAGCTAGGATGGTACGAATGAGCCACCAGGGTGTGTGTGTGTGTGTGTGTGTGTGTATTGCATGCATGTATATGTGTATGTGTGTGTTAGCGCTTAAGTGCGGGTGTGTTTCGAAGCAGTCTCCTATAGCCCAGGCTCACCACCAACTTCTGTAAGTTGAGCTTCTGCTCCTGCTTCCTCCACCTCTGGGGTACTTGGATAATAGAAGCACAGAATTCTACCAGGGTTTCAGTGCTGAGCTCAAACTCATCACCATATGCTTGCTAGGCAAGAGCTCTGTCTATTCAGCTCCATCCCCAGCCCCAGACTGGCTTTAATTGTAAGAGTTAATTATTTACTGTCGTTTCGACAATAGGAAGTTTTAAGTTTGAATCCAACTATATGTTCCCTTCCTTTCTCCTCCCTCCCTCTCTTTCTTTCCTTTTTATTTATTTATTTATTTATTTATATTTGTTTGTTAGTTTAGACTGGATCACTCTATGTAGCCCTGGTTGGCCTAGAACTCCCCAAGTGTATATCAGGCTGGCCTTGAAGTCACACAGATCCATCTGTCTCTGCCACCTTAGTGTTGGTATTAAAGGTGTGTGTCACTGTGTCTAGCTATACTTGTTACTTTTGCAATCCCCAGATCACAGTTCTGGTACAGCACAAAGCAGGGGCAGGGAGCTAAGATGGGAGGCTTGGGAGGGACAAAAGCAGGGGCTAGGGTGGGAGGGGCGGAGGTGGCTCACAGTTTCAGAGAGTCTAATGCAGAAAAACAGACATGGAGGGACAGCTTAGACGACGGTGTCCAGAGCATGTGGCAAATAGTTTTCATACCATGGCCAACTAGGGAGCAGAGGACAGGACAGGAGGCAGGCACAACCATCAAAGGCCCACCTACCCTTAGAGGTCTTCTTCCTCAAGCCAGGCCCCACCTCTCCAAGGTTTCCAGAACCTTCCAAAATAGTGACCAAGCATTCGACTCAGGAGTCCAGGGGTTAGTTCAGGTTCAAGCCATATTATCAATTGAGAGAAATGTTAGGACTGGCAAGATGGCGGAGCAAACAGAGGTGCTTCTCAGTGAGCCTTAGTCTGAAACCTGGGACTGACATTGTAGAAAGAGAACAGAAGCCAGGCAATGTTGGTGCGTGTCTAATCCCGGATCCAGGAGACAGAGGCAGGGGGATCTCTGTGAATGTCAAGACCAGCCTCTAGTGAGATTTTCGGTTTCTTAAAAAACCCAGTTATGCTATGTGGATACTTTTTTTTTTTTTTTTTTTTTTGGATGGTTTTTTTGAGACAGGGTTTCTCTGTGTAGCCCTGGCTGTCCTGGAACTCACTCTGTAGACCAGGCTGGNTTTTTGAGACAGGGTTTCTCTGTGTAGCCCTGGCTGTCCTGGAACTCACTCTGTAGACCAGGCTGGCCTCGAACTCAGAAATCCACCTGCCTCTGTCTCCCCGAGTGCTGGGATTAAAGGCGTGTGCCACCACGCCCTGCTGATACTTTGTTTTAATCCCAGGTATTGAATATGGGGCCACTTCAGATTGTCCACAGCCACTAATTATGATTGATCTCGTGTGCTAGGAGGGGCGTGATTTTTGCCAGCTGCAGACAGTTTACGTTTGAAATTCTAAGGACTCTGGAGAAGGAATAAATGTGAGAGTTCTGAGAGGGGCTGCCGCGGCTGTAGCTCTCAGCCCCTGCTGCTGCTTTTGCTATTGCTGGATTGCTGGTTGGAGATAGTGTGCTGACGAAAATTGAACTTGCCCCAAGGAACTTGATGCCCCTAATCAGCAGGAAATAGTCTAAAGAGGTCTACACCTCCTTCTCCTTTTAACCAACCTTCTTTCTCTCCTACCTAGTGTTGTGGGCGTTGGAAGGCTTTGGGGTAGAGAAGGGTGGTATATACAAGAACCCAATAAAGTAGCCAAAAAAAAAAAAAATACAGCTATACCAGCCTGGTTTTTCTAAGTCAGAAAAGACTGCATATTAAGGTCCCATCTCAAAAAACAACAACAACAACAACAAAAAACAAAAGCAAAAACAAGACAAAAAAACCAGAGTATCCTTTTCCTGAATTCTGTGTGTCTTTGATAGACCACCTCTATGAAAGAAATGGCTAATTATTATCTTAATTTTTCATCAATAACACATTTTATGAATCCCTACATAATATGCTTAATTTGGCCTCTCAGGCTGCAAAGCCGAAAGTATTTTCTATCACTGCAAAAAAAAAAAAAAGTGTTCTGGTGTCTGCTTCTACTACTTGCCACTAAACATCCCTGATCGTGCATAAACAGATGGGTGTGGCCAAGCCCCAGTGCAACTTTACTTACAGAGAAGATAGTGGGCAGGATTCAGTCTTTCCAGCAGGACTCTGGGGACCCTTGGCGATCTTGATGATGTGATGGGCCAAGGAAAGCCTCTGTAAGGTTCAGACGCACCAGGGCTTGCTTAAACACTTCCCTGGACGGAACTGGGCAGGGTGAGAGCCTGAAGCCTACTGGCAGTCAAGACCTCCGTGAACAAACCTCGCTCAGAGAAAGACAGACGTAGCAATAGGAGGCCCTACTGTGTTATTTTTTAAGTCCCAGAGCACACAGCAACAGCAGCAAACCTCAACCCTGGGTCTGGCAGTTCCAGGAACGCATCTGATCCAATTCTATTGTTACTTAAGCCCCTTTGAAGTGGCTTTTCTGATACTTGCACTGATACAAGCTCACAAAAGAAGAGTATGTAATCCAGCCTGGGGCATTCAGGGAAGACTTCCAAGAGGAGGTGAGTCAAGATGGGTCTTAGAGTCGGCAATGAAAGCAAATGGGAGAAAGGATATTCCGAATGGAGGACAGGGGTTAGAGGAAGCCAGGTTGCACAGCACAAGTGCCAGGTGACAGAGCTGGGGGCGGACAGGATGGGAGAGGAGGTTTTGAGAAAGCACACCCTGCACCCTGTGTGTCTGGCCAGGGTGCTGAATTAAAAATATATAAATGAAATTACTGTTAGTGTGTGTGGCTGTGTGTGTGTGTGTGTGTGTGTGTGTGTGTGCCTCTCTGTGTATGCATGCATGCATGTGTGTGTGCCTGTGTGTGCGTGCGCATGTGTGTGCTGGGTCTGACTGTGACACAGGTGCTGTGGAGTGCGTGTGGAATGAGTGGAGGTCAGGGGTCAGCTTTCAGGAGTCCATCCTCTCTTTCTGCTATGGGTTCTAGGGATCCAGCTCAGATCATCAGGGCTACGTGAGAAGGTCTTTTACTCCCTGGACTGGGTCTTGGGCAGTACATGAGAAGTTCAGCCTGGCACTCTGAATTGAACCCATGGCTTCATGAATGCAGGGGAGTTAAAAGTGAACTTGTGAGCCGGGCAGCGGTGGCGCACACCTTTAATCCCAGCACTCGGAAGGCAGAGGAAGGTGGATTTCTGAGTTCGAGGCCAGCCTGGTCTACAAAGTGAGTTCCAGGACAGAGAAACCCTGTCTCGAAAAACCAAAAAAAAAAAAAAAAGTGAACTTGCTTTTGAAAAGGTTTTTTCCCCCCCGGGCTGTAGAGAAGGCTCAGTGGTTAAGAGCATGTGCTAATACTTGCAGAGAAGTGGAGTTCAACTGCAGCAGCCACATCAGGTAGCGCACAACTGCTAGAAATCCCAGCATCTAAGGGATGCTGCGGGCACATGCACATACACACACACACACACGCAATATATATATATATATATATATATATATATATATATATATATATATAATTAATATATTGCATGTGTGTATATATACATACATATGTATAATATTTATTATTATTCATATATATGTGAATAATAATAAATATTTTTAAAAGTTTCTTGAACATATAACTGTTTGTTTTGTTTCTTTTTTGAGGCAGGGTTTTTGTATAATCCTGGCTGCTTTGGAACTCCCTCTGTAGACCAGGCTGGCCTCAAACTCAGAGAGATCTACCTGCCTCTGCCTCTCAAGTGGTGGGATTAAAGGTGTGCGCCACTACCACCAGGCATGACTTTTCTTTTCCTTTTTTCTTTTCTTTTTCTTTTTTTTTCTTTTCTTTTCTTTTCTTTTTTTTTTTTTTTTTTTTTTTTTTT
>NC_034607.1:15512718-15529419 GCF_900095145.1 Mus pahari | reverse complement strand
TCATTCTGTAGACCAGGTTGGCTTCAAACTCAGAAATCTGCCTGCCTCTGCCTCCCGAGTGCTGGGATTAAAGGCGTGCGCCACCACGCCTGGCTTCTTTTCTTTTTTTCTACAGGATCAAATATGTAGGCCAGGCTGGTCTCAAACTCACTAAGGATGATCTTGAACTTCTGGCTTCTAGCCTACATTGAATACTAGGCTTCCAGATGTGTGTCATAGTGCCTGTTTATTTGGTACCCGGCATTAAACCCAGAGCTTCACAAGTCTTAGGCTAGCATTCTTTATTTTTTCTTTTTCTTTTTCTTTTTTTTTCTTTTTTGATTTTCGAGACAGGGTTTCTCTGTGTAGTCAACTCAGAAATCCGCCTGCCTCTGCCTCCCAGGTACTGGGATTAAAGGCGTGGGCCACCACGCCCGGCTGCAAGCATTCTTTCAACTGTGCTATAGTCTCACCTGGTCAGTCCTCACTGCCCTTTATGACAGGTTCTTGCTGAGTAGCCCAGGCTGTCCTTCCATTTGTGGCTCACCTGACTGAACCTCCAGCTTGGCAGGGTTAGAGGTGTGGATCACTATGTCTGACCTAGAGCTTTTTTTCCCCCTCTTAAACCATTTATTTCTCCCAGCTGGAAGGTGGGCATCGCTACAGGTAGATAAACACGGAACACTGCGTGCAGCGAGGCTCGAAGAACAGCGGTGCAGGTAAGTGAGGCCAGGACTCAAGTGAAGGGGGAAGCGTTCCAGCCCACGTTGGCAGCGTTCATGTCATAATAGTTGATGTAGTCTCTGTCCGGGCTGATGTGCAGGCGATCGGACAGCAGGCCGCACAGCAGCTTGCTGTAGTTGCAGTTCTGGGCGCCACTGATCTTGCCAATGTTATGCAGGCTGCAGAGGGCGCAGGGGTCGTTCTGCTGCTAAAAGTCATGAGCTGGTCTGGGACCACGTGCACTGCGATGTACTGTGCGGGCTTGCTGGTGGCCTGCGCCAGCTTCTGGGTGAGCTCCAACAGAAACCCCCCTGGCACGGAGGCAAGGGGAACATTGGTGTTCACGATGAACATAGGCATGGTGGAGGAGAGACTGCGAGCGAGGCTAGAGCTTTCTAAAAATATATATTTATTCACTTTTGTGTACATTGGTGTTCTGCCTGCACGTACGTCTGTGCAAGGGTGTCAGATCGCCTGCAACAGGAGCTACAGACAGCTGTGATCTGCCATGTGGGTGCTGGGAATTGAACCCAGGTCCTCTAGATGAGCAGCCAGTGCTCTCAACTGCTGAGCCATCTCTCCAGCCCCTCGCCTAGAGCTTTTTGATGATTACAGATGATGGATGCATTGGAGAGGAGGTTCTTAGAGAGAATTAGACTGGAAATAAGGGTCCAGTTCAGAAACCAGAATGTTCCAAGTCATCAGTAATGAGGGTCCCAGTGGCGAGCAGTGTGGAGAGGCAGGAACAAATGGCTCTGGAAGCCGCTTGGGAGCCACTTTCCTGGACAAGGGGCTGACTGGATGTGTAGAGGAAGAGATGGGAGAACCCAGTGGCTCTTAGTGGACCCACGGGAGATGCATGTTTTAAGTGAAATCAGTGAGTGTGAGGCTGGGGGAATGCCTCAAACGGTGACGTGACCACCCAGTATGCACAACATCCAGGGCTTGGTCCCCAGAACCACATAAACCAGCCTTCATGGTCCACACCTGTAATCCAAGCATTCGGGAGGTGGAGGCGGGGGAGGGGGAATAGGAGATTCAGTGATGATGACTGGGGATGGGGACATTTTTGTGTGTGATATCCCGTGAGGCCCACAGGAATAGGTGCAGGATGAAAATCCAAGGTAGGATGATACCAGAAGCCACCAACATCCGGGAGGCAGTTAAATCCAAGAGAGTAGGGGCCGGTGAGATGGCTCAGTGGGTAAGAGCACCTGACTGCTCTTCCAAAGGTGCAGAGTTCAAGTCCCAGCAACCACATGGTGGCTCACAACCATCCTTAACAAGATCTGACTTCCTCTTCTGGAGTGTCTTGAAGACAGCTACAGTGTACTTACATATAATAAATAAATAAATAAATAAATAAATAAATATTAAAAAAAAAAATCCAAGAGAGTATGGGCATAGAGAGATGGCTCAGTAGTTAAGAGCACTTGCTGCTCTTCCAAGGGACCAGATCTCAGTGGGAGCAGATCTCAGTTCCCAGCACCCACATCACAGATCACAGCCATCTGTCACTCCAGGTCCAGGTGATCTGATGTCCTCATCTGACCTCCGCAGGTGCTAGGTAAGCATACAGACCGTACAAACATGCATACATGCGGGCAGGCAACATACCCCCCCACACACACATAGAATAAAAATAAACCTAAAGGCCGGGCCCGGGGGTTAAAGGCGCTTGCTACTCAACGGTGCAAACTCCAACAGCCGAGTTCAGTGCCCAGAACTCACATGAAGGTGAGAGGAGAGGAACAACCCCACAGAGTTCTCTTCTGACCCCACACGCCATAGCATGCGTGACCACATACACACACACACACACAATATTGACAAGCAACATAAATAGCTTCAAACGAAAGCAAACTATAAGAGTCGATGGGATTGCCCAAGAAGGTAGTGTGCACACAGCTCTGGGTCCAGCTCCAAAGAGAGAAAACCTCCAGTGCAGAGGAGAGGAGGGGACAGCGGGCTAGGGACGAAGCCCCTGAACCCACGCAAACGGAAAGCTAAGGAGGGCAGAGTGTGGCAGGCGCGGGGACCCTTCGCTCATCTCCCAGATTTTGATAATGAAACTTAGAATGGGGAGGGCGTGTCTGGTCAAGGAAATACTCATTTCTCCAGCCCAGCCAACATGGATGTATTTACCATAAGATAAGACATCTGCAAGCCTGTCTGCTGCAGTGCCTGAGGGTCTGGGGGAGAAAGATGCAGGCTCCATCTCCCTGGCCCTCTGTGCAGAGACCTGGGGTGCACGCCACAAGCTTCCTTGAGTACGTACTTCAATCTCTCCCTCCTCTCCATCCCACTTCCCACCAATAGTTTCTGACACTCTCTGAACAAACCACTGGAATTCTTATGGCTGCCCTACCTCTGGGAGAATGTAAGGCAAGAAGATGCTATTCCATTCTCTTCAGCTTAGACGGCATTGGTCATCCTGCTTGTGGCACCGGCCTCCACACCCATATTAATAAAAGGCTGACCGTGGGGGATGAGAGATGGTTCGTGGTTAAGAGCACGCATTGCTCTCGCAGAGGACCTGGGCTTGGTTCCCAGAACCCACGTGGCACCTCACAACTGTCTCTAACTCCAGTTTCTGGGATACAATATCATCTTCTAACCCCCATGGGCTGTAGTATGTGGTACACACACAGAGAGAGGCGTTCAGACACCTTAAATACGTATTTCTTGAAAGAAGCAAACTAATATCTCCTCTGGTCCTAAGGTTCTCAGCAGGGGGACGTCCGACATTCAGAGGATGAACATACTTCAGTGAGAAAGTCCTTCCTGAACTGGGCATGTAGCACAGGGGTAGGACACTCGCCTAGCATGTGAAAGGTTCTCACACCTCAGTTGCCTTTTGTAGAGAATGCTGTTTGAGCAAAGGCTTGGAAAGATTCTTCAGCTACCATCCCTGAGACCCAAGCACAGACATCTTCTATCCCACCCTCTTAGTGGCTTTCTTCTCCTCATTTGTCCTGTCTCTGGCCCTACCACTTAACTGCCTCAGCTTTCAGTCTGCTTTCCAGGCTCTGAGTGGAACTGTCAGCCAGCGGCCCCGAGGGGAGGCACAGGAGACTGAATAGCCCAGAAATACTTCCTATGTCCTGTCTGTGTCCACTGGACCTACCCGTCCCTCACCTTCTACCTTCAAGACGTGAATGCCAAGGAAGACTGAGCAAATGGCTCAGAAGTTAAGGGTACCTGCTAATCTTCCAGAGGACATCCCGCGTATCCACATCAGGTGCTTCATAACCATGGGTAACCAGTGCCAGAGGACCCAGCACCCCCTTCTGGCTTCCTTGGCCACCTGTACATGTGTGGCAAACACTCATACATTTAAAAAAAAAATCTTTAAAGGGCTGGAGAGATGGCTCAGCGGTTAAGAACACTGACTGCTCTTCCAGAGGTCCTGAGTTCAATTCCCAGCAACCACATGGTGGCTCACAACCGTCTGTAATGGGATCTGATACCCTCTTCTGGCGTGTCTGAAGACAGCTACAGTGTACTCACATACATGAAAAAAATCTTTAAAACTATTTTATATTTACTTATATGTGTGTGTTTACTTGTATGTATGTGCGTGTGTCTGTGAACATTTATACAGGTGCCTTTGGAGATCAGAAAGCATAGGATCCCCTGGAACTGGAGTTACAGGAGGTTGTAAACCATCCAAAACACATGCTGGGAACTGAACTCTGGTCCTCTTCCAGAACAGTAAATGTTCCTAACCATTGAGCCACATCTTTATCGCCTCCAGCCCAACATAAGTTTTTGTTTGTTTGTTTGTTTTTTGTTTTGTTTTGTTTTGTTTGGCTTTTCAAGACAGGGTTTCTCTGTGTAGCCCTAGCTGTCCAGGAACTCACTCTGTAGACCAGGCTGGCCTTGAACTCAGAAATCTGCCTGCCTCTGCCTCCCAAGTGCTGGGATTAAAGGCGTGTGCCACCACTGCCCGGCTCCAACGTAAGTTTTAAAAATTCTATTTTATTGTATGTATGAGTATTTGAATGTAAGTGTACCTACCATACGTGTGCCTAGTGCCCTCAAAGATCAGAAGAGGGCATCAGATACCCCCACCCCCTACCCCCCGGAACTGGAATTACAAATAGGAGCCACCATGTGGGTACTAAGATCCAAACATGAGTCATTTGCAAGAGCTGCCAGTGCTCTTACCTGCTAAGCCAGTCACCCACAACTCCAGCCCCCCAATAAATTCTAACAAAACCAGGAAATAGCCCTGAACCCTAACTCTTTGAGGGAAACAACGGGAGACAGATGAGATCCCTGTTGTGTCAGAAGCCACAGACTGAACCCAGGCCAGGCTCTTTGTAATCCTGAGACTGAGGTCAAGGTCCACTGACCTTCTTGTCCTGTCCAAAAATATCATTGCAATGCCCACAGAAGCAGCCGGAGAGGACCCATTCCATTGCAAGCATGTGACTCTCAGAAACCTCAGCAGAGGAGTGGAGAAATAAGATGTGAATGGGGAGGAACACAATGAATGTGTTTTGTTTTTTTTTTTTCTTTTTCTTTTTTTTTTTTTGGTTTTTCGAGACAGGGTTTCTCTGTATAGCCCTGGCTGTCCTGGAGCTCACTCTGTAGACCATGCTGGCCTTGAACGCAGAAATCCACCTGCCTCTGCCTCCTGAGTGCTGGGATTAAAGGCGTGCGCCACCACGCCTGGCTAGATTGGTTTTTTAAACGAGATACTTATACATCCGATCCTACCTGCTATGGTAGAAAGGGTTAACTCTCCACCTTTATGGACTCCTCCCTATGGAGTAGTTGGCTCTGATACTTGGAAGTCACCCTCAGAGAAAGGAAAAGCAGGCATTGGTTTGTGGGAAGCTAAAGGGTGCAGTGCTCAGGGTGAGACATACAAGAGAGCAACCCCATCGTGCCCTAGGCGATGATGAGGTGGTGTGCAGAGCACTTAGCACTCGGCCTAGGGTACCAATCTGCTCCACTGGCATCCGCCTCACCCAAGCCTTCAGCTGCTCACTCCATGAATCTCCAGCTACTTGGCAACAGAGAGAGTCTTGGGGTAAGAAGGCCAGAGGTCAAACGTAGATGAAACTGGAGAAGAACGGATCCTAAGTGATAAGGGAGGGACCAGAAAGAAGAGGGAATAAATGAACCAGGGAGTCCTGGGGTTCAGGCCTGGCATAGAATATGGCTCAGGGGAGTGTAAGGAAACCTAAGAAATAGGTCAGCTCATGTAGCACATCCAATAGGGACGGAGAAAGGCCACCTTACATCCACTGTCTGTTCGGATGGGTGGAGGGTGCTGGCGATGCAGTTCAGTGATATGGATTCATACAGCACACATGAAGCTTTGCTTTCTATCCTCAGCGCTAGATGAGATAGGATGTGAGAGTCAGGGTAGCTGGTGATGTCACAGTGGGTAGATAGTATGGCGGACTCACCTGCAGTTCAACCCTGAGGCTGGGGAAGGAGAACTGTCATAGTCCCGGCCTTCAGACCAGCCTGGGCTATTCTCACTGTCTCTGTCTCTCTCTTGAGACTGGGTCTCACTACGTAGCCCTGTGTCCTGGAACTCACCACATAGACCAAGCTGGCCTTGAACTCACAGAGATCTGCCTGCCCCTGCCGCCTGAGAGCTGGGACTAAAGGCATGCACTGAGATTGCCTCTCAGCTTCACCTACCTCAGGGACCATAGAAGGAAAGCCAAAGCACCAGGGCTGCTCTCCTGGGTCCTGCTCTGCCCGGCTCACTTTCCCCACACAGAAACCTCTCTGTGTGGAGCTCTCATGTGACCCGTTGATGGCGTTCTCTAATTAATGGAAAACTGCTCACGGCTTGCCGTGGTGGTGTTCATTTCCTGATCTTTAATGAGAGATTCCCTACCAATCAACCCCAAGTCCCTGTGTCCACCACCACCACAGACACAAACCTCAGTGTCTGTATTCTTTGAAGTAATTTCAAAGCTGCTGCAAGCATCTCCCAGGGCTCAGGCACACAGGCCGATGAGTCTCAACTCCACCATGTCAGGGACCTAGCCCCACGGTATGGTCTTCTATTCGGGCCAATATGGTAAACTGATAAGCTTCCCGCAGGGGCTGGCGCCCCCTCTTAGTGTAAGGGGGAGTCTACAGAGTGCCTGGAAGGATCCTGGCACAGCTCATTAAGATATCAACCCTTAATGAAATATTTCTTTGTTTAAATTGTCATTTATCTTGGGGAACAGAGGCCTTTGTGGGAAGCTAAAAACTGCCCTTGCATCCCTCTCGCCTTGCCCCCCACCCCCCAAGCAGCACTGCTCTTTCTGAAAGACAGCAAATGGTAGATGGGGAGGGGAGAAAATTCCAGAGAAGGGGGGTGAGGAAAGACAGGAGGGACAACTCTGCAGAAGGGAAATGGGGGTCGCAAAAGGAGGGGAACTGCAGTGAGGCTACGCTGGGCAAACACTGAGAGTCTAACTGTCCATCAGTGACAGGGAGACGGGAAAGACACAGACACGTATACAGCAGAATGGTATCTAGAGACTCTGACACATCGAGGCTAGTCTTGAATTTGCTGTCAGGACTTTAAATCCTTCAGCCTCTGCTTCCAGTGTGCTGGGGATAGAGAGGGGCCAGAGAGGAGGCAGTTGTGACCACATGATGTTCTTTCAGAGAATCAGAGTTGGGTTCCAAGCAACCAAACCAGGTGGCTCACAACTACCTGTAACTCTAGCTTCTGGGACTCACCCTCTTCTGGCCTCTTCAGGTACCCAACACAGTTGTGTGTGACACACACACACACACACACACATTAAAAAAAAATCTTTCAGAAACTAGTGGAGACTGGCTCAGCCTTTAGGAGCACCTCTTGCAGAGAACCTGGGTTCAGTTCCCAGCACCCACAGGGAGGCTCACAACCATCTTTAACTCCAGTTTTAGGGGCTGGATCGGACGCCCTCTTCTGGCCTCTTTGGGCACTGCACTTATGTGGTGCATATATATAGATGCAAGTGAAACGCTCCTATACACACAAAATTAAATGGAGAAAGATAAAATGATTGAAAACTTTTGAGGAGAAAAAAAAAAGTTCCCTAGCAGCCAGATGAGTTGAAACAAAATATCTGGGTGTGTTCAGAGTGTGGGATTAGATACACTGTTTCTAAATGCATACTCACTATTTTGGCCTCGAAAGTGATCTCAGGCCTCCTGCCAGAAGCAATCCCTTCTATTGGCCAGCTCAGGCTCTGGAAAGTCTGTTTCCCAGCTCAAAGGAGACTTGATAGCAAGCACCTCCTCGCTTTGTGATCCCAAACAAGTTATTCCACCTCTGGGAGCCATCTTTGCTTGTAGAATGGGACAAGAGCTGCTGCAGATGGCCTAGTACACTCCAGGATTTCCTAACCGACAGCTCTTATAATTTGGCCTTTCTGAAGTCACCTTAAGAAAACTGGGGCTCAACAAGGCAGTGGTGGCGCACACCTTTAATCTCAGCACTTGGGAGACAGAGGCAGGCAGATTTCTGAGTTCGAGGCCAGCCTGGTCTACAGAGTGAGTTCCAGGACAGCCAGGGCTACACAGAGAAACCCTGTCTTGAAAAAGAAAGAAAGAGAGAGAGAGAGAGAGAGAGAGAGAGAGAGAGAGAGAAAGAAAGAAAGAAAGAAGGGCAGGCGGATCTCTATGAGTCTGAGGTTAGCCTTGTCTACAAAGCTAACCAGGGCTATTATACAGAGAAATCCAGCCTTGAAAAACAACAAACAAACAAAAAAAAAGAAAAAAAAGAAAAAAGAAAAACAACAAACAAAAGGAAGGATGGAAGGGAGGGAGGGAGGGGTAGGGGAGGGAGGGAGGGGGGACAGAGGGAGGGAGGGAAAACCAGGTCTCACAAAAGAAAAACTAAGTGTTTAAGGAAAACACTTTGGACAAGTGTTCTTCATGCTCTCCCCGCTTAGGAAGGCATCCTTTCAATCTTGTGACTGAAGGAAGGGAGGCTGAGACCTGTCCAGGGCAAATGTCTGTCGGTGCCTAGGATGTCATTCAACCTCAGAGGGCCTGACTCCACCCTCATGGTCTTGACTTTAACCTCTGTCTTCCAGTTTGGCCTGCAGGTACCAATGCTCCTGCCTTGCATGCTGGGATAGGAGGAGTCACAGTGAGTCCCTTGGGGAACTTAGGATTCCTGTGGGAAACCCCTCCAAACTCTGACACACTCAAAGGACTCTGAACTGGCTACTGTGACTATGACATTGTCTGTTCTGTTACCTTCCTTCAAGAGGTCTGTTTTCTGCCCCCTGAACTGCCTCAATTAGGACAAGACAGGGTCTTCTGACTCCCCTGGGCTTCCCACTCTACTCGCAAGCTCCACAGTCCCACGGGGGACTGAGTGGGCCTGAGTAGAGGGGTAAACTGAAACGAAAGAAAATAAAAACAAAAGTTATTTTCCCAGCATGTCCTGTGGGAGCAAGGAAGGAACTGTTGTGGCAAAGTAAGGGGGCAGAGTTCTGTGACAGCCCACACCCGCCCTTCTCTGTCCTAGTCAGTCTCTCTGTCCTAGTTAGCCCCTGCTGTAGGCAAGATGGGAAGAAAACTTCGGAGCAGGCCCAACAGTCCCTGGTTGTCTGTCCACCATGATACCTACCCAGCTGCCTCTCCACACAGGGCAATACAAAGACCCTCCCTCCGGTTAAAGAGCTCCAGAACGAAACCCTGTCCAAGACAAACTGCTCCGGTTGGAACTGCTCCATCCAGCTAGGGTGTGAACTTTGACATGGCAAGTGTCCTTTTGGCCTCAGTTTCCTCCTGGATAAAGCAGAGCTAACAAAAGATCTTCCCCCTGGGATAATCATGAAGATTCAGAGAGCCAGCATACCTGGCAGGAGGGAAGAGTGACATGGTAGCTACCATCTAGTCCTTGACTTTGGCTGTTTGTTTTGGATTAAAAGATGTTTTAAAAACAAAAAATAATAATAATTTATTTCATGTGTGTGCATGCATGCGCAGAAGTCAGAGAATACTTTTTATTATTATTATTAAGAATTATTTATTTATTCTATATGAGTACACTGTTGCTTGCTGTCTTCAGACACACCAGAGGAGGGCATCAGATCCCGTTACAGATGGTTGTGAGCCACCGTGTGGTTGCTGGGACTCGAACTCAGGGCCTCTGGAAGAGCAGCCAGTGCTCTTAACCACTGAGCCATCTCACCAGCCCCGAGAATACTTTCAAGATGTGGATCCCAGGGTCCAACTTAGTTTTTTTAGGGAATTGATAGGAGATGTCTCTACCCATTGAGCAACCTGGCCAGCAGGATTTTAGATTTTTGAAACAGGGTCTCTTGTAGCCCAAGCTGACCTGGAACCCCATCTGTAGTTGAAGATGACCTTGAACTGCTGAACTTTCTGCCCTTACCACCCAAGAGCTAACCACTACACCTACTGTCATTTGAGTTTCATTTCTACTAGAAAGGTCACTATGCAGTCCAAATAAATGTGCTGGGCTGTGGGCCTGGCGAGGTTGGAGAGCTTGTGTTTAGCACATAGGAGGCCCGATTTGCTCTCCAGAAGCACAAACACCTAAACAAATGGCACAGCTGCTTGACACCTGTGTGTCACCAAAACTTCAGCAGGGTCTATGCCTTCCTGTTGTGTCTGTCCACTTAGGCAAACAGAGATGCTTCAGCCCTGGGTTGTTACTACCACCCTTTAGCTCCTGGCTGCAGCGTCCACGGAAAAGGGGCAGAATAGGTGAGCAGAAATTGCTTAAGCTGTTATCTCAGAAACCCGTTGTTTTTGTTTTGTTTTGTAAAGAGTTTCCTCCAAAATATGTTATCCCCAGGAAACTAGGCCCAGTTCATCCTCCATGCGGCATGGGTCTTTCTTGCCCTTGGTCACCTGCCTCAAGGTAACCCGAAGCCAACAGGGTCTCCCAGAGTCACTGCCTTCCTGTGCTCAACCCATAACTTCTCTGGGCAGGGTGGGCCAAACACGGAGGGTCCCTGAGGTGCCCCTCAGTCTTCATACAACCGAAAGGAAAGGTGTTTGGGTAGAGAGTGGGAGGGTTTTTTTTTTTTTTTTTTTTTTTCAGTTCTCCACCAGTCTCAGCCTGGCTCCTGCTACCCAACTTAGCCCTCCCCCTCGGAACCTGGGCCTTTCCGTGCCCGGACTTCCCCCTCCCAACCTAAACACACACCAGCGTCCCCAACCCCACCCCCATCCTCACGGTCCCCCTGGGCAGAAGCGGTATTCAGGGACGCCGAGTTTTGTTTACAATCTAATTTGTTCAGATAATTGCCTCGACTTTGCTCTGTGCTTGGCCCGCGTGGATCCAGCCTGAAGCCCTTTCTCCATCGGTTCTCATAGCACTTTATAGGAAATTCCCCTTTGCAGACCGAGGCGGCAGCGCGTGCGCGCAGGGATGGGAGAACAGACTGTTCACAAAGCCCAGAAAGAGCCTCCCCAGCCCCAGCCCCCACACAGTGGGGAGTCAGAGGGAGGCGCGGCAGGGCCCGCGCTGGACGTCGGCTTCGGACTCGGGGGGCGGAGGGGGGGCTCTGACCACTCCCCGCGCCAGGCGCAGCCCGCCCGAAACCAGTGAACCGTGTGCCAGCAGGACTTGGCCGTACCTCCAGGCTCCTGGAAAAGGCCAGAGTTAATAAAGCTTCCCATCGGATGGGTCCCCAGTCCACTGTGAACCTCTACGGCCTATCGACTTTAGCAGATCTGTAGCCCCACGTCCCCATTTTTTTCCTTCCCCAAAGTTTGGTCCACGTGGTCCTCTTCGGCTTGCCTCTGGCCGCCTCGCAGGGGGAAAAGTGGCTGCACCTGCTTTAGGCGAATTATGGTAGCACTAGAAGTTAGTCTCCCCTCCCTCCGCCGCTCGCTCGTTCGCTCCCTCCTCCCCGTCGCTCGGCGCGCTCCCTCCTTCCCTCCACCCCTCCGGTCCCCCGCCCGGTGTGCCCCGCCCGCGCGCCGATCGCTCGCAGCCACTCGCAGCCGGGGCTCAGTCGCAGCCCCTCGGAGTCCGGAGCCGGTCGCCCCTGCGGACCGGACAGTGCCACCAGCTGCCGGGACGGAGCCCCCCAGCACGCGATCAGGGCGCGGCGCAGGCGGCCGCGGCGCGGCGGGGAGGAGCCCGGGCCGGAACCAGGGCTGGGCCGGGGGCGGGGACGCCGGGGTCCCGGAGCCCCGGAGCCGGAGCGAGCTCAGGAGCGTCGCCGGAGCCCGGAGAAGGACGATCGGAAGCCGGAGAGAGTCAAGCCATCCTACTAAGTGCGATGCCCCCAAGGGGCTGAAGCGCGCGGCGATCGGCACTAGAAAGATCGCTTCGGAGCGGCGCGCAGGGGCAGCCCCGGCGAGTGGCGGCGGGCCCGGGCTGCGACCCGAGCGAGCCCCATGCCCCGTGCGGGCTGACGGGCCGGAGCCCGCACTGAGCGGCCGGGCCGGACAGGTAGGTGGCCGATTCAGGGACCCCAGGGATCCGGGTGGGGGCTGGGCCGGCGACTCATCCAACTCCCTAGCTCGCTCACTCTCTCGCCTGCTCCCCGGCTCACTTTGTGTTTGCAAACTGCCCGCCCGAGGCGCGTCGGGCGCCGGGAGGAGCCCGGCCCGGGGCCGGAGCACTTTGTTCCAGCTGGGCCGGCCGCGGCGCACTGACCCTGGTGAGTTGAGAGACCCTGCCCCCGGCCCGGGCCCCCAGCCGATCGGAGCTGTCTGGGGAACAGGTGGGGGCTGAGGCGCGGGGCTGGGGGGCAGCGGGAAGCCGGCCCGGGGGGGGGGCGGCTTGGAGAGGCCACTGAGGCCCGCCCTGCCCCAAGAATCTGGGCTCCGCCCCCTCCTGGCCTCGCTGCTGGGAATGGGGTGTTAGGGGGCGCGACCCCCCCTCCCGGAGTGAGACAAAGAATACTTCCCGGCCCGGACTTTCCTGAGCCGGGAAGGGAAGTGGTGAACTGGGATCCCCCCAAGTCCAGTCTGCACGGGACTCCCCAGGACAAACAGAAAGACTTGAGTCTGTGTGTGTGTTTGTGTGTGTGTGGGGGGGCAACAATCTCAAACACCTCGTCGCCTTGGTTTGCGGAGGTCACACTTCGGAAGTAGAGACTAGTCAACCTCCCTCCCCCCCCCGCATCCCTTAATCAGATCTGAGATAAAGCGGAAAACTTCTTGGGGACTCGAGAGAGACTGGTAATGGCCCCTGTGATTTATTTATTTATTTATTCATTTTTATTTTTTCGTGCGCCGGAGCTGGTCGATGGGGAACTGATCTATAGTAGTGGATACCCTCCTCATTCGGACTGAGCTCCTGCGGGGTAGTGAGGTTCGAGAGTGGGGAAATAAGGTAACGGAGGGTGGGCCCAAGGCCACCAGAGATGAGGCTGCCGGACTGACCAATGGAGTCCATTCCCCCAGACTGAGGACTCTCTGGTGACTCGCGAGACAGTCTCCCCAGCGCCCCTCTGGACCGCGGCCATCCTCCGCGGCGCTCAAATCTTGCACTTTGCTTCTCCGTAAAACTTGTACTTCTTGAGCTCCACCGGAGGAGATCTGGGTGGCACGCGGTGGTGAGGTGTCCTGGGAGACCCGGGCCTTGGCCACCTGTGTGAAGGAACGTGTGATTTCGTGGGACGCGGATTCTGGGGCAAAGGCTATAACCATCACAGATTGACCTCCCCCCACCCCCCGAAACTGAAGCGACCTCGTGAACACTCTGATATTGCATCCGGCGACTCTGTAGGTTGGGAGGACGGGGATATTAGCGGGGGTCCTTTCCCTCAGACAGTGCCCCTCTTCTTTGCATCCCGGGCCTCTTGCGCCAACACTGCCCTGTGGGTTTCCAGGTTCCCTTCCTTGGCACCTGGGATTTCAGATATCTGGAGATCAGCTCTTGTGGCGTGCACCCCTCCACCGGTCTCCCGACCCGGCGGGTAGTAGACTTGCGGGCCGGGAGGAGCAAACCTGAGTCCGAGCCATCGTTTGGCGGTTCCGGAGCAATCCCAGAAGAATTTTGACTAAAGCGGGATTTTTTTTTTTTAAAAAACCTCGAACTTAAAGCGTCTTTGCCCGGGTTGCAGAGCACCCTCCTACATTGGTCTGTAATTCAGGGTCGGGAGAGAGAATGCAGTTCTCAGTGACAGTCGCTGTGGTTTGCCCCAGTGTCCCACGAAGAAAAGAACGAGTGGTCCACGCTGTTCCACCGCTTCCTGGCGAAGCTTAATCTTCCATCACCCCCTTCCCATCCCCACCCACGTGAATCTCAGTGGGTTGGCCCCTTGGCCTAGGTACCCTGCGGCACCGGCATTTCAAGCCCCTGGTTGATCTCAACCAGGGAGCCAGGAGGAGGCTCCTGAGGGGAGCTGTCGGCCTCAGACGACCTCTGCCCGCCCCCGCGGAAAACCGCTGTAGGAAGTCTACAAGCTTTTCTTCTTTCTTTCCTTTTTTCTTTTCTTTCTTATTTTTCTCCCTCTCCTTAAACTTGAGAAACTTCTTCCTTTGCTAGGGTAATTCAGGGACTGGTTTCTGGAGCTTGGAGACACTAAAGTGGCTTGCTGGCTCCGAGGTGCTCTGAGATCAGAGTGTAAAGACTGCAGTGGACCACCAGTCTAGGCTGTTGGGCAAGGTGGCCTGGGTATCGAGGATTGCTCCACACACACCCCCACACACTCGCTGCAGATCCGAATCTCAGCTTGTGGGGATCGTTAAGTGCCTGGTTGTGTTGTTGTTGTTTTGTTTTCTGGGCAAGGAGCAGGAGACTTGAGACAGTGTCTCTTCTTGTTGCCTAGGCTGGCCCCACACTCAGTATGCTTCTTTTGGGAATGCTGGGACTACAGGTGTGCCGCACACACTCCATCACGGCCTCTACTCTACTGTAGTGGCTATTCCTGGTTGTTCCAACCTTGGCGGTAAGATGGAGGAGACGGTGGCTAGAGTCTCTTCTGGCGCCAAGGCTGGGCCCCTGGGAGGGGGTTGGAATTGAGGAACCTCTGAACGGTGGGGGAGCCGGGCTGGTCAGGCCAAACTTGTTGGGGGACCTGCTCCCTTTCCTTCCTAGATCACCCGCCCCTTTCCTCTACTCCTCTACCTTTGGACAGAAACTTCCTTTCCGACTGACTGTCTGGCAGGTCGGTCCCTTTTTGCCAGGAATGTGCATATCCTGCTGGCCCCTGACTCCAAACACACCTTTGCTTAGCAGGGGAGGGCCCTCCAGAGGATTGGAGGAGGGTGGTTTTCTTTGATCTGGTAATTTCTTCAGTGTTTGCTGAGGTCCCTACCCTGTCTAGGCAGATCCCAGGCTGGGTACTAGGGTACCCTTGTGCTGTCATTGGGGGGGGGGTGTCTGGTCTGTGGACCTCCGATTCCTGGAAGAGACAGATAGGATGGGGGGGGGCGGGTGTTGGGTGACCTGGGAGGGGTTTGGTTTCAGAGGATCCCGTGAGGGAAGCAAAGGGCATCTCCCCCTGAAGCCATCCTTTCTTCCCTACATTTTAACCCTTCGCTGCCCATAGTACTTTTTGGAAGGTTTCCCTTCCAGACACAATCTGCTCCAGCCTGAGCCTTTATTCTTATTCCCTCAGCAGCCGGGAAATACTCTCCTCCTTTCATGGGGGCTTCCCAGTTTCTCTGCCCCCATTCGTTTTCTTATCCTGGCTCAGCTTCCCCAGGCCCAAGGCAGCCATGGGCCCATCTTGTTTTGGTCAGGATCCTGTGCCTCTATTGGCTGAAATCGCTTCCTCTGAGGTGGTTCCGGAGCCCTAGAACCTGAGGCACAGAACTCACACGCGTCCCTAGGGCCATAGGTGTGTCAGAGTGAAAAGGCTTTGGAACTTAGCACTAGAGATAGGCCCTAGGGAACTTAATTAAGCTGCTGGAACCTCCATTTTCTTAGGTTATAAAGTAGGTCAACAATGCCCAGAGTAGAAGAACGGCTTGGGAGATGAATCAGAGGTAAAGTTCCGCAGCCCAGCAAGTGTCTGGCCAGCCGAGGGCCGTCCACTGACGGCCTTTGCTTCATTTTCTTTCTTTTTAAAATGAGTCTACCAGCACTGCCAGGCCACTTATTGGGCCGAATACTGGAAATATTGGAAGTATAAACCTTCATTTTACAGGCTGGGAAATGAAGCCAGAGAGAAGTGGCAACTTGTATGAGGTTTTTTTTTTTTTTTTTTTTTTTTTTTGCTCCTGCTTGGGCGCAGAGCTAGGACTAAATTGCTGGGCTCCAGAATGACCGGGGCTGGAGCCTCTGCTGTGGGTAAGGGAGAAGAGGGAGAAGGGCAGGAATAGAGGGGCTTGACCACTCCTTTCGGCAGCCCAGCCTGGCCCTCTCTCTCTTCCTACGGTGACCGGGCTGTATTTCCTGCTTGCCTTTAGTAAGGTGGGCTTCCCCTACATCCACCTAGCCTGACTTACCCCTTAGGCCTTCTTAAGGTGCTAATAGAGGCAAATACAAATGAGACAGACTTCTCCAGAAGACTGAAGAGAAAAAACGTTACCGGAAGCCTGGTGTCTCTTCTCCAAGGGGAGATTCCTAGTGTTTGAGAATGGATCCTTCTGTTCTCATAGAAAACTTGTCAGGCAGAGTCGCAGATTTAGGAACTACAACTGAATGGTCATCTCAAAGAGGCAAGCATCTTTCTTGCTAGGAGCCTGAACTTGGTCATCGGCTGTGGCTGTCCTTCCCATCCCCGGCTGGAGTTCTCTGTGGAAATGAACACCTTTGTTTACTCCCGGTTGGGCCAAGCCCAGGCTCCCAGGAGGAACCCTGCTTCCTTTGGCCTCTGACTTTGAGCATATTCTGGGCTCTCTCAGAGGGACTGGGGGACAAGGATAGGCTGGAAAACAAGAGCACCCCACACAAAAGGTCTACTGCATAGAACCACAGGGTGGCGAGTCATGCAGCCTTCCTGGTTGGGTGGCCCTCCTTGGTTCTAGGACAGATGGACGCACACACACAAATGGGAGGGGGGCGCAGGGGAGAAGATTCATGGCTTTACTGTAGGTAAGTGGATCTCTCTCTCTCTCTCTCTCTCTCTCTCTCTCTCTCTCTCTCTC
>NC_034607.1:15509197-15512683 GCF_900095145.1 Mus pahari | reverse complement strand
TCTCTCTCTCTCTCTCTCTCTCTCTCTCTCTCTCTATCTCACACACACACACACACACACACACACACACACACACATGAATCTTACTTCCAGCCCTACTAGGCTTGTGCCTTCAGCCCCAGATGTCGCCTCATTGCCTGGGTTCCTTCTTCTTTACCGATGCCTCCGGATGGCTGGACTGCATGTGTGATGCCAGATAGCAGTAAAGGGGAATTTGCTTTCCCACTGGGGTTGGTTCTGATGGCTCTGACCCCAGTCACTACTGTGTAAATGTGCTGGGGACCCATGGTGGATTTCCTCATAGTAGGACAGTGTGCAGAAAAATTGAAGTAGGGAGTGGGGCAGAAGCAACCCAAATCTATCATCTGTCTGTCTGTCTGTCTATCTATCTATCTATCTATCTATCTATCTATCTATCTATCTATCTGTCAGTCATGGTATGGGGCATGGCGTGTCTCAAAATTCTGACTGGCAGGCAGGCAGAGAGGGAAAGGTGATGGCTGCCAAGCTTGAGGATAGGACTTGGGAAATAGAGACAGGCTTCCCAGCATGTCCAGTCTCTAAACCCTATCCTTCCTGTGTGCTGCAGACACATTGGAAAGACCCGGAGAAGAGAGGAAATGAGAGGGGCTCTCTTGCAACTCAGAAAACCCAAAATTGAGCAAGTAGGGGAATGTGGATCATGGAGATGGTTGCCGGGACAAGAGGCCAGCTGGGGTTCTGACAGAAGGCATGTGTGGGGGCCAGAGTTCTTGCCTTGCTGCCATCCCACCCCAGCATGAGGGGAGAGTGGAGAGGTGGGCAGGTAAGGAGGGCTGAGTTCTGCTTCTCTCAACCCTGCCGAACCAGAGCTGGCTTCTGGGAGATGGTTCAGTCCGGCCTGCGTTTCTAGGAGTCCGAATTTTCTAGTAGACCTTAGCCTAAAGAAGTCAGTCCCAAAGAGAGTGGCTTCTTCCTTTTCTGCAGGAATTCCTGTGTGAAGGAAGGAAAAGGCCCTGTCCAGGAGAATTTGAGGGGAATAATGACACATTAAGATACACCCAGGTGAGGGGCAGCTGCAGGAAATGCTAGGTTGCTGGTAGGGCGGGGTGGGACAGCCAGAGGCTAATGGCACTTGGGGCAGTAGGCAGTGTTCAGGGTCTTACCTCTGGTCCCCTGGGACAGTCTCCCCTGGGTTTACCCCAGAGACCACAAGCTGCCTGCCCTTCCTGATGGGAGCACACCAGCGATGGAAGCTCTGAACGCCCCCCCTCCCAAACCCACCATCTCCTCCCAGCCCCAAGAACATCATCATCCTTGTCCCTTGATGGAAGGTCACATATGATAAAGGCGTGGGCCTAGGGATGCCACTGTGCATTATGGGTGCTCAGACTTCATTATCTTGGAGCGCTGCTCAGCTCTTTGCTCCCAGTGACTTTATGGGTCCTTCAGATACTCTGTGGAGGGTCCCTGCAAGACACTGCTACGGATGGGCGACTCGCTGCCTGGACTTTGGCCTGCTGTTCTCTGCAGTTATCAAGTTTCCTGCTGTGCAGTTGTTGATTGGGCAGAGCCTCCTCTCTCTGGCCTAAACTTCTTGAGGGTGTGCACAATCTTTGTCCCAACTGTGTGTCCCAGGCTCACTGTCCCTGAAGGGACTTTCTGAAGGGGGTGCTGTGGAACTCAGAGCAAGAAAGCCTCCTCTTTGCCAATTAGACAAGCAGGGGCCGATTAAAGGGAGGGCCGCCGCCTCCTCCTGCCTGATCCCCATCGACGAGATTTCCCTTCATCAGAATCTCACATCCTCCAGAAATTAATTTGATGCCTCTTGTTATCAATTAATTGAATCTCGTTGGGAGAGAGAGAGAGAGAGAGAGAGAGAGAGAGAGCGCTCCGAGAGGCAGCTGTAGCTTGGCCCTTATGTGTTTCTGTCCCCCACCCCCACCCCCACCCCCACTTACCAGGACAGCCTAACCCTCTCCCCCCCCAAAAAAAAAACTCTCTCTTTCTGCTTTTAATTTCACATATATTTTAAAATCGAGGCAATGCTGTGAGCCTCTTGGTCAGGTTTGGCTTGAATGGCTTCCTCCAGGTGGGTCCTGGCTGGACTCACCTTTACAGTCTACCTCTCTGTTTGGTTTCTCCTTAAACAAACAAAATCTCACCCTTCCGGGTTTGTCTCTGACCCTGATCCTGTGTACTCCACAGGCTAGAACCTGGGAGGGGGTGGGACAGCTGCATCCGAGTTAGGGAAAGACACACACAGAATAGGGAAAACTCTCACCATTTTTTTTTTAAACATCTTGTTTGTGTGTGCACACGCATGAACATGTGCCATGGCAAACATGTACAAGTCCAACTTATGGGAGCCAGTTCTCTCCTACGGCATGGGTTCTGGGACTCAATCTCAGGCTGTCAGGCTTGGTGGCACACACCTTTAACTGCAGAGCCATCTCACCAATCCGTCCTCCCGCCATCTTGTTCCGCCATGTTTAGGAGTTATTTAGAAGTTGTTGCCCTTGGCAACACCAGTCCGGACCTCCTACCCCAGTGTCCTAACAGTAAGGTTAACCAACGCTCAGCATCATTCAGAAACATGCGGAATCCCCGGGTCATCCCTTGAACCGGGATAGTGGGAAGGTTTTATAAGATGCCCCTGTTCTAGGATTTACAGGGAAAGACTCGCTTTGCGGGAGTTCCCAGTCAGACATCCTGCGTGTCAGATATTTACATTAGTGTTCACAACAGTAGCGCAATTACAGTCATGAAGTAACAAGGCAATAACGATATGGTTGGGGTCACCACATGTGAGGAACTGTATGGTGGGTCTGCCGCATCCGAAAGGTTGAGACGCGCCGCTCTGTAGCCTCCTCCTCCTGATCAGCCCCACATCCTGCAGTGGCTTCCAAGGTGTGATTATTATTGTCATGACAGCTCAAGGACCCAGGTCCCGGGAGGTGATCTGACTTAGCTGGAATCACCTGTCCACTGGAATGTGTCTCTTGAAATGCTTCATTATTCCTGGGGGAGGGGAATATTGCCACCTTCTTGACTAACTTCACCCCTGGTGACTTTTGTTGGTTCCCACACAGTTCAACCCTCTGGTAAATGTCACATAAATGCTCCCTGCTTGGGCTTCCTCTGAACAATCAGACACAGCCTGCCTCTCTGTGCAGTGAGATCATATTGAGATTGAGTGACAGCTGCTTCTCCCCTGGCCTCTCCAGTGGCTATCATAGCTACTGGGCGCATATTACTTAGCATCTTTTCTTTTATGTGTATGGGTGTTTTGCCTGCGTGTATGTCTGTGTGCCACATGTGTGCCTGGCTCCAGCAGTATCCCTTGGAAGAGAGGCCTGTGCTCTTAACCACTAAGCCATCTCTCCAACCCTGGATCTTTTCCCTACTCCCCTTTCTCTGTCACTTTCTCTCCTTCCTTCCTTCCTTCCTTCCTTCCTTCCTTCCTTCCTTCCTTCCTTCCTTCCTTCCTTCCTTTTTCCCTTCCTT
>NC_034607.1:15507358-15509181 GCF_900095145.1 Mus pahari | reverse complement strand
AAACAGGCTCTTACTGTGTATGTACCTGGGGCTGGCCTTAAGTTCATATATTCTCTGTCTCTGCCTCCCAGTTCCTGGGATTCTAGAAATCCAAGCTGGTTAGCATCTTTCACATGGGCGTATATAACTGATCTCAGTATTCTTTAAGGAGACTTGGGGGTCAGGGCTAGGTAGAGAGAAGCTGCCTCAAAGACTTTAGGGCAATGTCTTTAGGGCAATGTCTCAGAGAAGATGCATAAGGGCTCAAATTCCCTGAGCTGTTGCCCAGGAATTAACAGTGGAGCGCTGCTCTTGTTGGATTTTGGTGGTGCTGGGGGTTGAACCAGAAGCCATGAAACTCCATTCCAAGTAAGTCTTTCTGCCTTTCTCCTATAAAGTGCATTTTAAGGCCCATGCATCCAGAGGCTGTGCAAGTCCAAAAGGAGACCCCCACCCCTGTCCAGGTATCCTTAGCATTTACTTCTTCCCACCCAAAATGTATCCTCCTTGTGTGGGCAGGAGCCCACCACCTCCTACCCATTCCTCCTGGGATGAGATTCCCCCTCACTAGGATCTCACATCCTCATGAAAATAATGTGATGTCTCTTGTTATCTGTTAATGGATAGGGAAGAATGGGATCACAAGTGGGTTCTGGCCTACGGAGACCTAGAGAGAACTAGGCACTTCTGCAACCAGTGTTGGCGCGGGGACAGAGAGGTGCAGGGGTGTTCAGCGTTTGTGTATCTGCGTGTGGCTGGGTTTTAGATGTCCTTGAATTCGTGCCTAAGACCCTTCTGAATGCCATGCCTAGAAATCTTCTGGGGAGACCGAGGGGCCAGGTCTGGGTCAAGGGCCATGGAGTACCAGACCAGGTGGTCTGCGGCAGGCCTACAGGAGCCCTTGGTGCCAAGGGCACCACCAGAACCAGGCTCCAGACAGGCTCCAGATGGTCACTCGGGCCCTGAATGGGTTGCCCCTACCCCTGAACCAGCAGGCCCCCCACGTAAGACGTCACTATTTAATTAGCTGTGTCTGATTAACCAAACTTGGCATTAGGCTCCTCTTGCCCTCATCTTTCCCAGCTCCGAATCAATGGCTTTGATATGCTAATTAGGGAGTAATTTAATTTCAAAAGGCCGCAATTAACAAGGGTGTTGTGGACATGCTGTAGTTAAGCGGAGTAATCTAATTTGCATTAGTAACAAGCAGGGACTAATTAGAAGCTTAATTAGACACTTAGATGGCTCTTCTGTTTACTTTCTTAATGAGATGGAGTGGGCTCTTTGGTTCTCTCTCCCTTCTCTCTGTCTCCGCCTCTCTGTTAATCCTTCCTTTTGGTCATGGTAATAGGAAGGAGCATTGAATGAGGTTTCCTTGCCAGGGTCTGGTGGGAGTATTGTGATGTCCCCATTCTCCTGGTAAAAGGTGAAATGGAGAAAAAGTGTCGTGCGAAGTGTCTCATGAGGGTCTGTGGATTTGTCACCACTCGGGGTGCGGTGGGGTGCTGGGAAAGATGCGGGGCTAGATGACCGTGTTAGGTTTGTTGTCTTTGAAGACTGGTTCCTCTTTCAGAGTGAGAGCCCCAGGACTGTGGGGAAGAGAAGAGGGTCTGGGTATGGTGGAGGCAGTCGGGGATCGGGAGTGGACCGACTGTGACTAAGAGGCATGAGATGCACTTGGAGGTCTGAACCCAGCAGTAAGGCCTCTCAAGAGGCTGGGACAGGACAGGCACACGTTTAAGGCCTGCGTACGTAGGTTACAGAGTCAGTTCAAGACTAGCCTTGGCTCCCTTAGAGAAATCCTGTGTCCTGCTTTAGAGGGGAAATTTTTCTTTTTTTTTTTT
>NC_034607.1:15499729-15507028 GCF_900095145.1 Mus pahari | reverse complement strand
AGAGAGAGAGAGAGAGAGAGAGAGAGAGAGAGAGAGAGAGAGAGAGAGAGAGAGAGAACAGACAGGCAGACAGACTGGCTGCATTTGTAGAACTCTGCAAAGCTGTTAGAGGTACCCGTGCCTGCACCCCACTCCGTGGGGGTCTGATTTAACTGACCATGGGTGAGGTGAGGTGAGAAGACATGGTTTGTTTTTAAGGCTCTTCCTTCCCTCGGAAGCGCTTTAAGCACCTTTGTTTGCTTAGGATTCGTTTCACTCCGCCAAAAGCCAGGGCTGTGTTTTCTTCACCGCTGTTTGCCAAGATTCCCACTGCATGTACCCAGCATCAGCTGCAAAGCAAGGCCCACTCCCACCTCTGTTCCAGGGGCTTGTGCACACTGCACGGGCTTAGGGTTGGGTGGGTCCTTACGTAGAGCTGAGACTGTCTCGAAGAATGAGCTGTGAAGATCGGAGGGAAATGGCCCCAGAGGTTTTTGAGCCTTCAGGAGGAAAGGCTAGTTAAGTGGGTACATGAAATCAAGGGCGTTAAAGGCACACAGCTAAAAAGCCGGGGCAGAGATGGCGCGCACCTTTGGTCTGAGCACCTGGGGTAGCGGAAGCAGGAGAATGAAGAGTTCAAGGTCATCCTCAGCAGAATTGCCAGTTGGAGGTCAGTAGGGATTATACAAGACCCTGTCTCAAAAACCCGGTGTCTTTGTAATCCCAGCACTGGGACAGTCGGGAGGATCGTGGGGGTTCCAGGCCATCCTGGTCTACCTAGAAAGATCATGTCCCAGAAAACAACAAAACCAAACTGGAGAGCAGAGAAGATGAAGACAGAGAAGAAATGATTGTACCTTCTTCTTTCTCAGCAAGCTGTAGAGTGTCCTGTTCTCATCAGTGAAGGTAGGTGGTAATATCCAGGCCTCCGACTCGGGGGTTAACGAAATTAATTCTGTGGGTTTGAGAGAGAGAGAGAACTTGTCATGTAGACCAGGCTGACCCCAAGTTCCCAGTGACCCTCTTGCCTCTGCCTTCTAAGTGCTTGCATTACAGGCTTGTGAAGCCAAACCTGAGTGTGACCAGATCAAACTGTGCAGCTCAGGATAGCCTGAAACCTCAGCCTCCTGCCTCAGCCTCCCCAGTGCTGTGATTTTAGGCATGTAGTACCTCCACCAAGATGCATCCCTCCCAAGATATTTTATCGAGATGTCTGATGCTTTTAGAATTAGAAAAAAAAAATTTTTTTTTTCAAGACAAGGCTTCTCTGTATAACCCTGGCTATCCTGGAACTCACTCTGTAGACCAGGCTGGCCTCGAACTCAGAAATCCCCCTGCCTCTGCCTCCCAAGTGCTGGGATTAAAGGCGTTCGCCACCACTGCCCGGCTGGAAATAAAAATTTTAAAACTTAGAAGACCATCCCCCCCCCCCCAATGCTTCCTGGCCCAGTCAAGGGCTGTATGGGTGAGGTGACCTTTTTTAATGCACTGTCCTTGTCTTGCCCCTGAGAGGCCTTGAATGGTCCCTAGAGCTGGGGGTAGGGGGTGGGGCAGGTAGCTCTTAAAGTACCACGTGTCATTTTATGGCTTGGTGCTTAGGCATAGGTGGGTGGAGAAGCTGAGAGATGAGACGTTCCCGTGCTCCAGGAGGAGAGGGACTTGGGGACAGGGTGCTGTTCATTGCGGGGGGGGGTGAAACCCAGGGTGTTGTTCATTGTGAACAACTGCGATCGATATCACTGAGCTGGACCCTCGATACTGAGTGGCATTCTACTTGTGGGCCCTCCCTTAATTGTTTTCAAAAGCTGAGCAGAGGGCTGGAAGGATGGGGCAGGATGAACTTTTAAGCCACCGCAGCACCTTTGGGAGTCCTGGAAACTGCCCTTCTCTGATGGGCTCCTTCTTGCATGATGTCTTATTTGAGGCTGAAGATCCTTGGAGAGAAAAAAGTTTTATCGGTCCCATATTGGAGATCCGGACACCAGGGTTCGGACTGGTAACCCACCCTGTTCCATGTCATGAATCCTGCCGGGAAAGGGTTAGCAGCTGTAGGATGGCAAAGGACTGACTGCTGGTTGACGAGCTGCCGTGCTGAGCCCTCCCCCCCCCCCCGGTAGCGTGCAGCCAGCGAAGGTCAGAGATGCATTGAGAGAGGCCGTGCCTGGGTCCTTGACTTAACGACATACACTCCACTGTCTGTAGGGCCAAGGTCGATGTCTCTGAAAAGCTACTTGCCATCTCTTTCCTACTAAAGGTCCGTTAGTAGGATAATCAGAAAGAAAGAACCTAGACCCTTAAGGCAGGACCCATACTGTAACCCTTGTCCTACGCATGCGTGTCTTTAGGCTCTCTCTTGGGAAATGAAGGCCTTTGTGTGTGCTTTTGGAGCCTACACTCCAGAGTCTGCCTGGCCAGGCCTGCTCATCCTTCCTGTTAAGCCTGTGCGCGCTTCAGCAAAAGAGTCCTTCCCTTAAATGGAGTCTGCCTTGAAGGTAGAGCCCCGAAATGGGGTTTCATATGTGCTAAAGGCACTTGGGTATGTATGGAAGTCTTGAGGATTAAAAGCATTATATATATTTAAACCAGAGTGCCGTTTATTCTGCATACCCAGGTCGGGTAGGATCCGTCTCAGCTGAGAGTGGCCATTTCTGTGTCTTTTTCTCGTTTGTCTCCTCACCTGGGAACATGAGCTCCGAACTGCAAGCCGATGTCTACCCTCTGCATGCCCAGCCTGGTACACCGTCGCTGCCCAAATGCTTTTTGAGACTATGGGTGAAGTATCATTACTGGTGCAGCATCCTTAATCCTGGCTGGCTAGATGCACCTAGAGAGAGAGAACCCCCACAAGTGGCCACGCTTTCAGAGACAGACACTGGGGGAGGATGGGGGCGCGGGAGACCTTCACTGCTGCCGGATGCCTTGGCTGAGCTGAGTCCTTTCTGACCAGTTCAGGCTCTTGTGGCTAGATCTAAGTTTTTCATTTAATTGGACCCTAAGTGCTTGTTGAGTGAATGCATGACCTTAGTGGTCCATCAGATTGTTTGGACCACAGGCAAGCCCTTCGCTGACGTTTGCGCAGGTCCTTGGAGCCCTACTGCCTCAGAGAAGCAGGTCAGCAGCACTGGGGACGTTTAGGCAATACAAATTACCATCCTAGAATTAGCCTCTCCGATGGCGCTCAATACAAGCGCGCTGAGGGTTTGGTTCATTCCTGGGATCCTTCCCCTCTATGGTATGAGGTTTTAGGACGTCCTATCTGTCCCCTACTGCAATCAGCCTCCTTGGCTCCTTTTGGAGTTTTAAGTAGACAACACTCATTTTTACTCGCCCCAAGTGCGTTCAGCAAGTTTGTGTGACCCACAGGGCTGCAGCGAGACTAAGTGTCAGGCTCTCCTTAGGGCCACGTTCTGCTTGGGGGCCACCAGGACTCTGGGTACAGGTGACCTGTGGCCACTTCCCCATCAGCCCCCCACCCCCACCCCTGCCAGCTGCAGGTGCGAGTGCTGCTCCCCCGCGGACGAGCGCCCCGAGAGCGCGCTGAAGCCGCGCGGTTCCCTCCCTCCTTCCCTCCCCCGCGGGTAAACTCCGGGCATCCATCAGTCTGTTAATTGCACTAATTAGAGATCGCGGAGGTGTTAATTGGAAAACCCTGGTATTGTGCCTGTTTGGGGGACGAAAACGTCAATAAAAATTAATTGATGAGTTGGCAGGGCGGGCGGCGCGGGTTCGCGGCGAGGCGCAGGGTGTCGTGGCAAATGTTACGGCTCAGATTAAGCGACTGTTAATTAAAACGCGATGGTAATTAATACTCCCCACGCCATATGGGCCCGCGAAAAGGCACAAAAGGTTTGTCCACGTGTGGGGCTCTGGTGTCTTTTCCTCTCCGCCTCCCCAAAGCACCCCAGGCTCGGAGTGCCCTTTTGGCCCCTAGCTAGGTGCAACTCGTCACTTCCGGCAGGGAGGGGACAGGGCGGACCCTGGCTGGTTCAGAGAAGGCGTTGCTGCCTTCGCTCCCGCTGGGGTGCGTCATAGAGGCAAAAGCCTCAGGGAAAGTGGGAGCCCCCAGATGGCTGCAGAATTCCCCAAAGGGGAAGAAGCAGCGGCTGTAGCTTTGACCTAGCATCTTTCCGCCGATGCCTGCTGGAGGCCCGGCCTGGCCATGGTTCCTTAAGTGGCCGGACTTTATCAAGGGAATCTGAAGAATGGGAGACTAGGGGGCCTCCAAATCCTGGATCATGCCTCATCCAGCTCCACACACCGTCTAAATTGCCCTCCACTGCCCGCGACGCGGGGTGGGAGAAGAAAACTTTAGGGGAAATTTGAAAAGGATTGGTGTGCATTTCATATTGACTTTTTGAGGGAGGGATACACAGGGCCTGCTGGCTGCTAACTTATGGTTCAGCTCAGGTTGGACTTGATCCTCCTTGCAGACCCTTCTTGAGTGCTGAGATTTCAGAAGCACACACCAAGCTTAGGGGGTGGGGAGATTATTGTATGAGGAGTAGCCCAGTGACTTACCCAGGGCTACACAACTGTGACTAAATGGTTTAGTCTCAGCTTGTACTCTTCTGTGCAGCTGCAGACGTTGAGTTGCACACATTGTTGCGGAAAGGGGTGACTCTGTATTTAGAGGGAGCAGGAGTATGGGAAGTCAGTAAGGTGGGAGTGTAGGAATGAAGGGGTGCCCAGAGCAGCCATGTTGGGTGGAGCCTTTAGGATAAGCGACTACAACTGTGCATCTAGGGGCCTCCTGGTGGCTCCCAGCGGCACCCAGATCTTAGGAGTTCTTGAAACTACTTTCTCATGGAGAGAAGGAAACTGAGGTCCAGAGATGTAGGAAGGCAAAGGGCTCTTGACTGATTTGAGATGGAGTTTAGTCTGCCATCTCTCCTAGTGATTTGCCCCCACGCGCCTCCTAATTCCTAGGCATTGGAACAAAGCATATCCCGGCACCCCATCCCACTGAACCCTCGAGCTGGCTGGGCCCCAGACACCAGTGCCTGTTCCCCCACAGAACAGCATCCTGCAGAGAGGTGGGTGGGAGTCCTGAGGCTGTTGGCTGTCGGCATGCTCAGCCTTTGAGGGCAGGTGTCCCAGGGCACAGGTGAGGATTCCTAGAGGGCCTGGAAGTTCCTGCCATGCAGGTTTGAGGGGCTGGTTCTTGTGGGTGGGTGGAAGCCTAGAAGGAGGTTACATTAGAGGTGTGTCAGCGGGCAAAGGCCCCGGGAGAGGGCAGAGCACTCCATAAGGGAATGGCTGCTATTCATTCATCCACCCTGCAGAAATGACTTTTCAAATGTGTATATTCTCAAGCATGCAAATGAGAGGTTTCCTTCACCCTGTTCAATTCAAGTGATCGGCCCTTGCATAGCTATTATTACATGGCACATGGCCACAATTATGTTGTTCACTTGGTTTTGCTAGACCCCTCCCCGCTCCCCGGAACGACAGGATGGAGGGGGCACAGTCTGTTGGCATCCTCCTCTCTCTCATCCTCCCTTTGTAAAACTTGCTGTCAGAGCTACAACTTTGCTGTGTTCCCGCGAAGGTTGGAAGGGGACCACTTTCCCTTCCCCGGGGGGAAGTAGCTGCCAGATTCTCTTCGCTTTCTCCTCTGTGTGCTTACACCCTTGAGGCTCTAGTCTTTGTCCCCTGGGGCCCAGGAGTTCTCAGATCTCAGAGCAGCTAGTCTGGGATTCTGAGCTGGCAGCTGCTCTCTACCCCAGCAGGGCTGGAATCAGAGGAGCCGGAGAGCTGAGTGGGCAGTGCACTCCCCGCTGCCTTCCTATTTCCTCGAGCCCCAGCGGAGGCACAGGCCTGAGTTGGGGGGAGTTGCTCCTGTAGTTTTCGGGGTGGGTGGTTTCAGGGGAGGGAGGCTGAAGCCCTGTGCTGTGGCGGGTGGAGGCCAGAGCCCACCCCATCCATCATTTGGCAGCAACTAGCCCTGGGGCTGACACCGCCATTAAAGGCTGGGAACCGAGTGCTTAATCTCTTCCAAACCGTCGCCCCCACACCCTAACCCTGCTCTAGCTCCTCTCAGAACTCAGGAGTGGGAGCCGCTGAGGAGAGAACACAGTGAGACTGAGGCCACCTCAGCAGTATGTGGACCCCTCTCCCAACCCTACAAGAGACAATCCAGAGTCAAAACCTGAGAGGGTGTCCAGAGCCGTGGTGTAGCCTCTCTGCACCCCCACCCCACTCCACCCCCACACACAATCTGCTTCCAGCAGGGATAGAAACTGAGCAAGTGGTCAGGTGGGAGAGAAAGGCGAAAATGTAGGGAGGAGAGGAAGGTGCTCCTGAAAGCCTCCACCCTGGGAAGAGGAGTAAGTCAGCTCCTTCCTATTGGCTGAGAGAGACAGTGGGACCTGGAGTCAGCTCCTTCCTATTGGCTGAGAGTCAGTGGGACCTGAAGTCAGCTCCTTCCTATTGGCTGAGAGAGACAGTGGAACCTAGAGTCAGCTCCTTCCTATTGGCTGAGACAGTCAGTGGGACCTGCCGGGCTTCTCCAGTTCTTTCCTGGATGCACACGTGTGATCCGCTGTGTGATGTCAGGCAAATCTTTAACTTCTCTGAGATCATCATCTTTGCCCTCACAATTATGTAGCTGGAGAATGACTGACGTGGGGCTGGGGAGCTTCTTCCTTAGGCAGGCGCTTTGATTGTCTGGAAAGGACTCCAAGAGACGAGGACTAAATACTTTGGACAGACGAGGAAACTGAGATCTAGGGAGTTTGAGACATAAGTTAAAGCAACAATCCATAGTGGGTACCAACTGTTCCCTTTAGGGTGGTTCTTCGTGGGGTAATAGAATCTAGAGTTTGAGAAGAGCTTTGTGTCTGTGTGCGTGCGTGTGCATGTGTGCGTGTGTGCGTGTGTGTGTGTGTGTGTGTGTGTGTGTGTAGCGAGGCAGGTCTTACCGTAGAATTCAGGCTAGTCATGGACTTGTGACGCTTTGGCTGCAGGAATGCACCTGGGGTTAAAGGCATACACTCGCTCTTCTAGCTTCAGAGTGGCTTTTATACTAAATGCCCCCCCCCAGGAAGGGAACTCAGCCATCCCTTCCCCCCCCTGCTGTTCCCTCCTCCAAAGGCACCTCCCTGGAGAATTTACATTCTCCATCTTAGCCCTGTCTGAGGAAGGGGGATTTACGCCCTGACCCTCATGCTTTGGGTAAAGGCATGGCTTTTAATTAATTTGCTCATTTGGGCTTTTTATTTTTTAAGAGAGAGAGAGAGAGAGAGAGAGAGAGAGAGAGAGAGAGAGAGAGAGAGAGAGAGAATGAATGTATGTTCGCTTGTGTGGGGGTCTGAGGAGGCG
>NC_034607.1:15488016-15499324 GCF_900095145.1 Mus pahari | reverse complement strand
CGCCACCACTGCCTGGTTTATGTTTTTGTTTTTGAGGCAGGGTCTCCTGTAGCCCAGGCTTGTCTGGGGCTCCTCCTACCACACCTCCCAAACTGAGATTATACATGTGACAGGTTTTTTCCTTCCTTCCTTCCTAACTTCCTTCCTTCCTTCCTTCCTTCCTTCCTTCCTTCCTTCCTTCCTTCCTCTCCCTTGCCCTCCATTTACATAGTGCTGGGAATGGAAGCCAAACCCACACTCTCTCCTTGTATTACATGAGGTGGGGCTTGCTAGGGTTTGGATCTAGGAAATTCAACATGCCAAGCCTTTAAGCCTATACCCCCAGCCTCTGTTTTCCCATCAGTGAAATGGGTGTTAAGTACAGACCTCGCTGGGCTGGTGAGGAGGACTCCTGGGCTGTGGGTAGTAAGAAATAAGATATGGGCTGGAGAGATGGCCCAGCAGTTAAGAGCACTGACTGCTCTTCCAAAGGTCCTGAGTTCAAATCCCAGCACCCACATGGTGGCCCACAACCACCTGTAATGAGATCTGACGCCCTCTTCTGGGGTGTCTGAAGACAGCTACAGTGTATTTACATATAATAAATAAAATCATTCTTTAAAAAAGGGAGAGAAAAAAAGAGAGAGGAAGGAAAAGAAAGAAAGAAAGAAGGAAGGAAGGAAGAAAAGCGAAAAAGAGAGAAAGAAAGAAAGACAACAGCTACTTTGGTAGCTGGGCTAAGGACTTAAAACTTGAAAGTGGGTAATGGACCCGGGATCCCTCCCATAGAGAGAACTGAAGATTAGGACAGCTGGAGTCCTGTGTTGTTTAGGGCCTTCTGTGACCTGGGGAAAGCGTCTCCTACCCCCAGGGAACTCCTATCTATGTAGGAACAAAGGCAAGGGCCTTTTACTGGTGGAAAAGGAAGAGATGTGTTAGGTCCCAGCTATAAGGAGAGACCGAAACAGGTTTAGGACCCCGAGGGAAGAGGCAAGGGCTCACGTCCTACCCTCCCCCCATCTAGTCTTACTGGAAGGAGGAAATGGGAGTTTACAGGGAAGGAGCCTCAGCTTCGATATGCTGCTAGCTGCCCCTTAACCAGGCCCCAAAGGAGGGGGTGTCACTAAGAGGATCTCAGGAAGAGCTTCTGGGAAGTTGAGGAAAAGACACCCCAGAACCGGAGTGGGTGAGGTGGGTGATTGGGTGGGGCCAGCTTTCAGTTGCAATTCCAGGTAGAACCTGCCCTGCCCATCTATTCTTGAGCCTCAGCCCCTCCCCCACGTCTCTTCTCCAGGTCCCGATAGAGCGGCAATGATGGTGGAGTCTGCATCGGAGACAATCAGGTCGGCTCCGTCTGGTCAGAACGGCGTGGGCAGCCTCTCTGCGCAGGCTGATGGCGGCGGTGGGGCCGGGACCGCAGGCACGGCCCCGGCTGCCGGTAGGGACGCCTCAGGCAGGGAAGCGGCCAGCGGAACCGACAGCAATGGCGAGATGAGCCCCGCGGAGCTTCTGCACTTCCAACAGCAACAGGTAGGAGGAGGCTGACCTCCGCAGGCCTTTATCCCCGCATCCTCTGGGTCACCCGGACATCACTGCTCTGTCCCTCCAGAGCAGCCTGGCTTTTCGATCCGTGAGAAGGGCCAGCCTCTAGGGACTTGCCCGTGTGTCTCCTATTTTGATGGCTAGCCTGAGCCTGAGGAGCTCTAAGTGGTACTGCGAGCCCAAGTTTATGGAGTTTGAAGTAGTCCCAGCAAAGCCATAAGGACCGACAGCCGCCTGGGCAGCAGGCTTTTGAAAGTCTGTTTTGAGTGTGTGGGTGTCTTAGCTCTTGTAGGCACGTGGCTGGGAAACTGGCTGTATTAAGAAGGGTTGGGAGAGGTGCTGCGCACACTGGAATGTCTTTATTTCTACTTTGAGCTAGCCGCCATTCCAAGTCTGCCTAGGTCCCTGAACCATGCTGTGAAGAGGTTGAAGTTACAGGAACCAGTGGCCAGAGCATCTGGAAGAGGTACTAGGGAGGAAGGGAGGAGAAATGCAGTCACATACATACATACATGCATACATACATACATGCATACATACTTATTAAGATTTATTTTTATATTTTTAATTATGTGTATGTCTACATTTTACACACAGTGAGTTCAGGTGCCTGCAAAGACCGTAAGTGTCAGGTACCAAGGAGCTGGAATGATCAATGGTTATGAGCCACCTGATATGGGTGCTGGGAATCGAACTCAGGTCCTGTGGTTGATAACTGCTTGAGCCACCTCTCCAGCGCTGGCTCGTATGTAAATGCTCCCAGGAGGAACCCAGTCTTTGCTCCCTTTCTTCTTCTATGCTTATAATCTCCACCCTGGAGGGCCGGGCTCCGAGAGTTCAAGCCAGGCCTCTCTGAAGATGCCGAAGCACTAGGTGGAGAACATAGTTATAAATGAGTGTAGCCACCTAGGTCCCAGCTCCGCCCAGGAGTTAGGGTAGAAGGGATCATGCTTACAGAGTTCAGAAGAATCAGCCAGCCAGCCCTAGCCTTGGAGCCTTGTCTGATTTTGCCTCTTAAATGGTTGCTGGTGGCCTGGCCCTTAGGGGCACATCTGGGAAAGCAGAACAGAACTCCAGATGTGCCCCATACCGTCCTCCTCTGCCGTGCAGCCAGGGCCTTCGTGCCTCCTCCAGCTTTCTCTCTGACCCAGGCTCCTCAACCACACCACACCACACCACATTCCCATAACTCTCAAGACTTGCACTAGAAGCAGCTTCCTGGTGCTTCAACTAATCAGAGGGCTTCAAAGCAGGGACAGAAGGAACCTGTCCTCCGTCCCAGCCGGTACCTTTATCAGCCGTATGACCTTGGCCACTAAAATACTGAGTTCTTAGGACCAGAGACACAGATGTGACACTTGTTCCAGTAGGTGTGAACTTAAAGGGTTCTGTGAGTGCTGCTTGTGTATGTGTGCATCGGGGGGGGGGGTCGGAGATGGATTTAGGGTGCCTGCCTTAATCTCTCTCCATCTTTGTGTGTGTTTTTTGGTTTGTTTCTGGTTTGTTTTGAGACAAGGTTTTACTACGTAGCCATGGCTGGCCTGGAACTCACAGCCATCCTGCCTCTGACGAGATTAAAGGAGTAAGCCATCACACCTGGCATCTTATTTTTTATGTTACATTTGTGAAAGTGTGTGTGTGTGTGTATGCACGCATGCAGTGTTCATATGCCACCATGCATTCATTTATGAAGCTTCAGAGAGTTCTTTTCTTCCACCGTGTGTGACTGAGGGATCAAAGAGTCCTCAGGGATCTATGGTCTTTGGGAGTGGGTGGGCAATCTCCTCTTCCTTCTTTTTTTTCGAGACAGGGTTTCTCTGTATAGCCCTGGCTGTCCTGGAACTCACTTTGTAGACCAGGCTGGCCTCGAACTCAGATACCTGCCTGCCTCAGCCTCCCAAGTGCTGGGATTAAAGGTGTACGCCACCACGCCCGGCTTCCTCTCCCTTCTTAAGCAATCTCTGGGAATGGACCCACTGATTCTGTGCTTTCTGATGGAGCAGAATCACACACACACACACATATACACACACATTGTATGTATATGTCTATATGTCTATATGTCTATATGTATATAATTGCCAAATGTGGGCTGGAGAGGTGACCCAGCAGTTAACATTTGTTGCTCTGGCCGACTTAGGTTTCATTCACAGTACCAGTATGCAACTCAGTTATCTCCAACTCCAGTCTCAGGGGATTTGGTGCCCTCTTCTGGCCTCTGTAAGCACCTGCACTCAATATAAAATACACATAATTAAAAATAAATATTAAAAAAATGTACCCCTAGAAGTTTCCAGAGGCCACATGATTCATATCGCTGTTTTTGGACCCCACTACATCTCTTTGCAAAGAGAATTAGGCACAGTTTCAATTGTGCCCTGCGGGTTAGAACAACCACCTAAACTGGAAACTTTTATTAAAAAAAAAAACAAAAAACAAAAAACAAAACAAAACAAAAAAAAAAACCGTTGGGGCCAGCAAAATGACTCAGGCTTGCCACCTAGCCTGACAGCTTGAGTTCAATCCTTAGGACCCACAAGGTAGAAGGAACGAACTTGACTCTAAGAAGCTGTCTCCTGCCCTCCACACGCGCATTGTGGCTCCTGTACATACATACATACTCACAAAAATGAATAAATAAATAAAACGTAATTTTAAAAAGCGAAATAGAAAGCTTGCCACGAGGCATAAACACAGGCCTCTGGGTAATTGGGGAGATGTTTGGGTGGGAGAGGCAGAACCGTCTGTACCGATCAAGTTTCTGGGCTCTGCCCTGGACACAGGCCACTACTTCCCATCACAATTCCACGGTCCAGTTGTTCCTGTTTGCCTTAAGTACCATCCCGAAGTCCTGGAAAATCCTGCATCGGCTTCTTCACAAATAAACCAGGATGGGGATTTGGAGGCCTGCAGAGGGCCGTTTTATCCATTTGGGCTCACCGTGGGCGAAGAGCCCAGGCCCAAGGAAAATATGTGAGATTTTTTTTTTTTTTTTAAAGAAAGTTTCATTGGTTCTTAAAACTATGAAATTTTCAAGTAAAGTGAAACCACAGTCTGAGGGTCGTTCTCCCACTTCTAACAGACAAATGGAGGCCGTGCCCCTCCCCCCTCCCCCACCCCCAACACAGATGTTATTATTGGTGGGGTAAGCAAGCTGGAGAAAAGGAAGCTGCTCTGTTGGGTCAACCCGCCTTTCAGCCACAAGCAGGAAGACTGCGGAAGACAGCTTTTGGATTTACCCTGTGTTAAATGTCATTAAGTTACCTTGCCCTCCCTGGGGAGGGGGGCCTTGTCATTCCCACATCACAGAAGGGCAGCACTGACAGCTTCCAGGTGCCTCCTTCAGGGCTGAGCCCTCCCCTCTGGCCAAGCTCCCCATCCCTGTGGCTCCCACTACAGGCACCCCGTCACCTACCTGCCTGTGGAAGGAAGAACTCACACACTGTAGGTGCTAAACACATGTGTGAGTGCTTGTAAGGGTCTCTCTCTCTCTCTCTCTCTCTCAAAAGATTTATTTATTTTATGTATACGAGTGCACTGTCTCTGTCTTCAGACACACCAGAAGAAGGCATCAGATCCCATTACGGATGGTTGTGAGCCACCATGTGGTTGCTGGGAATTGAACTCGGGACCTCTGGAAGAGCAATCAGTGCTCTTAACCAAACTGCCAAGCCATCTCTCCAGACCTGTAAGGGTCTCTTAAACAAGAAAAAGATGCAAGATCCATCAGACAATGGCTCGTTAGCTGAGCGAGCCCAAACCCCAGAGCCCACAGTGGAAGGAGAAAGTTGTTCATGGGCTTACAGCGTGGCACCTGCGCACCGGCATGCACGTACATACACACTAATAGTAAAAATTAATTAAAGAATGCAGAAAACAAAAGTAACTGTAAAGCCAAGTGTAGTCACACATGCCAATAATCCCAGCACCCCGGAGGCTGAAGCCAGAGCATCGCAGGTTTAATGAACAGTCTGAGCTACTTGGCAAGACCCTGGTCAAACCTCTCAGTGGTCCTGGGGCTCTGCAGATGGCTAAGGAGACGGTGCATGCATGAGAACCTGAGCTTGGATCCCTGGCACCCACATACATGTTGGGTGTCATGGGACAAACCATGGGACATGCCAGCATAGTGTGTTTCTGGGTGACAGAGAGAGGAGTTCCCGGATACCACTGGCCATTTAGTCTAGGTGAGACTGTAAGTCTCAGGTTCGATGAGAGACACTGTCTCAAGAAGGTGGGAATCAATCGGGGCCTGGGGTTGATACAATGTAAATACATTGTATACAGATGGATAACATTTAAAACAGTAATGTGGTGAAGCAATTGAGGGAGATATCCCACTTTGAGCTGCTGACTTCAACACATGGACCTGCACGGGTGAGCACATGTGAACACACACACACACACACACACACACACAGAGGTGCATAAGCATCTCTGCAGAGCATGGTGGTACATGATGAGGTAGAGACTGGACAGAATCCCGGTGTCAGAAAAAGGACTGCAGGGAGACTCCGCCCACTGTCCTAAGAGGCCACTCTTGGTGCCTGCTTAGAGGCAGAGGCTTGACAGAATTAAGTCTGCAGGTCACATTTTGTCATCTTGCCTTCCAGGGTGTCCCACCCCTGATCCCTTTTCTGTGGGTCCCTGTCTGTCTGCTGTAGTAAACAAATCTAGTCCTGGCCTTTAGGAGTAATGAGTTGAGAGACAGCCAGACAGGGCTGTCAGACATCAGGCGGTGGCAGGACAGAGCAAACAGTGCTGAAGAGGGCAGCCACGTCACTTCAGAGCAAGAGCTTGGTCTCCATGCAACCACAAGCTGCGACCTTGTTTAAACAGAGGTGAAGGGGTGACCCGGCTTAGCTGCCAGGCCAGTTCTGGCTGCACAGAGTCCCTTGCTGCCCCATTTCAGTATTTCCCAGAGCCTTTATTAGTAACAGAGCTACTGGCCTGCCAAGCTCTGTAGTCACTCTGGGGCTCTCTGTGGAGACTCGATCCTGTGAAAGCGGTGTGGGAGGACCGCAGACCTTTAGCAGAAACACTAGCTCAGTTGATAGAGTGCTTGCCCTACATACCTAGTGTCGTGGGTTCGATCCCCAGCGTAAACTGCGCACGATGTCACAGGCCTATAGCACCCGTACTTGAAAGGCGGAAACAGAAACCTAAGAAGTTCAAGGCCATCTGCCACCATATTGAGTTGCAAGTCACCCTGAGCAAGTGACGATGGAGCCTTATTTTGCCTCTGCTACTGAAAATGCTGTGTGGAGCCACAGATGCCCTTTGGGTCTGGGATGTGAGATGTGTGCCTCTGGTTTTGGAAGATCTTAGGAACTGGTCCGGTGTGCTGGCAGCCAGCTGGACTTGGAGCCAGGCAAGCTGAACTGGCAGGGTGGAGGATTCCGCACCTCCTCAGGCCACCGAGCTGAAAGGGTTGGGCCCCCAGCCCCAGCGTTCCCATTGTCCTTGGGTTGCAGGGGTGACAGGTCAGGGAGGGTCACCAGAGGGTTGCCTAGCGTCTGGGAACTCCCCCTTCAGTTACCACAGCAACCGGACCAAATCCCACCCTGGTCACATCCTGTGAGGGAGATTCAAAAGGGTTGGGGGGCTCTGCACAGTAATGGGCTTTTAACTCACCCCCTCCAAAGAGAAAAAGACGGGGGTTGGGGAGTCAGGGGGTTGGGGGAGGGGAGAAGAAGAATAGAAAGAGTCTTTTCCTCCATCTGGCCCCCTTCTGCCCAAGCTACTTAGAAGGGCTGGGTGGAAAGGGAGCTTCCAGAGGGGATCAGCCCCGCCCCAGTGCACACTGGCTGCCAACACTTGTCTGAAGGTTTCCTGCTGGTCAGGGGCCCGTGTCCTCACGACTCCATGCCTCATGCTCTGGATTTCTCTGCTTCAGCTCTGGTCCCTGCAGCTAACTTCTCTTTGTCCAAGTGGAGATGGAGCCCCTCCCCAGAGGAGCTGGGGTGTCCAGAGAGATACTACCCAGGGCACTGTACCTCAGCTCTGAAGTAGATGGGGAAAGGCAGAGTTAGTAAGCCAAAGGTCACCCTTCTGCCAAGAGGTAGCCTCCCTTTAGGAGAAAGGAAAGGACTCGAGGCTTGGGGGAGGGACTCCCCTTTCCATGGCAGAGGGTTCATCCCCCCTGAGGAGGATTGAGGGGCTGGAGGAGGATTTGGGGGATCTTTTTCACCCGAAGGCAATGGGCTTACGGTAGGGTTGAAGCGGGGAGGGTTGTGTTCTAGCCACCCATAGGGCTCCCCTAAAACCTTCAGTGGGAGCTGGTGTGCTCTGAGGTGCTCTAATAGGAGCCCCGGGGAAGGAAAGGATCTGCCAGTTTGTAGTCTAAACCCAGGCCCCTATAGAATTAGCTGGGGGGGGGGGGCAGGCAGTGCAGAATGGACCTGCTTCCAGAGAATTCTACAGCTAAGACAGAGGACCTGACTATGAACCACCCTCTCCACCTCTGCATTTTCGGTCCTTGTTGGTGTCTGGATACCATCCCTTCAACTGCCATCCTGTGTCTCGCAACACTGTAACACCATGCCAAGCCAGCTCTGGCTGTCACTGGGAGCTAAGCTCACCTGTGTTGGTGCCTACAAGGGAAGGATGGCGGAGCCTCCCGAGGACCAAGTCCTTTCTGTACTGCAGACCCTTGGCTGCTCTGCACCTGCAGAGGACCTCTCCATGAAGAGGGAGCCCTCTGTGGAGTTGGCAGGGAGACTGTGACTGTGCCGTGGTGTCTCCCACCACCCTCGAGGGCCCTGTCTGTGTGTGCTTCGCTGGGTTTCATTTTAATGGTTCTAATGTGAGAATGTGCCGATGTCATTTTTACGAGGTTGGTGTAAAAAAAAAAAAAAAATTACAGCCTTTTCCAAAAAGCTAGAGAGAGAGAAAGAGAGAGAGAGAGAGAGAGAGAGAGAGAGAGAGAGAGAGAGATCTCCAAGGGAAGAAAAATAGTATCACTTTGGGGGGTTTTATAGTCTTCCCCACCACACAATTTTTGCCCCCCCAGCCCCCCCCCCCAGCCCAGTGTAATTTCATCTTTATGTCTCTTCATTGGAGGACAAAGCCTGACAGGTCAAGAACCTGTTAGTTCTTAAGGTCAGTTCCCTTCATGATGCCCACGCCACTGACCCCCTTTCCCTGCCACCCACCCCCCTCTTATCTGTCCAAAAAGAGTTTTGAGGAGTGGGTGAGCATGTAGGAACACTTATTAGACGCCTGCTGTTTACTAGCCCCAGGGGGTCAGGAATCGCTTTCTGCTCAGTCTTCCAGAGGACTCCCCCATCTCCAATGTTGAATGAGGTGACCTTCATCCGACCGGTCTGGCCTGCAGGTGCGTGCCTGTAGTCCGTGTACGTGCGCCGAGAGGCTGAGGGAGGAAAGGCATACGCTTAGGGTTAGCCCACAAATAGCAGGATTTTGTCTTAAAAAAAGAGAAATAGATGGGGCTAGAGAGATGGCTTAGTGTTTTAACAGCACTGACTTTCTCCTTGAGGGTAGGGGTTTTATTCTTAGCACCTACACATCGACTCACAACTGTCTGTAATCCAATGCCCTCTTCTGAGCTCTGTGGGCACCAGGCACATATGTGGTACATAGACACACATGCAGGCAAAGACAAACAAAAAAGACCATACACACTAAGAGGAAAAAAAAATATTAAAGACAGGCTGGAAAGATAGATGGGGGCTGGAGAGATGGCTCACTAGTTAAGAGCACTGACTGCTCTTCCAGAGGTCCTGAGTTCAATTCCCAGCAACCACATGGTGGCTCACAACCACCTGTAATGGGATCTGATGCCCTCTTCTGGTGTGCCTGAACATAGCAACAATGTACTCGTATACATAAAATAAATCTTAAAAAGGGATGAAGGGAGGGAGGGAGGAGTGGAGGGAGGGAGGAAGAGAGGTGGGGGGAAAGGTTGCTCAGTGGTTAAGAGCTCTGACTGTTCTTCCAGAGGTCCTGAGTTCAAATCCCAGCATCCACATAGTGGCTCACAACCATCTGTAATGGGATCCGATACCCTCTTCTTGTGTCTAAAAACATCAACAGTATAAATAAATAAATCTTTTTTTTTTTAAGTTAAAAATTAATAGTAAGGACAAAACCCAACAGATCAGGGACGTGACTCAGGCAAGTGAAGTGCTTGATAAACAAGCGTGACGACCTGAGTTCTAGTCCCTGTGCCCATTTAAAAGGTCTAGAATCTCAGTACTGTAAAGGCGGAGACTGGCAGTTAGTTGGCCAGCTAGCTCAGCCAAATGGGCAAACTCGTGAGAGACGCTGTCTCAAAAACCAAAGGGGCAGCACTTGAGGAAGCTACCCGGTGCTGACCATTGGCCTCCATGTGCAGGCTCGCACATGTGCAGTAGGCCTCCTGCTTTGTCTACCCCAGGGCCTTTGCACCACCCGTTTCTCAGCCTTGAGCACTCTCCCTGGGAAGGATGAGGGGCCTCTGTGGGGAGGAGTCTCCTCAGAAGCCTCCCGTCAGTGCTTTATGTAGCCGGCCTTCTCAGTATAGGGCTTAGCTGCCTCAGGATTTGCTTGTCCGGTAGTTGATCACCCTCTAAACCAGGCAGTTAATAGTTGTTCCTTGCCGGGCAGTGGTGGCGCACACCTTTGATCCCAGCACTCGGGAGGCAGAGGCAGGCAGATTTCTGAGTTCGAGGCCAGCCTGGTCTACAGAGTGAGTTCCAGGACAGCCAGGGCTACACAGAGAAACCCTATCTTCAAAAACAAAAACAAAAACAAAAAAAAAAGGAAAAAGGAAAAAAGGAAAAAAAAGGAAAAAGTTGTTCCTTGAACTTGACAGTGTGGTTCCTGGGGCAGTAGGGTCTGTGACTGAGTTGTCCCCGGCCTGAAGTTGACAGTCTAAGAATGCTTCTCGGATGCGAGACTCTGGAAGGGGCCGGTGTATGTAGCATCCCAGAGGCCTTCTGGGCTCTCCTTCACCTAAATCCAGCCTGCCCCAGCCACATTCATGATCAGCGCAGGACCAATAAGGTGGCTCGGGGCTGAAGCTGCTTGCCCCGGATGCTTTAGTGATCTGAATTTAATCCCTGAAGCTCACAGAACTATCAACACAGTGTGGATGAGACTGAATTCCAGAGGCACACGACAAAGTGTGCTGTTACTGGTTCCGGCTTGCCCTCGGCACCACCCATGAACGTGGTTTGCTGGTGTGGAGTCCCCCATCACCCGTGGCAGGCTCAACATTCCTTTTCCCTGCAGAGCCCAGCGTTAGGTCTGGTGGACGCTGGTCCTCCTCGTACCACTGTGTCTCTGGGTTAGGCCTGAGCCCTTTTTCTGGGCTCTCCATGTTCTTTGTTGACCTATCTGACATTCCTTTACTGATAGGACATTCAGACCAATCACGGGGTTATAACCAACCATTTGGACCCCACTTGGCTCGATGCCCTCCAACACTCAAGGCTGCCAGGCAGAGGATAAACAGTGTACTCTTCCAGCATATCCCTGGGTACACACACACACACACACACACACACGGAGAGATGGGGAGGGGCCAACACAACCTGGAGACCTCAGCCTGGCAAAAGGCTCTGAGCATCCCTGTACCCATCTTCAGCTGCATAGCCTCAGCCCAGAGGTGGGAGAGCCCTCTTTCCTGAGACTCCTTCTTTATTAAAATTTATTTACTTTTGTTTTATGTAAGTTGGTGTTTTGCCTGCCTGTGTGAGGATCTCCTGGAACTGGGGTTACAGGCAGTTGTGAGCCACCATAGGGGTTGCTGGGAATTGAACCCTGGTCCTCTGGAAGAGCAGCC
>NC_034607.1:15474049-15486282 GCF_900095145.1 Mus pahari | reverse complement strand
GGAACTCATGCTGTAGACCAGGCTGGCCTCAAACTCAGAAATCCACCTGCCTCTGCCTCCCAAGTGCTGGGATTAAAGGCGTGCGCCACCACCGCCCAGCTTGGACCCAAACTTTTCATCCTTGTGCCTCTACCTCCCAAGCTGAGATTACAGGCACTTGCCACCTAGATTGGTTTTGTGTGATGCTGGAGCTGGAACAGGTTTCATCCTGTCTCATGACAATAGCTTTGTGCATGCAAGTCAAACAGACGTGTAGACGGTATACAGTATATATGGTAAGCTGCGTCCCTAGCCCACATTTGCTTTTCAGTTCAAAGACTGGGAAAAGGGGGGGCTGGGAGGGCTGCTCCTTAATTTTCAGTCTCATCAACCCTCCTTTATTATCCCTCAAGATTTCCCTGATGACGCACGCCTTTAGCCCCAGAGCTCAGGAGTCAGAGGCAACCAGGTCTCTGAGTTTGAGGCCAGTCGGGTCTACACAAGAAGCTCCAGGGCAGCCAAGACTATATAGTGAGACCCTGTCTCAAAAAAACAGAAACACAACCAAAAAGATTTCCCTGGTGGCTTGTCCCGTGTTGGGCATCTGAATAGCTTTCCTTCTCGGGGCCATGCTTGAGAAACTCTGGGAAAGCCCTGGTCCCCTTCCCCACCTCAGCCTGCTTCACCCCACCGGTGCCCTTGCCTGTTCAGAGTACTAGAAGCTTGGACCTCATAGTTTGCCTTGGAACCCCTTCATGAGGCCCTGTTACCTTAGGCCTTTTTCCTTGTCTTTAAAGTGAACATAGGTTTGTTTGTTTGTATATGAATGATCTATTTTCAGACACACCCAGAAGAGGGGATCAGATCCCATCACAGATGGTTGTGAGCCACCATGTGGTTGCTGGAAATTGAACTCAGGACNTCTGGAAGAGCAGTCAGAGCTCTTAACTGCTGAGCCATCTCTCTGTCCCCTAAAGTGAACATAGTTAGTTACACCTGCCTGGCCTAACTTAGTGCAAGGGGTGGAGGGTGCTCCAACAGAGTTCTTTTAGTGTTCACAAACGTATTTTGGTACTGGCACTGTGGGCCTCTTAGCTACCCTGATATTCTCCAGAACTTGGAGACCACAAGGCTTGCCTTTGAACTGGGATCAGCCTGGGCCAGCCATCCACACTTAGCCTGGATCCCATGGACTGTGTATGCAGGGATAATGACTTCTGTGTGCTGGGATGGGAAGCTCACAGCTGCTGACAACATCCGTGCACTAAAGGAGCCCATGAGGTGACTCAGTCGGTAAAGGGCTTGCTGTGTAAACCCGACCATCTGAGTTCAGACCACAGAATCCATGTAAAGGAGGAAAACAGACTTCACAAAGTTATTCTCTGATCCCTACATGTACACATGCATGCACATACGTGTGCACACACTTACATGTATGCACACACATGCGGGCACACATGCACATATACATGCACATGCACATGCACACACACACACACAATGGGTGGCTCCAGTCTGGTCAGCATCATTAAAATAGGTGAGCCTGGTCGTGAGGTCGGGGCCGGTTGCTTCCATATCTCAGAGACTGCGGGTCCAGTGGTTCATTCAGCCCTCAGTGGCAGGGCAGGAAAGACCGTGACACTTGGTGCCTCACACTGATGGGTAAATGAAACTCAAATGAAGCTCCAGTGTCTTAGACCTGCCTTAGATCCATTAGGCAAGCATTGTACAAAAAGGCAGCCCGGGCGGGGTTGGGGAATGCCCAAGGCTCCCAGAGCACTGTCTTCAGCCAGGGCCTAGGTGTGTGGACAGCAAAGTCCATGGCATAAAATAGAGCCCAGAACAGCAGTCATTGTCCACTGTGTGACAGGCCATCCAAGAAGGGGAGCTTAGGCCACAGCCCTCGGATCTGCCCACACCATTGGCACCTACAGCGTGTTCTTTAGGTGGTCTTAGGTTCCTGCCGGTCAAGGCTGGCTCTAGGCAAGCATGAGAAAGGAAGTTAGTTTGTCCACCATCAGCTTCCCACCACCAGGGCAAGACCTGCGTGTGGTAGGAAGAGAAGGGTGAGTTGGTGAGTGAGTGAGTGAGTGAGTTGGTGAGTGAGTGAGTGAGTGAGTTGGTGAGTGAATGAGTGGGTGAATGAGTGGGTGGCTGGGGTGCCTGGAGACACAGCGCCCGCCCAGCTTCTGGTGCCCCTGCGTCCTTCTCTTGCCTCCCCAGCACACTTCAGCTTTCTGCCTGCCGTAGTACTTATTTCCAGTCCCCTCTGCCTCTGCCGCATGTCACTTCCTGTGTGCTGTCACGCTGTAGGAACACTTCTCTTTCTCCTCCTTGTTCCCTGAGGGGCTGGACTCCTCCAGGACTCCAGGACTTCTCTGGGTGGCCTGCTCAGAGCTCCACAACACATGAGGTCCTTCCACATGGGGACAGGAGCCCCTACCACCTAACCTGAGCTAGCACACAGTAGGGACTTCGTGCTAATGAAGGTGGGGAAGAGAAGAGAGGCAAGGAGCAGACCAGTCTGTCTGTCCCAAGTGGGAGATGTTGAGGGCAGGGTGGAGGGAGGGAAAGGGAGCTTATGGGGGGGGGAGAGGAAGGCCTGCTGCCTCCATTGCCCCCACCGTGTAAATCTTGCAATTTCATGCTCCAGGGAACCACAGAGTAAGAGAGTGGGTGAGGAATGAATTCAACTCCCTGGCTACTCTGCAGCCCCAAGGACTGGGCAGGCTCTCCCCTCTCACCACCCCACCCCATTTTCAGAAATCCCTCTGTTGCTATTCCCCCCACATCGGGGGGGGGGGTTGTCCCCTTCCCACTGACCAGTGTCTCTTTTGAATCACCTGTGCTGGTCAGCTCTGGGGTCAACCCCCACTCCCACAACCTTGTCTCTCTCCCTGGCTGTCCTTTCTGTGCCCTCTCCAGCTTTAGAGAGCAAGGGGCATTATGTAAGGTCAGACCTGGAGGCCAGGGAAAGCTAGGCAACAGAGTCCAGAAGACCTTCCTGAGGGGTCCTGGGCTACCCCCTCACCTCTCCCCACCAGCTTCTCTTCCTATAGTCTCAGAGTCTCTGGCCCCGGGAAGGTCAGAGCTCTGTTTTCTATGTTTTGGGAGAGACAGTGTTCTGTTCTGACTCCACCTAGAAGTCTGGAACATTTGGGGCGGGGAGGAGCTGGGGTGGTCAGGGTCCAGGGCTGGCAAGGAGCACACGTTCCCGTAGATACACCAACCAGTGCGTACCAGTGCGTATTTAGATAGCGTCCGAAGGTAAACTAGGCTGAAACCCCAGGAAGCCATGCCGGTCAACACTGGGAAGGGCCACGCAGGTGGATTGTATATAAATAGTTACCCTGGGTACACAGTGGGTGCTCAGAGGGTGTTTGCCGAGCTGTGAGTGTCTGCCACACACATCCCTGGTACTTCGGGAGCTGGAGGCGTGGCTCACTGGGAGAGCCGCTTGCCTAAGGATGTGTCCGGAGTCCCTGGGCCTCGATCAAATGGTGAGGGAAGCATTGTGAAGAGGGTGCAGGGGCAAAGGAAAGAGGAGTTTTATCCGAAAAGACCCCGGGGTAGAAGAGTGGAACCCACGTGCGAACGAAGCAGGTGTGAGTGGCAGTGAGAGAGCCAGCCACAAGTTGGGCACCTTTCGGCTAACAAGTGTGGGCTGATGGGGGCGGCTAAGTAGGGAGCCACCTGGGAATTACCGAGAAGAAAGGGGTACAGACATCCCGAATGCCAACGAGGCGGCGGCGGCGGCAGGCATTGCTCTTTTAATCCCTCTGAGTGATCCCGAAGTGGGTAGTGTCCCAGTTTTGTGGATAAAGAGAGGGATAAAGAGACTGTAACCACTGAGACATGGTATGACTTACCCAAGGTCACAGCCAGAGAACTACTTACAGAGCTGGGACTGCTTCCCATATCCGCCTGGTGCCAGTGCTCTGCCTCCAGGGCCTGGATATGTGCATGCGTGCGCGTGCTTCAGCTCTCTAGGAGGGCTTTAAGGAACCTGGAGCTGACTAGACAGGTCTCCACTGTCACTACCTCCACCAACGGGTCTTAGGGACGAGGTCTTGTCTGGGCCCATATTCCTGGCCTAGACCCACATTCCTGGCTCTCCTTGACCCTTCAATCTCAGGCCAGTCTTACCACTCCCCACCTATCTCTAGCTGCACCCCACCCCCCCACTCCACATCCTATTCCTGTCATCCCCTTGGCCCTGTCCTTTGTCACTGTGGCCACCAAGCCCAGGCACCCATGTGACTAATCATTTAGACACAGCCTTCAAATATGATTTCCTTGGGGGCCAATGACCCTTCCCCTCCACCCACCTGTGCGCCCTAGCTCTCCCGAGCTGCACCGCCAGTCCGGAGCTGCTAATTCCCATAGCTCCTTGATTGACACCTGTCCCCTCCCCTCCTTAAATCAGACTTCTCTGATCAGTTGATCTTGGGACCAGTTACTTACTTAACCTCCTAGGGATTTAGCTGCCTCCTCTGGTCAGAGGAAACTGATAAAGCTACCTCCCAGCTTTTTATAAAGGAAGAGCTTGCCTGCCGCCCTGAGTGATGGCAGCGGATTTCTGAGTTCAAGGCCAGCCTGGTCTTGAACCTAGGGAGTTCCAGAGCACCTACTTCCTCTCTCTAAAATAAATAAATAAATAGCTAAATAGCTAGAGAGCGATCTGTAGAAGCTCAGCGAGAAGCAGCTGCTATTCAACCCTGAGCTCACCCTCCTGCACTTTTACCTGGAGTCCTTTTGACCCTTGACCCTTTCATCCGTTGTCTTAATTGAGAACCAATGGACTCTCTGAGCCCGGGGTTGCGTCCTTGAAGGCTGGGCTGTGATCCTGTTCTCAGTGACTCTTACCTCTTCCCTCCATCCTCACCCCGAGGTCATGTGGACCTGTGATCCTCACCACCCTCCTCTGCCTTCCCACCTTACTGCTCGACCCCCTCCACCCCCCACCCCACCCCATCCCTAACTCCCACCCCCCACCCCCGCTTCCGTGTACTCATCCCAGATCCCAGCCCCTTCTGAAGGCACTGCTGGGGCCTCTCACTGACTCAGCCCCTGTCTTACAGGCTCTCCAGGTGGCCCGGCAGTTCCTGTTGCAGCAAGCCTCCAGCCTGAACTCCCCGGGGAACAATGACAGTAAACAGTCGGCCTCTGCGGTGCAGGTGAGAAGGGGGGGGGACACCCACCCATACTGGGCAGGAGTGGGGAGGGGGACAGGGCTGGAGGGGTTATTCTTGGTGGGGTGGGGGGCTGTCAGAGACTACTCAGAGAGCGCCAGACTTTCCAAGCTTTGTGCTCCCAAGAGAAGTACATTCATGGCAGGGTGGGGCGGAGACACTAACCCCTCCCTTGTCTCCACCTGACCGGCCAGGGTTGCGTCTGCCTGGCTTCTTTGTCTGCACCTCTCTGGACCTGACTCACTGGGGTTCCTCCCACTGGCTTCTCAAGCAGCCCTCCTTGCGCCCCACGTGTTACCCTGTCCCTAAACTGAGTCTAGGTCCCTCCCAGGTTTCTCAGTTGAAGAATCACCAAGTCTCCCCTCCCCCATCTCTCCCAGTCTCTCCCCGTTTCCTGTCTCTTGACATCTCTCTCTCTCTGTCTCTTCTGTTTTCCTTTGCACAATCTGCCCCTTTTTTTTCCCCTTCCCCCCCTTCCCCCCAGCCTGTCGGCCCATCTGGCTGGCTGGAGGGGGAGGGGGAGGGGGAGGGGAAGGGGAGGGGGGTGGGAAAGCCTGGCCTCCTGTTTACCTTTTGTGTCACAAAGAACTTGGGAGAATTGCCGACTGGGTCCCACTGGGTCACTATCTGGCAAACCGCCTTCCTCCCTGCACCCACCCCAGCCCCCCCCAGCCCCTCCCTGCTGTGGGGGGGGGTGCGGAGAGGGCTGGGGCCTGAGGGAAAGATTAAGCCAGGCTCTGAAAGGAAGTTTATGTAAGGGGAAAATGGGATGGGCACTGTGCAGTGTTGATCCTGAGACCCCTGGGGCCCTAGGAGAACAGGGACATGAGGTAGGTGCAGGGTGCTCTCAGGACGCAGGCCCAGCGCCCAGAGACAAGTTCTCTATGCTTGGCTTTTCTTTTTAAAGCTTATGTTTGGAAAGGGCTTTGAAAAAGTTCAAGGTGCCAGACAGCTGTGCAGCCATGGCGGCCAGTGGCCTCTAAGCAATCTTAAGCACTCCTAAGATCTTCCAAGTTGAACGATGGCAAACGGGTGTGGCTGAGGGTGGTGGTGACCACAAAGTCTGGAAAGACAACCGAAGGAGGGACGGTCAGACCAGGTCTCACAGGATGAGGGATCTCCCCACGGGTGTTCTCTGGGTCTACGGCAGCCCTCCCCATGCTGGCCTGGCTTAGGACCTCCTTGTAAAACAGGGAGGTGTGAGCTATGGAACAGGACCCTGCCCTCTCCCACCCCCATCCGCAGTTGGGAAGAACCCCAGAAGGACAGGAAGAGTTGGGTGGCTCTGAAGGAGAACCGGCATGGGGGGGGGGACTTTCCAGCTGGGGGAGCTGGGATGATGATCTGAAGGTCAGTTCCTTAGCACGCCTTCCCTGCCAAGGCGAGCTGCTGTGTTGGGCTCTGAGAGAGAAAGGATGCTTCTTTCTGTACTTTCTCACCTCCCAGGAATCCGCTTCGCCATACCCTCAGCAGAGACCAAGTACTTCTTTCTTCCCTTTCACGTGTGTGCACGCGTGTGCATGTTTGTGTGTGCACAGGAGCATGTGTGTAAAGGCCAAAAGGATACCCTCACGGGTCATCCCCAGGATAGCCTCCTCGGAGACGGTCTCTCAGTGGCATACTGGCGGGCCAGCAGGTCCCAGGGGTGGGTATTGAAGTTCAAACTCCAGGACTTCTCATGCATTTACCAAATGAGCCACCCTGCTCACCCCAACCCCGCCAGCCTGGATGCAGAGTCCTTATCCAAGGGTGGCCCTCATACCCAGGGGACAGCTGCTATTATTAATCCATTTGCAAATGAGGAAAAAAAAAAAAAAAAAAAAAAAAAAAACAAGGCTCTGAGAGGGTGTCTAACTAGTCCAAAGTCACTCCATGCCCTGATTTCTGTTTCTGTGATAGAGTATCTTGGAACAAAACAGTTTAGGAAAGAGAGGGTTTCTTAAGGCTCCCGAGTCCAGTCTACGTTCGTTACAGGGGAATCAAGGTGGCTAGGTATATCACATCTAAGAGCAGAGAGAATGAACGTGCACATGCCCAGGGCCCTTTGCCTTCTCTCCTAACACAGTGCTAAGTCCCACCCCCCCACACACACACACCTGTCAATCAATGTGATCACCACCATCCCTTACAGGCACCTCCCACGGGCCAACCTGATCTAGACGCTCCCTCACGGGGACTCTATTCTAAGTGATTCTAGGTTGTGTGAAGTTGACGATGAAAACCGGCACACCCTGCAAACAAGGGCAGAGAGCACACTGAGAAGAGAAGAGAAGTCATTGAAGCTCCTGGGGTCCCAGGGTCTGTGGGGTCCTTGGGTCTGGCTGAAGCTGAGCTTCCCCCCCCACACACACACACACTCCTGTTTATCCTGCAGCCAGCTTTGATCTCCGTATCTCCCACCCACATGCCATCTTCACTGTCCCTAAGGAGGGACAGTGGGAACGCTATCCTCAAGTGGGACCCAGGGCCTAGGAGCCTAGAAATAGCTTTCCTGTGGGCTCTGGGCTGGTGGGGAAATGGGAGTCTAAGGCTGGCCCCTTACTAGAAATCGTGTGCTGTGGATTTGGGACTTGAGTGACATCAGTCTGAGTCACAGAGGGAGGTTGTTGGGACCCCGTGGCACATTCTGCTCTTGGGTGGGCTACTTGTCCCTTACCTCATTTAATATCTTCCTACAGCTAACATCAGTGAGTCTCCAAACAGCCCAGAGGCTGAGGGGTATCCATCGCTGTAGACAGGTATTAATCAATCCTAGGAGGCTCATCAGGCACCAGGAATTTCGAGGAGGTAGCCAGGGTCAGGCTCATTGGCTTATCAGCTCCACAGTTCCAAAAGTTGTGCCTTTTCTTTGACTGTGTGTTATGGAGTTTTCTTTGTTGTTGTTGTTGTTGTTGTTGTTTTAAATAGGGTCCCAGCCAGGCCGAAGTGGAACACACTTTCAATCTCCTGAGTTCAGGGCCATCTTGGTCTACAGGATGTGTTCTAGGAAAGTCTGGACTACACAGAGAAAAACCATCTCAAAAACAAACAAACAAACAAACAAACAAACAAACCGCTGGGCAGTGGTGGTGCACGCCTTTAATCCCAGCACTTGGGAGGCAAAGGCAGGTGGATTTCTGAGAGAAACCCTATCTTGGAAAAAACAAAAAAAAACCAAAACAAAAACCTCATATTAAAAAAAAAAAAAAAAGATAGAGTCTCATTTAGCCCAGGCTACCCTCAGCCTCCAGTTCTATAAATAGATATAGACATTGAACTTCTTTTTGTTGTTGTTTTTTGGTTTTTGTTTGTTTGTTTTATGTGATAGGGTTTCTCTGTAGAGCCCTGGCTGTCCTGGAACTCACTCTGTAGACCAGGCTGGCCTCGAACTCAGAAATCCGCCTGCCTCTGCCTCCAAGTGCTGGGATCAAAGGCGTGCACCACCACCATGCCAGGCCTATGTTGAACTTCTGATCCTTCTGTCTCGACCTAGGATTATAGGCGTGCACCCCCACCCCTGGTTTGTGTGGTGCCATGAGTTAAGCCCAGAGCTCTGTGGGCATTTGGATAAGTGCTACCACATTCCTACCCTTCCTCCCATCCCCGGTTTACTTAGTTCTTTGAAAGAAGTCCTGATTGGCCTGGAATTCACTATATTGCCCAGGCTAGCCTCAGACTTAGGTAATCCTCCTGCCTCAGAGTCCATGTGCTGGGATCATAGACATTCCACCCCAGTCCTGGCCTCCACTGTCTTTACTGCATTCAAAGTGGGTGGAGGGCTAGGGCCTGAGCAGAGTCGGCTGAAGCTTTAGCCAGCGTTCTCCCTGCCATGGCACTATGGGCCATTTCACTGCCTAGGCTGGTCTCTAGACAGGCTCACAGCTGTTGAGCCTCCCAGCTGACCAGTGTCCATACTGACCCAGCCCAGCCCAGCCCAGTGAGTCTTCAGGGACGCCATGAGAGGAAAGGCCTCCACTCACTTCAGAGCCCCACTGAACCAGCCACCTACAGACAGAACACAGGCCGAAGGCTGTCGAGAGGCACAGGGGCCAGCAAGTCATAGCAGTGTCAGCCATTCACACCTTGGTGCCCAGGTGGATCCTGTGGGTCTCCCTACTGGGCAGGCAGGACTCAGCGGTTGCTCTGGACATTCAAGGAGGAATGGCTCAGCCACTTGCCTGGTACCTGCTTACATCAGCAGCAGCATCTTCCTTTTCTCCTTCCTGAGGCCGAGAAGGGAAGCTGTTCAAATCCCAAGGGCCAGGGAGGGACAGTGATACTTAGTGATTTCAAAGAACAAGCGAGGTAGCTTGGTGGGTAAAAGGGCCTGCCACCCAAGCCTGACCACTGGAGTTAGAACCCATGGTGGGAAGAGAACCCCCACCTCGCTTCCTCCCTCCCTCCTCCCTCTCTCTCACACATACATACAACNATAATAATAAAATTATATTTGTGAAAGAAAAATAATAAACTAGGCCGCGGTGGCGCATACCTTTAACCCCAGCACTTGGAGGCAGAGGTAGGTAGGCCTCAGAGTTAAGTTCAAGGCCAGCCTGGTTTACAAAGCCAGTTCCAGGACAACCAGGACTATACAAAGAAACCCTGCCTTACAAAACCGGAGGAGGAGCAGGAGGAGGAGAGGGAGGAGGAAGGGGGGGAGGAGGAGGAAGGGGAGCAGGAGGAGGGGGAGGAAGGAGAGGAAGAGGAGGAGGAGGAGGAGGGGGAGGAAGGAGAGGAGGAAGAGGAAGAGGAGGAGGAGGAAGGAGGAAGGAGGAGACTTTACCCCAGACAGAATCTCTCTAGGGCTAGGTTGCTGAGGTGTCTGCAGACAATGGAGCTAGATCCTGTGCCTGCTTATAGGGTGGCAGCTCAGGGACTCAGGGAAGCACCCCAACACTGAGCATATACTGTGGCTGTCCTCCGCTTCCGCTTCTCATGGGGGAGCCCCAGCTGAGAGGTTGACACGCCTCAGGCCTGAGCTCCTCAGTCAGGTGACCGAGGTTCCTTGACCCGGTAACCGCCCTTTTGCTTCTCATTTGTTTATGTAATTACTTATTTATTTTCTGGGTTCTCAAGTCAGGGTTCCTCTGTGTAACCCTGCCTGTCCTGGAACTTGCTTTTAGACCAGGCTGGCCTCAAACTCAGAGACCCGCCCCCACTGCCTGGCAAAGTTGATCATCATCATCATCATCATCATCATCCTCATCATCATTCTGTTACATTCTGGACCAGTATCACATGTATCCCAAGCTGTCCTCAGACTCGTAGTCGAAGCAAAGACTGAACTCATGATTCTCCTGCCTCTGCTCTCTTAATGCTTAGCGTTACAAGTGCGCGCCACCACGCCTGACTTTATACAGTGCTGGGGTTCCTCCCTAGCCTCGGGGTTGAAGCTTCAAAGAGAGCAGTCACCCTGAGAGCCGAGCCACATGGTCACTTCAAGTTAGACTAGCCCAGTCCCTGTCTGCCGTCCTCCGGGCCTACCCGTGGTGGGACCCCTGTCTGCCATAGATAGCTATCTTCTGGGTAGGAGTGGGACCTAAAAACAAAAGCCCACAAGAGTCCGTGTGTGCGTGTGTCTGAGACTGACAGCTGGATTGTCACCCTTCCTGGGCACTTCAACACAGATCTGGGCTCAGGGTATTGGGGAAAGGTCAGGAGTTAGCTCACAGCTGAGGCCTGAGGTGGGGCATGGAGGGGAGGGAGGCAACTCCTCCCCTGCCTCACAGGCCAGGCTGGGGTGGAGGGAGGGGTCCTCTAGACACCTAGTCTAGGCCCTAGGGCCTACAAAAAAACTTCTGGTCAACTGGGAAAGGCCTTTCAGGTCCGGGAGCAAGTGTTTAGCTGAGCACCTATTCTGTCCCAGATCCTACATTAGGGTACGGGAGTAAAAAGTTAGTCCTATGTGTGCCGGGGTCACAGAGTGGTGAGGACACAGACAATCCCTTGGGAGCGTCTGGCTGCCACTACAGGACCGTGTGATGGCTCAAACTGCATTGCTGTGTTTGAGGGAGCTCAGGGAAGGTAGACCAACAGGGAAAATGTGATGGCATTGTTTGCTCTTGAAGCCCTTTGACTGCAGGTGAATCCTGCGCCTCCTAGAAGGTGCTAATGGGATCAGGAGACAGACAGTCCCTCTATTTGGGCTTCAGGAATCCTGAGTTCATTTCTTGAAGCCCAACTCCTGTGTTTGAGGACAGTGACATACCGGAGAGGGCAAGTGACTCTTAAGCCTGCTGGCCTACCGTGCTGTCCACTCCACTCACGTGCACAGTCACCAGAACGGTCCCAGGAGTGTGTGCTCTCCGGGCTTCTGCTCTGGACCACCATGTGTGGGACGGGGCGGGCTCATGCCAGAGTGTGATCCTGTCAAGTGTGTTGCTTAGGGGAAGACGGGATCTCACGGTAGAGCTCTGGCTGACCCGGAATTTGCTGTGTCCGCCAGACCGACGTTAAACAAGATCTGGCTGCTTGCTGGGATTCCAGGCAGTCATCCCTATGTCCAGCGGGTGGGCAGCTTTTGATTCTGTCTCAGCTGCCCTTCCTACGCAGGCTTGCCTTAGCTAGTAGTCTCAAACACACTACAGAAGAGCTGGAAGTGGCCCAGTGGCCCGCTCCAGTGCCATCTAATCTCCCACATCTGGAACCAGGCACCTCGAGACCACAGCCATTCTAGTCAGCCACTGCTACGCGCTCACTAGCCTCTGGCTGCTGTTCTTGTTCAAACTCTAGTAGCCCGAAATTGGTTGACGCGGTTGCTGGTTACCTTTTATCACTATGCCCAGAGCCAAAGCTGTGTGGCTCGGCTCGTTCTTTAAATCGAAGCACTTGGAAGGCTGAGGCAAGAGGAGTCTGAGACCAGCCTGGTAGAATGAGAATGTCTTCAGATAAAATAAATGAAGTATAGAGGCATAGACCTGTGATCCCAGCACTTGGGAAATGGGAAGATTAGGAATTCAAAGCCAACCTGAGACATATGATGACACCCCCTGGGAAAAAAAATAACAACAATAATAAATAACACGTGAAGCCGGGTGTGGTGGCGCACGCCTTTAATCCCAGCACTTGGGAGGCAGAGGCAGG
>NC_034607.1:15469181-15474030 GCF_900095145.1 Mus pahari | reverse complement strand
GGATTTCTGAGTTCGAGGCCAGCCTGGTCTACAAAGTGAGTTCCAGGTCAGCCAGGGCTATACAGAGAAACCCTGTCTTGAAAAACCTAAAAAAAAAAAAAAAAAAAAAAAAAAAAGCCAGGGAGGTGTGCTGGGAGCTAGCCACCACTCGGCCACACTGTGGGTGAGGCCCTGGGTCCTGCCTCTGACGCACGGGGTGAATCCCACAGGTGCCTGTGTCTGTGGCCATGATGTCCCAGCAGATGCTCACCCCCCAGCAGATGCAGCAGATCCTGTCACCACCTCAGCTGCAGGCCTTGCTGCAGCAGCAACAGGCTCTCATGCTCCAGCAGGTGAGTCTAACCCCGGGGGCTGCCGACACCCCCTCATCCCCCCACCCCACCCCACCCCACTCCTGCTTCTGCCTCACTGAGGACCTAGGCTGTGGCAGAAACCAAAGAGACTGCCCATGCCGGGTGGATCTGAATTCATTCCTCCCGGATTCCTGGGGCAGCCCCGCAGTATTTTCCACCCTTCTTTCTCATGTGCTGACACTCACTTTAGAACTCTGAGGGAAGCAGGCTGAAGTGCCTGAACACCCTACCTCTCCATCCTCAACACACATACACACACACACACACACACACACACACACAAACACACACACACACACTGACATGCCAAAGAGATTTGGTCTCTGCCCCTGCCTGCCTGGCCCTGTTCACCGAACTCGTGCCTGCAAAGCAGGGCTGGGTTTGCTTCTAGCAGCCCTGGAGACTGTCCCCTCTTGTCGTCCCCCCCCCCCCAGCTGCAGGAGTATTACAAGAAGCAGCAAGAGCAGCTCCACCTGCAGCTCCTCACCCAGCAGCAGGCTGGAAAACAACAGCCCAAAGAGGTGAGTGACTGCAGGGGGGACAGCCTCCTCCTGGGATGTCCCCTGAGGGTTCCAGCCCAGCCTTCTCCTCTAGCCTGACAAAAGAAAGGCCTTGTGGGAAGAATAGAAAACCAGAAAAGAAAAAAAAGTGGTTAAGGAAAGGGTTTGAGAGGAGTCAGGGGTGAATGCCTCCAACCATTTATCCCTAACCATCCTTTCTCCCCTTGCATCCAGCCTTATTGTCTGTGCACATGTGTGTGGGAGTATGTGCAAGCCGTCAGATGTGTCTGCCGGTCTTTGCTTATATGCAGCAGATTCCTGTCATCCCATCTCCCTGCTAATATTGTCCCCTGGAGAGCCAGCTGCCCCCCCCCCCGTCCTGAGGACTCTCAGCAGTATATACCCCCCTCAGCCTGCCCTAGCTTCTGTCCCGTCCCATGATGCCTTGGGAGGCCCTCACCAGTTTATCTTTGTAACTCCCCAGCCCAGCCTTCTGCTCCACCTTCTGCCACAGTTCCTCCTGGGAGGCTACATCAGGCCCCTTGTGTCCTAGACCCGTCTCCTTCCTGATAATATATATATATATATATATATATATATATATGATCGTCCCGCTTCCTGTTTTCCCCTTCCCAGAAAGCTACTGTTGCTCTGCCGGTAGCCAGGTATTCCCCACCCCCTCCGCCCCTTCCAGTGTTCTCTCAACTGCTACAGATCTGGCTTTGATTCTCTAAGCTCTTGCCTCAATGAATTGCCACCCCAAATACACAGCAGCACCCCCTCCAGGGCAGGCAGGCAGGCAGGCGAGAGATCCTTGCCTCCTCAAACATCCAGGACGTGCTTGGATCTCTGGGCTCAGGAAACTTGCTGACAGCCCGACTTGTCAGTGCCTGTGTGGAGCACTGAATGGGGAGAGGTGGGGGAACACATATGCAGGAGCTTGTGTCTGGACAGCAGTGACGTCACTCTTCCCGGACTCAGCTGAGGCTGGTCATGTCCCATCCACTCCTTTAGCACTGTATCTAAACTAGGATGGGATTGGGGGAGGGGGTGAAGTCTCCCCCACTCCAGAAGAAGGGGGTTCCTGAGCATGTGGGAAGGGTCTCCTCCAGTGGGAGTGGTCCCCAGATCTGACAGGCTCATCCATCACTGTGGGGAGGGAGAGAGAGAGAGAGAGAGAGAGAGAGAGAGAGAGAGAGAGACCCCACCACTCCCACCCCCCCACCCTCCCCAGCACACAGCTGCAGCTTGCATAGCAGAAGCTGCTGCCAAGGAGGAGGGAGGAGGGAGGGCGTCGTGCTGCGTGTCTGGGTCTGGCTGTGTGTGTTTGCGCGTGTGCGTGCGTGCGTGCATGCGTGTGTTTACTGCGAGGAGGCATGCAGCCCTATGGAAGCTGGGCCGGGAGCAGAGAAGCTGCGGCTGCAGACGCTACCACGACAGCTCCAGGGGCTGACAGGCCCTGGGAGGGGGTGGCGGCAGCGTGGGGGCCCGATGGCACGGCTGAGGCCAACGGCACCCCTCTCTGCCCACCCCCTCGGGCTCCCTCCCAGGCCCTGGGGAACAAACAGCTGGCCTTCCAGCAGCAGCTCCTGCAGATGCAACAGTTGCAGCAACAGCACTTGCTCAACCTCCAGAGGCAGGGGCTGGTCAGCCTGCAGCCAAGCCAAGCCTCAGGGCCCCTCCAGGCCCTCCCGCAAGGTGAGCGACGCCCCACCCCGCCCCCAATCCCACAGCGTTCTCTAAGCCCTGGATAAGGCACGGGCTCTTCCCGTTGTGCTCCCAGCCAGCCAGCCTCTGTCTCCCGCAGCAGCCGTGTGCCCGACAGACCTGCCCCAGCTGTGGAAAGGCGAGGGTGCCCCGGGGCAGCCTGCTGAGGACAGCGGCAGGCAGGAGGGGCTGGACCTCGCCAGCACAGCTGTCACTGCTACCTCGTTCGCCAGCCCTCCCAAGGTCTCCCCGCCCCTCTCCCATCACCCCTTACCCAACGGACAACCCACTGTGCTCACATCTCGAAGAGACAGGTATGGCTGGCCCTGGGGGTAGCACGTGACAAGGCTCTGCTCTGGGTGGTACTTGGAACCCCCGGGGTGGCACTGTGGTGGGGACCTAGAGGGAGGGAGGGGCTAGAGGGCGGGAGGGGACCCAGGAGTTGGCCCCTTCTCCCAGGGCGAACCGAACGCTGGACCAGTAGTAGAGACAAAAGCTGGGCCCGGGGCTGCCGAGCAGAGGGCCTCCGCAGCTCTGACCACTACGTATTCCCTCTCCTTCCAGCTCCTCCCATGAGGAGACCCCCAGTTCCCACCCTCTTTACGGACATGGGGAATGCAAGTGGCCAGGCTGTGAGACCCTGTGTGAAGACCTGGGCCAGTTTATCAAGTAGGTGGCACCCAATCCTCTCCCTGCAGGAACCCTCTGTCCGGCCTGCTCTTGTCACCTGAGCTCCTAATGTCCTAGCAGAGCTGAGCCGAGCAGTGGGGGCCGACCTAACTCTTCCTTCCGGTTCTGCTTTCCCTGCCCCTCCCCTCCAGATCCCCGCTGGCAGCTTCTCCCCCAACTCTCTCCCACTCCAGAGCCGGGGTGTCAGAGGAGGAAGCCTATGGGGGGGGAGAGAGAGAGAGAGAGAGAGAGAGAGAGAGAGTGATGGCCTAGGACGGCCAGCCGAGGACAGGCAGGGTGGGAGGCAGACAGGCGGCTGGCAGCAGGCGGCCAGCTGCCACCACAGTGCCAAGCTCTGTCACTGACTGATTAACTCCGCTGTCTCCCGGACCCTTGCAGCATCAGGGTCAAACAAATTGTTTTCACGCTTCGTCAGAGGTTTGCTTAATTAGTTCATTTGCAATTAGATCTCTCCGTAGCCCGGTTTTAGCTAAGACATCAAAGGAGGCTGAGGAGAAAGCTTCCTCAACTGCCGCACCCCCCCCCCCTTTGTTCCGCCCAGCTCTTCTTTGTATCTCTTCTTCTGTCGGCTTGTCTGGCTAAGGGCTGGCTGACAGACGCCGGGCTTGGAGGATAGGTTAGAGGGGGTATAGTAGGAAGACCCAGAGCTCACTCTCTTTCTTCCCTGTCCTCCTCCTCCCTAAGACACCTCAACACAGAACACGCTTTGGATGACCGGAGCACGGCCCAATGCCGCGTGCAGATGCAGGTGGTCCAACAGCTGGAGATCCAGGTGTGACCCGAGGGTGTGAGGGAGGGTCCCCGAGAGGGTCCTGTGGTCAGAGTCCATCTTGCGCTCTCTAGGGCTTATTTACCATCCTGTGAGCTGAGGCTAAGTGGTGAGGGGGAGCTGAGGCTGAGCTCCCACCCCCCCTTATGCAGGGAGCTGTTTTTATATGCTAAGTAAAAACAAGACTCCTGTGAATGGCTAATGTACAGGCCTGCTGTGCATTGTGGCTTCCTAGGACCTCTTCAGAGTGGTCTGCCTGCAGGATACAGCACAGGCCTCGGGAGCCTGAATAACTTTCAAGTAGCCACTCCGGGGATTAGAACCCTTGCTCCAGCATCCTTAAGAGAGTCACCGAATCAGCCATCCCTGTTTAACCATCTCTGGCTGCTCACGGGGTGGAGAGAGGGCAGTTGAAAGGATGCTTGAGATTTATGAACGGAGGAAATGCATCATTTGCCCATCCCCACACACCTCTTCAGTAGTGAGCCAGGCAGGCACTGGGGTGTTGTTCAGTCTTCCGTGGGGAGAAAGGGCCCATGGCTGGTTGGAAGAAGGGTGTGTTGTAAGGTGGTGTGAGCCCAGGATGGGAGAAAGGGAGAGAGTGTCACTTCCTGGTCCTGAGGAGGGTGGGAATCCAGAGGGGCAAAGAATGGCCAAGGCCTTTAGCAAGTTTTCAGAAGTGAGGCTCAGAGGGAACAGGTGCCTGTGGGGAAGGTGGGGGAGTGTGCTTGTGCTCATGTGTGTGTTTGTGTGTGTGTGTGTGTGTGTGTGTGTGTGTGTGTGTGAGAGAGAGAGAGAGAGAGAGAGAGAGAGAGAGAGAGAGAGAGAGA
>NC_034607.1:15447937-15468936 GCF_900095145.1 Mus pahari | reverse complement strand
AGAGAGAGAGAGAGAGAGAGAGAGAGAGAGAGAGAGAAGTGGAGAAAAGGAGGTAGGTATGTGTGTGCATGTGCACAAGTGAGTGTGTGAGAGAGGTGGGGGAAGGGGTGTGTGTGAGAAGTGAGGAAAGGGCAGTAAGTGTGTGTGTGTGTGTGTGTGTGTGTGTGTTGGGACTTTCTGAGGGTCTCCAGGTCTCCGGTGACAGTGACAGGTAACCTGTAGGGGACTAAGAACCCATCCCCCTCACTGTAACTTTTCACAGCTGGCCAAGGAGAGTGAGCGGCTGCAGGCCATGATGGCACATCTGCACATGCGGCCTTCAGAGCCCAAACCCTTCAGCCAGCCAGTGAGTGCCCTACCCCCGCTTCCCAGCATCCCCCAGCCCCTCCTCAGCACACCCCCCCCCCACCTTCAGGGAACAGTCTCTTTGGGGTGCTTTTCTCAGCACCTACCCCATTGCTCACAGCTGAACCCAGTCCCTGGCTCCTCCTCATTCTCCAAGGTGACCGTCTCTGCAGACCCGTTTCCCGATGGCCTCGTGCACCCCCCAACTTCAGCCGCCGCCCCTGTCACGCCCCTGCGTCCCCCTGGCCTGGGCTCTGCCTCTTTGCACGGAGGGGGCCCTGCCCGCAGGAGAAGCAGTGACAAATTCTGCTCCCCCATCTCCTCAGGTGAGGCTGCTGTAGGAGGGACACCCCCAAACTCCCACTGATGGGGGTTCCCGATCTGGCGGCCTCACCTTCTGCCTGTCTCCCCCAGAGCTGGCCCAGAATCATGAGTTCTACAAGAACGCTGACGTCAGGCCCCCCTTCACCTACGCCTCCCTTATCCGCCAGGTAAGCATGGAAGGCCGGAAGGATGGGGAAGGCAAGTTTTCTGCAGCCAGGCCTCCTGATGCCCTGACCATAAGGTCCCTCACTCCTGGGCCCCTCTCCTCCGGTCTGCCTCCTGCGGGCTGTAGCTTAGCCTGCCTGAGCTCACTGGGTCCGTTCCCATCCATCTTTACTGTCCATGTGTGCAGGGTGACGCTCCCTTCTGCATACATACTCTGGCTCGCACTTGCTATTCATAATCACAAGGACACACGTGGCTCTTCTGTGGTACTTCCTACAGGCGTGCCTTCTCTTCACACTCTCAGGGCTCACTTTTCCCAAATGAAGAAAATTCCCAACCACCTCAACAATAGTGCTTCCTACAGAATAGGAAGCCTTTTCTCCCCTCATCCCCAACCCTGAAGAGGCGCCCATGTCCCTTGTGCGCATGCGCAGCCTCTGGAGGCCGGGCTCCCAATACCCTCAGCTCTCTTAGCTCATTAGCATAGCGGGGACTCCTCTGGGTCTCTGGGTGAGTCAGGGGCTACGTAGAAGGGCAGAACACAGGGCCGGGAGGCCTCCAGCTGTAGGCTGAGGGTCTCTTTGCCCTTTCCTTACCTGCAGGCCATTCTGGAAACTCCAGATAGGCAGCTGACTCTAAATGAGATCTATAACTGGTTCACCAGGATGTTCGCCTACTTCCGAAGAAACACGGCCACCTGGAAGGTAAGGCCTGCCCTATCTTCCCTCAGCCTGACTCTCTTCTCTAAACCGCCACAGTCTCCTGAGACCAAGGCTACCTACCACTTTGTCCCCTCAACGATTCTGCAGAAATAGCCCACCAGGGCCACAAACAACCCTCACCCCGGTCCCCTCAACAGGAACTCCAGTGTTCCTAACTTGCTATTTCGTAAACCAGGGACTTGCTGCATTGTCGCAGATGGTCTTAAACCCCTGGGTTCAAATGATCACCCTGCCCCCACCTCCCTGCACGGCAAGATTTCTAGTGACTATCACCACACCCTGTTAAGCAGTTGCTAGGTATGGAACCCAGCCCTGTGTGTGTGCTAGGCATACACAGTGCCTTCCTTTTAATGACCTTGGCCAGCCTCGCACCGTCTCTTTAACGGGAAGAAATCACTTCTCTCTTGTATGTTACAAAGCATCCAGCTCCCTGAGACAGGGCCTCCGGGGGGTGGTTGACGATCAGTTCAGTGGCAGGTTGTGGGGAAAATCATGGCTCCCGATTTCATAACTAGTGAAGTCCAGGAGGAGGTTGAAGGTGTATACTGGCCCCAATACATGGGTAGACTGAGGCCTACCCATGGTAGTGGTGATATGACCACTCCCAGGGATACAAATGGATACATCATACACCACCCAGCTCAGTGGCAGGGAGGTAATTGTCTCTCTTCAATTAGTCACTTAACACTTTCAGCTATAAGCATTTTCCTTGGAGACCAGAGGAATGCAAGGACCTTGGAAAAATGGGCCAGAGAGGTAGGCGGAGGCACTAAACCGTTCTATGGTCGAGATAGGGTGTGCGCGCGCACCTTGTGTGTGTCTTGCACTATGAAGCAAGTTGGGAAGGTGGTATCTAAATTAAGGCGGAGTCAGACGAGGAGAAGGAGGAAGTGGGGGTGGAGTATTGGCCCTTTCAGGAAGTCTAGATACCGGAGAGGGCGTCTCTCACTCTCGCAGAACCCTAATTGTATCCCTGGCTCTCGGGTCCCCCTGCTGGCCAGTGAGAAAGCTGCAGCCAAACAGACCACCTCCTGCACTGTGACGGATTTCTCAACAGTGGAACGGAGGAGGCCCTCCGGGCCAGGGCACCACCAAACACTGGGCGGAATCTACAGCTAACCAGTCTTTGCTACCTTAGTAATGTGCAAAGGACTACTAGAAGGGCCTATCATAGCATCTTCCCTTTCCTGTGCCAACCTCCCAAAGCTTAGACTATGCAGCAGGGGCAGACACTCTGATTGGCTATGAGTGATGTCACTTCCTGGCAACCACAGTCCTGCCCTCTTTTTGAGCTAGCATCATGTTTTAGGAGCCACCTGGTCCAGCCTCCAACGTCTAGGTCAGGTCAGATGGCAGACTTTACAGATGATATAAATCCCATCACCTAAAGTTGAATATAGCGTAGAGCTAGTTCAGGCGGCTTCTCAGTGGCCATGCCGAGAGCCTCGCCTTGGTCTCTTTCATCCCTCACACACAACCCTAATCTGGTCCCCGATACAGTGTGGCTTGTTGCTACGTGGCACCCCTGGGGGTGCCACACTGCCCTGTCCGGTCAGACAGTGTTGGCTTGAGATCCACACTGACTTTGAGAGTTCTTTTCCGCCAGCCAACTTCATTCGTGCTACTGGGGAGAGTAGCCTGTGGTTTCTTCCCTCTACTTCTGTCCCACCTATTTTGCTCTCGACATCACTTGGGTTTCTTGATCCCCACCCCCCACCCCTTCTGGTCCCCATCCATAGACCATGCCGGCCGGCTGCTTTAGACCTAGGGTATGCAGGCTTGGGAGTGGGCGTGTGCCAAGCCAGCTGCCATTTCTTAGGGACAGAGCTACCATCTGCCAAGTGGATGGTCCTCAGCAGCCTTCCCATGTCCATCCCCTCCTAGGGCCTGTGTTGTGGGCCCATCCTTTTGTTTACGCAGCCCCCGCCAGACCCCTTAAATTGCCGTTAATGTTTCAGCGTAACGAATTAGTCTCTCGTCACGAATCAGGCTTCGAAACGAGGGAAAAAAAACCCCGGCGAGGCCACCCTCGGAAATTGGGGTCATTCTCATTTGCAAAGCGGAGGATCGGAGCCCCGTAATGCGGGCAAATTTATTCCGAGGCAGGAGCCCCGGCGTGATTAGGCCCTTTGTAATTATCGCTCCGTGAGATTCCACTCCAGCCGCCCGCCTCCCTCGTGGGTTAGCAAGCGAGTCGGAAAAATACACAGGATTTAATTAGAGGCAAATTAAAATTGGTAATGAAATCGGGCCAGTTGCAAGAGGCAAGAGTTGGATGGGAGAGAGGGAGAGCAGATCTCCAGGGGCACCCACTGCCTGCCCTGCCCGCTTTCTTCCCCGTTTAGAAATGTAAAGAGGAGACTGGTGGGGGACATGTAATGGGGACAGGGCTGGGGTTGCTGGTGAGAGACAGAAAAACTGAGCGCGGAGATATGGAGGTGGGACCAAGGGACCTGGGGACGAGAGATGGGTGGATCCGTGCCCTCACCCAGGCTTCCAGAGGGAATTGGGCCCAGCAATCCCTGCCCATGTGTCCTACCAACCAGGTGACCTCAATTTCTGAAGTTCTCTTTCCGGGAGGAGGTAGTGACAAGATGTAAAGCCCTCTCTCTCTTGTCTTGTTGTCTTGCCGCTGTGCGTTTGGGCTGTCTTTTCAAGTCAGCAATTGGTTTCCAGGTGTATCTATTAGGCTCCACTGGATACCTGTGCTCCCAGGAAGCCACAGCTCACAGCCTCAGCCCCCCCCCCCCAGACTCCTAGGGGTTCGGTAAAGGTAGTGAGGGCCGTGAGCTAGTTGTGGAAGTTATCTGAAATGCTCAGTGTGTGCCTGAGGTACAGTGTCCCAGCCTTTCTAAGCCACCAGGGTCCCTGTGCAATCTTAAAATCAGAAGTCGGGACTGATTTCTGCCGGTGTGTTTGGTCAGTGAAGATGGAGAACGGAACTATTTAATTTCATTGGCAACAACATTTTCTTGAGACCAGGCCTCTATGTAGTCCAGGCTGGCCTGAACCCCCCTGTATAGACCAGGTTGGCCTCTGCCTCCCGAGTTCTCGGATTGAAGGCGTGTACCAGCCCACCCTATCCGAGACAACACTTTCTGAGATGAGACAGACATTGAGAACTTTCCCTCTCGCTGTCCCTGTGCCGGGACCATGGTTGTTGTTCCCTGGGACATGAGATGTGGGACCATGGAAAGATTTTCTACATATGTTCACTGGAACGGAGGTGAACCCATTCACTGCATCCCCAGAATGCCGTGCGCCACAACCTCAGCCTGCACAAGTGTTTCGTCCGTGTGGAGAACGTCAAGGGGGCCGTGTGGACTGTGGATGAGCGGGAATATCAGAAACGGAGACCGCCAAAGATGACAGGGTATGTGGGCCCTAGCTGAGTGAGCTGTCCCAGCCCGGCCTAAGCTGGCTCAGCTCCTGCTTCTTGGGGACACCCAGGATGCCCTCCTGAGAAGGGAATGTGGGTGTCAAGGGTGAAGGAGACCAGTGTGCATGGCCGGCTACCTTGACATAACTGGCAACCCTAAGATGGGCACTGCCATCCTCCGTTCTCATGTCTAAGAGAAGGAATCACGGGGAGCAGGGTACCAGAGAGGTGAAGCCCACAGTAATCATGGAGAGAGCTGGCATGTGAGCTGAGGTGACAGCTGTCATCCTAAACTCTTCCTGCTATAGGATAAGAATCCTGGGCCCCCAGTCTTTCACAGTGGAAGAGTTGAGTGGAGAGGGCCAGGGGCTGGTGGGACGCCAGCAGGGAAGCAGGTTGGGGCCAGGATCAGTCCTCACAGCCGGTTTATGCTGTTTCAGCACACAGTAGGTCAGAACCTTTCCCTGTCTCACCAGCCCCTCTTTTCTTGCCTACATCCATTGCCACCGGGCTCCTGGCTCAGGGGAGACCTGAAGTAGGCTAAGATACTTTCAGTACACACTGTTCCTTCTCTCCGAGCAATGAGCTTGCTGTGCAACTGCAGAGTAACAGGGGCAGGGTGAGATTGTGAAATGCCCTACCATGTGCCCACATTCCAGCCTCTGCCCTTGGTAGTATTCTCTCATTACCAGCCTGGACCTTACCGCTCCTCGGCTTCTCCCCTACTGTGCAACTTCTGAGAGGATGGGGGTGGGAATTGGGAGGGAGGTGAGCCCCCAAGCTTTGCCTTCCCCAGTACCGCTGACCTCTGGAGCCTGCTTGGTATATGGCTCATCTGCCATATAAGTTCAAGAGTTCCAGAAAGTGGACTTTATGTATAAGGAGTAATTGTTTGCCAAACTTCAGAAAACAGGCGTGGTGGTGCATGTCCGTAACCCAGTGCTCGGGAGATAGAAGCTGGAGGATCAGAAGTTCTCCGTTTTGTTTCGTTTTACGATACAGGGTTCTCTGTGTAGACCTGGCTGTCATGAAACTCATGCTGTAGACCAGGCTAGCCGTGAACTCAGAGATCCGCCTGCCTCTGCCTCCTGAGTGCTGGGATTAAAGGCGTGCCCCTGGCGGTGGGAAGAGAAAGGTCAGAGAGAGAAAGTGCTGGCCACGCCCTGTGAAAGGGGAATTCTGGGAGTTCTGCTCCTGCTTCCCCGCTCTCAGTCCCAGATCACACTAAGGTTGGAAATCCTTGCTCCCTGTGGGCTTGTGTGCTTTAAAACAGAGCAGAGAGGATCAGAAGGATCCAGCTATAGGTTCCCAGCAGTGGGAGAGTGAGGCGCATCTTTTCATCTTTTCATCCCTGCTCTGAATCAGGGAGAGGTCGTCTATGGATGTGTGAGTTGAGACTGCCTTCTCTCCCGTAGGAGTCCTACTCTGGTGAAGAACATGATCTCGGGCCTCAGTTATGGGGCACTTAACGCCAGCTACCAGGTGACTGTGACCCGCTGCTCCCCTCTGCCCTGCCCCAGGTTTTGCCCTAGAGGAGGGGTGTGGGTGGGAAGGAGGGTAAAGACCACGCCCCACTCATGGCCTCAGCCCCGCCTCCGTACCAGGGTGCACCTCTGATTTCAAGCCTGAGTTCGGAAAAGGGTGGGCGTCGACTGGACCAGACAATGGGACCTGAGTCCCATCCCTCTGGCCCTCAGATTAGGGTCCTCTGTCCCCAGGTGGGAGGGGGGGCGGGCATTGCTAGGCCAGACCAGTTTTCCAGGAAAGCTGGGTGATGGGGTGAAGAATTCTTACTGGTGTGTGGTGGGGGTGGGGCGGTAGGGGGGAAGTGTTACTAGATCAGTCTGCCCGCTGCACGAGGGCTCTGACGACCTCCGAGAAGGGTCTCCAGCTACTGATAACGCCGCCCTGTGTGTTGCAGGCTGCCCTGGCAGAGAGCAGCTTCCCGTTACTCAGCAGCCCCGGCATGCTGAACCCTGGCTCAGCCAGCAGCCTTCTGCCCCTCAGCCAGGAGGACATGGGTGCCCCTGGGGAACCACTACCCAGCAATGGGAGCAGCAGCCCCCCTCGCCTCTCCCCTCCTCAGTACAGGTGAGCACATGCAAGCCCCTTGGCTCCTCTGTCCCACAACATCTCTATGGAAAGGGCAAGCCATCTCTCCTATCTTCATAGGACAGCCTTCCCACAGTTCTCTCCATCCTCCCTCCATCTTTCCAGACTCTCTTCCTCCTTACTTCCCACTTCTGCCTGCCTCGCTCTCTCGCTCATGCTCGCGCTCTCGCTTTTGCGCTCTCTCCATCTCGCGCGCTTCACACAAAACCTGGGGAGAGGTTGTGGGATCTTAGCAGGGCCCTGGCTTTCTGGATCAGTTTATGGGAGGAAGGGAGGCCTGGCAGCCCCCACACCCGCATCACCCTTTCCGTCCAGCCACCAGATACAAGTCAAAGAGGAGCCTGCAGAGGCAGAGGAAGACCGACGGCCGGGGCCTCCCTTGGGCGCCCCCAACCCCAGCACTGTGGGGCCTCCAGAAGACAGGGACCTGGAGGAAGACCTGGGAGGAGAGGATTTGTCCTAAAGGCAGGGTGGGCGGGCAGGGCGGGGCCAAGACCCTGCCGCCCAGTGGACCCCGGCCTACCCACCCTACTCTACAGCCCCTCCAACCTCAAGGCACTTCGGGGACTCAGACGGGGGAGATCCGGGCCAGTAGCTCCCATGCCACCTGACTGACAGACGCCTGGGGGCAGGCACATCCCTGCCCCCCTAGAGAACACAAAAACCCTTGGACTGGGACCCGTAGAGGACATGGAGGGCCCAGACCCTCTCAGCCCCTCCCTGTATTCCCAACCACCACCACCAGCAGCAGCAGCAGGGCTCTCCTTCCCCTCCAAGACCCCTTAGCACAAGGGGAGACCCGCAGGCGGGGCTGAGCCACCCCCACAACCCTACCTTCTTCATCCCCTCTGTCCTGGCTGTGGCAGAGGTTTCTGGCCAGAGGACCCTTCCCGGTTCATCTCCCCTCATCTTCTTTTCCCAACTGTGAAAATTAGTTCTCCCGCCCCAGCTTCCCACTCAATGGGGCAAGCAGGCTGGGGTGGGGGGTGGGGCACCTGCAGACCAGCCAGCCCCTCAGCTGCGGGGGTGGGTGGGGTGGGGTGGTGGAGAAAGTTGTACCCTGCCTTTCCCTCCCTGACCTGAGACAGGACCCAGACTAAGCAGGCCTCCACCCCACCCTATTTGCTGGGCACTCCTGTGGCACCCCGACTCGAAGCACTGAGGGACACCCCCCACACACATGCTGGGCACCTTCAGAGCGTGTGCATAGGTGGTCTCTGCCCTGAGCATCACAGTGCAGAGAAACCTGGCTGGAACCACCCTCGCCCCCAGCCTACGGGTCCCTGAAATGGGGTCCTCTCACCCCCCCCTTCTTGTCCTTCCCTCTCCCAGTTAAACGGATGACCAAAGACCTTTCTTATGCCGGAAGCAAAAACCAAAACTTTTTGTTGGCTTTTTCTTTTGCCGCCTCCCAAGCACCCTGCCCTTCCCACCCTGTCCCCAGGCTGGAAGCCTTCCCTCCTTCACTTAAGTTATTGTGTTAAACCAAAGTTTACAGTGTCTGTTGGTAGCAAGACCCCCCCTCCTCCCCTCCTCCACCTCCTCCCAAGGGTCCAGGGGTCCTATTCACTTCCCCTCTGCTCTTACCTTGCCTACGGGAGTCAGGAGAGGGCAGAATCCTGCCCCTGACCCTGGGCTGCTTTCTGGGGGGGGGGGGCTCTTCAGATGCCTCCATAGGACCAAGTCCCCATCATTGCCGAGAGTGGCGAGTGTGGATTCTAGCAGCAGAGCTGGAAACGATGAGATTCCACAGACCCCCTATGGGGGACCCACAACCCAAGGCCGCGGACTGGGTATAGGGGATGCCCGGAACACCCTGACCGGGCCCCTTCCCCAAGACTTCTTGGATAATTCCCAGGAGAATCTCACAATCACCACCAAACCCCTATCCTCCCTACCCTACACAAGCTGCCCTCCTGAAAGGCAAGGGCGCCCCGCCCCCCGGCCTTCCCCCATGTACCCCCACCTGTGTTCCGTTTGACCAGCACAGAAATATTAAAGTCCTCTATTTACCGGGCCCTGTGTGTGTCACCAAGGTGAGAAAGGAGAGGGCCCTTGGAGCCAGACGATTTGCTGAAGGCAGGAACGAATGGCAGGCGAGCCAGGCACAGGTGACCCTGGCTTCCCCCTCTCCGACCTGGCACCGGGAATGTCAGGCCCTGGGTTTGCAGCTCAGTTCGGTGATGGGGGTTCTCTGCCGGGGCGCTCTGTTCCAGCTGGGAGAGTATTACAGCTCATCGCCTTGGGCTCATTGTCATTGTGGCTGTGTGCTGCTCCACGCATGGTGCCCAGCTAAGCCATCATGTCACCTGGATGGGAGTATGTGCATCCTGACACTCCAGGGTGGGGTTACCTGTTGGCACCAAGGTGCGTCGTCTGCAGTGGCATAGTGCGTGCAGGTGGCTCTGGGGTAAGAGAAGATGATCTAATCCATTCAGGGGGATCCTGGGTAGTGAGGAGGAGAAAGAAGTGGCCCAACTATTAGTCCCAAGGTGAGTTCTACCCGTGGGTGACATCACCTTTGAATACTGCTCCCCAGGGCACCCATCGGGGCCTCATCTCCCATACCAGTCGGTGCTTGGGAAGGTGATGGACTGGCGGGAATGGTGGATGGGGCACAGGAAGAGAGGTCGCAAACCTAAATACTATCACCCCTCAAGCTCCTGGGACTTTCCAGTGACTGCGGCGACGGCACGGAAGGCCTGCTGACCTCTGCTCTCTCCTTGGCTTCTAACCTTGGCTCCCTGAGCCCTCTCCGCAACCTTAGCTCCTCCACTCCGCCACGTGGTCCTCTGTACGCTTGGCAGGAGTCTGAGATGAGCTTCTTGTGTCTGTCCATCCACCCCTACACACACACGCACGCAGGCACACCTGATCTGGAGAGGACCGAGCTTCACTTGGAGTCTGGCGAATGGACACGGGTGCGCATGCGCGCTCGCACAGGCCACTCACCCTGACAGGCAGCGTTGCGGATGCCCTGCTCTGCCCGCCTTCCCCACCCTCCGAAGGGCTATGTGGTGCCTGCTCACTCTGGACAGCACCTGCCGTGCGGTCTAACCTGACATGACCTCTTAACACCTTTGCTCTCCACTTCCCTCTCCCAGCCCCTCAGAAGGCCCCAGGAGACCCTGGGGATGTTAGCTACCAATCCCCAAATTTCCTTACCCTACCCCTGCAAAAAAAGAGGATCTGTTCTGATAGCAATTCCCAGGGGCAGGCTGCTTACTCAGACCCTAGAAGGGAGAAGAAGCCATCCTTTCCCCCTAACTCCCCGCTTTGTACTCAGGATAGTTCTCCTGACAGTCTAACTTCAGTTTCTCCTGCTTCAACTAGAATCCTAATGGGTTTTGGTTTTGTCTTTCCATTCCTCCATAGAGTGATGGAAATGTTTATCAGAAATACTAAGCTACATCGAGAAGAGAGCTGAATATCTACTTTGGATGTTGATAAAAACTGTCCCTGTAGCCGGGCGTGGTGGTGCACGCCTTTAATCCCAGCACTTGGGAGGCAGAGGCAGGCGGATTTCTGAGTTCGAGGCCAGCCTGGTCTACAAAGTGAGTTCCAGGACAGCCAGGGCTATACAGAGAAACCCTGTCTCGAAAAACCTTAAAAAAAAAAAAAAAAACTGTCCCTGTAGTATATGACACAGGAAGTTGCTAGGATTATTGAGCTTAACGTCTGCCATTTTTGTTTCTGAGTCAGGATCTTCTATACAGCCCTGGCTGTCCTGGGACTTACTATGGAGATTGGGCTGGACTCAGACTCAGGCATACATCCTGCCATTGCCTCTCCAAGTGCTAAGATTACAGATGTCTGCCACCATGCACCAGCCATCTTCTCTATAGGTCACACTCCCACCAGGAAAGTCCTCCATGCAGTCTAGCTTCTATCCTTCCTTTTGCTTCATTACAGGGTTTAGTTGTTATATTTATTTTCTTGGTGGTTTTTTTTTGTTGTTGTTCTTGTTTTTGTTTTCGAGACAGGGTTTCTCTGTGTAGCCCTGGCTGTCCTGGAACTCACTTTGTAGACCAGGCTGGCCTCGAGTGCTGGGATTAAAGGCGTGCACCGCCACTGCCCGGCTATATTTCTTTTCTTAAAGGTTATCTTACTTGTATGGATTTCTTGCCTGCCTGTATGTAAACGCATTATGTAAGTGCCTGGTGCTGCAGAGTCCAGAGTCGGCTGTCACATCCCCTGGAACTGGAGTTAGAGATGGTTTCGGGGCCACCGTGTGGGTGCTGGGAACCAAACTCCAGCCTTCGGCAAGAGCAGCAAGTGCTCTTAACTGCAGAGCCTCTCCTCAGCCCGCGTTCCCCGTGTCCTCCCACCCCCGTTGCCTGGAGGTTGGCTGCGGCCAGCACCTGGTCCTGGTCTTAGCTTTTCTGCCCTGGTGGAGAACCTGGAACCTGGAACCTGACTCCCAGCGTACCCCGGACCGGTCTTCCCTCCAGAGCTCACCACTCTATCCCAGGGCCTGTTGCCCGCGGCCGGCAGAGGGCGCTCCAAACAAAGCGGACCTGCGGTGCTCCGTGCTCAAGGAGGGTGGAGCTAAGTCCTCCGAGAACCCCTTGCCTAAACCAGGGTTCCTTTTGCTGTTGGTTGGAGGAGCTTTCGAGATTCTTCCAACATAGGACTTAGGAGATATTCTACAGACAATCTGAAGGAAGGAGGAAGAGTGTGGGGACCCAAAGACAGAGCCCGCCCCACCTGCTCACTCCGGTCACATGGAGCCCGGTGTGGTAGCCCCCATACCTGAGGTCTCAGCACGCGAGAGGCAGGAGGATCGGGAGTCTAAGGTCATTCTGATTCATACAGACCTAAGCCAGACTGGGCCACAGGACACCCTGTCTTAAAAATATCCCTCAAAAAAGTGTTAACATTTAATGAGACTTTACTGTGTGCTAGAAGCTTCTAGACGCTTCGTATTTCATTCCCCATAGCTCTGGGTTAGATACTGTATCCCCGGTTCTCAGATAGGGAAACTGAGGCATAGTCTAATTAGCTAACAGGCTGTTCGGATGACACAGTGGCTGGTACCCGTGTAGTCTCAGCATTCAGGAGGCTAAGCAGGAAGACCAGCCTTGAGTTCAAGGCCAGCTTGGGCTACAGAGTGGGTAGGGGGCTAAATTTGCCTTGGAGCTATTCATTATGGAAACTGAAGTTCAGAGAGCCTTGGAGACAAGGTTTAAAACAGTGGCTTTCTGAGCTGGCAGACTGAGGTAACAACCCACCCCCCACCCCCCCGTTTGCAGCGGAGCAAGGAAGGCTGAACCGCCCTGAGGAGACAGACACACGGAGCCTTCTGCAGCCCTCTGCTGCACCTCCGAGTAAGGCAGACAAAGAGAGCCTTGTCCTGAGAGGGAGCTAAAGGCCCCACATGTGCATGCCCATACGTCATTGGTTGGTTTACACCCAGGAGGCACTTCCATGGGTCGCAGAGAAGTCCCACCACTCGGGTCTGGCCCCCTCCCTGGGCCTCAGATCAAGTATTTAGACGGCTCGGCTCCTGGGATAAGGGAACTTGCCGCCAAGCCTGATTGACCTGAGTTCAATCCCCAGAAACGATGGAAGAAGGGAACTGACTCTCTCTGACCGGCACACTTGAGAGCCCCCCTCCCCCCGCGCGCGCTTCCTCATAAAATAAATAAATGATGTAAAAAGAAAAAGGTTTAGAAAGACAGCCTGTCCCTGCGCCCGCCTGGCCTGAAAGGTCCCTTATGCTAGCGGGAGGGTCCTGGCAGCCATAGGGCTGGCCACCCCTGGTAGCTCAGCTAGCTGGCAGTGTCAAGGTGACATGGGTGTGTCCTTGCACCACCACCACCCCATGGGACCTGGATTGACCTCAGGTTATTATCTGCTCCCTGCTCTGGGAGCAGGATGGGCAGGACAGTGACAAAGGTGTCTCCCAGGGGACAGTTGCTCATCGCTCAGGAAGAGGGATGGGACCCTGCCCGTGTCTGGAAGCCCATCACCTGACTGAGTTTGGCTAGAAGGAAACAGGAAGACCAGACCCGAGCCTAATGGGTCCCCTGAATAAGATGGGGCTCCCTTGGGCACCGAGGCAGGAACAAGGAAGTGTCAGGGGAGGGGCTCAGCACATCAGCCTGAGTATGAAGGAGGTTCCTCAGTCCTCCCTCCTGGGACCTGTCTACCCATCTCACCTCTCTTCTACAGCGCGTCCCTACCCCACCCCCACAGCTGCCAATCCACTCACATGTCTCTAAGAGAAGCCTGCTCTCACCGAAAAGACCCCTAAGTGAGGCCATTCTGTTCCTGAGCTGCCACAGGAGGCCTGGTTTTGCTTCTGCCTCAGACCGGACCCCAAAGCCAGGATATCAGTGTTAACTGAACCTCTTTCTTTATATCCAGACTGGTACTGGGGGCCTCACGGGGGTCACAGAACAGATGGTAAAACAACTCCTAATGTGCAAAGAATTAAACTATTTAGTCACAAACTAGCACTCAGCTGGGGCTGGGAGGTGGCTCAGTCAGTAAAGACCTGGCTACTCAAGTGTGAGGACCCGGGTTCGAGTCCCGGGACCCATGTTATAAGGGGTGTGGGGGAGGGGGAACAGGCATGGTGCATACTTGACATCCCAGCCTTGGAGAGACAGGAATGGAAATCCTTCTTGCTGGGACTCAAAGATCATCCAGTCTCTACTCAGAGAAGCCCAGGCTAGAAAGATAACCTTATCTAAAGAGCTAAGTGAATGGCTTCTGAGAAATAACACACAAACACACACACAAAGACTTTTCTTTTCTTTTTTTTTTTTTTTTTTTTTTTTTTTTGGTTTTTTTGAGACAGGGTTTCTCTGTGTAGACAAAGACTTTTCAAAAGAACCTCCTCTGGCTGGTTATGGTGGCCCACAGGAGGCAGAGGCAGATGGATCACTGTGTGTTCTGGGCCAGCCTGGTCTATGTAGTGACATCCTCCTGCCCCCTCCCCACCAAAGGAAAAAACGTATTCCAGTTCCCTTCTGCTCTAAGCAGCTTTCCACGGGGAGAGAGTCCTTCTTGACACGCCCAAGTGCCTCAATTATTTAAGAGGACTCCAATAAAGGGTGTTATTAATACATGACAGCAAAGGCAGCCTTAGGAGGAAGAGGGAGATAAATAATGAAATGGAATGGACCAGTCACTCAGACATTCAAAACTGATGGAGACTGTCCTGCGTACTAGACCCTGATGGGATCTTAGGATACAGAATGTGTCTCTCTCCTCGAGGAACTGGGAGCCAGGTGACAAGCAGAGGCAGGAGAAAGGGGCACCTAGGAAAGGCTCTGTGCGTAACTCCCCTGGGCTTTTGAGTGATAGGAGCCGGCTAGGCAGAGGGAGGCGCTGGGAAGGACAGATGCGCCCTAAGAGGGTAAGGGAGGCTTCAGCCCAGAGCAGAGTCAGATGGGAAAGCTGCTGCTCACCTTAGAAGTGCGGACTCTCGCTCTGGACAACATCAACCATGTTTAAGCAAAGGCCTGGGGATGTAGCCCACCTTATGTGTGGTGGTTTCGACAATTCTTCCCCACTTCTGATTTTTTTTATTATTGCTGTTGTCCTTGCTGGTGTGTGTCTGTGTCTGTGTGTGCTTGTGTGCATGTGTGTGTGTGTGTGTGTGTGCATGTGGGTGTGGATGTGCATGTGTGTGTGGCTGTGTGTGTGTGCATGTGTGTGCATGTGTGTGTGGATGTGCATGTGTGTGTGGCTGTGTGTGTGTCTCTGTGTGTGTGCACGCATGCGCACCACAGTACACATCATGACTATCTGAGACTCCCACTTTAGAGGCAGGTGCTCTTGTTTCTGCCGCCGTACATTTATGCACGCCATGCTCTCTAGCCCTTGGGCATCCAGGTATTGCTCCAAGCTAAACCTCCCTCTGCAGCAGGAGTGTTGGGATGGCCAGGGCTCATCACAGCATCTGGCTCTCTGTGTGCTGCAGAGATTGGACTCAGGCCTTCTTCACGCTGCACCTCAAGAACTCCTACCTGCTAAGCCAATATATTGTTACCTTGTTGTTTGTGTTTTGTTGTTGTTAGTTTGGGTTTTGAAAAAGACTCTGGCCAACTTGACTCTGAGGATGACCTTGAACTCCTGAACCTGCTGCTTCTGCCTCCCAAGGACAGAGGTTGTAGATATGCACATCACATTTGGCTCCTCCTACTCTTCTAGCTCTATTCTTGTTTGTTTGTTTGTTTGTTTGTTTGTTTTGTTTGTTTTGTTTGCAGACAGGGTCTCACTATGCAGTCCTGGCTGGCCTAGAACTCATTATATAGACCAGGCTAGCCTTGAACTCATAACAATCCACCTGCCTCTGCCTTCCCTACTCCAAATGCTATAACTAAAGGCATGCATCACCATGCCTGCTTTGTTGGCTTAATTATTTTAAGTGTCTGCCTGCACATTGCATGCATGCAGTACCTGAGGAGGCCACAAGAGGGCATTGTATCCCCAGGACCTGGAGCTACAGGTAGCTAAGAGCCACCTTATGTGGTGCTGGGAGTCAAACCCTGGCCCTCTCTGGAAGAGCAGCCAGTATTCTCAATCACTAAGTCATCTTTCCAGCCGCAGAGACTTAAAAAGAAAAAAAAATTTTATGTTGCAGTTATGTATATGTGTATTGGGGATGTTGTGCGCATGTATGTGCAGGTGTTGAGGCCAGAGGCCTGAGATGCTCTGAAAGTGGAGTTCCAGGCAGTTTGAAGCTACCCGAGGTGGGTGCTGGGAATTGAATGTGGGCCCTCTGAAAGAGCAGTGCATGCTCTGAACCCCTGAGCCGGCTTTCCAGTCTCTTTCTTCTTTTTCTTAAACAGACTCGTTAGGGACGCTGAGGTGGAAGGCATTGTGAGTTTGAGGCCAACCTGGGCTACATAACGAGACCCTGTCTGAAAATACAAAACAACAAAAGCTAAACACGAACCAAAGAAAACTAAGACCAGACAGACATTTTCATGTTGTAGATCAGCTCTGAGGGCGAAGCCTTTCATTCTTGCCCTGCTGAGAGAAGACAGTCTGGGCACAGAGAGGAAGGGGGCGGGAGGGAGCCAGGAGGAAGGAGAAAAGGGTGACCTTGTTCCACAAATAGGAGGCAAGGAAAACAAAGATACAAAAGGGACCCTATGGTTTTAAAGCTTGGGTAACAGCAGCGGAAACCAGGGGCAGGACCAAGGGTATGGGGGAAGGAGCTTATTTTGTGGTGGAAGATGAAAGAGAGGCTCCGAGTCCAGTAGAATTTGAGGTGACAACAGAAAACCCAATTGGAGCAACTTCTAATTAAAGATGGAGGACAGACGGATGGACAGACAGAGTTCATGCCCTTCCCCTCCTGCCGCCTCCTGAAGCCGGAGACGCCACAGGAGACGTTGTTTTATTTTAAGGAATAGAATCCAGAAGATGAACACAAGACGACAAACTGGGGAAGCAAAAGGGAGGGTGGCTGAGGGAGCCAAGTCCTCAGGATGGAAGGAGGGGAGCCCAGGTGCAGCCGTCCTTCATGATGGCCTCACGGAGGTGCCTTAGCTCACACCCACCTGCACACACACACACTCAGCTCACACACACATGCACACACACACTCACACACTCAGCTCACACACACCCTCACACACACACATACACTCACACACTCAACTCACTCCCACCCTCACACACAAGTACATACACTCACCCACTCAGCTCACACCCACTTGCACACACACGCACATACACTCACACACTCAGCTCACACCCACCTTCACACACTCAGCTCACACATACATGCACATACACTCACACACTCAGCTCACACACACCTGCACACACACGCACACACACTCAGCTCACACACATGCACACACACTCACACACTCAGCTCACACCCACCTGTACACACACGCACATACACTCACACACTCAGCTCACTCCCACCCTCATACACAAGCACATACACTCACACACTCAACTCACACACACCTGTACACACATACGTGGACACTCATAGAAACTCAGCTCACACCCACCTTCACACACCTACCTGCACACATGCACGTACACTCACAGAGACTCAGCTCACACTCACTTGCACACACACGTACACTCAGAGACTCAGCTCACACATGCATGTACACTCTCACACACTCTACTTTTGCCCACCTTCACACATGTATGTACACTCACACACACAGCTCACTCCCACCTACACACACACATACACTCATACTCAACTCATACCCACCCGCACACACATACTCACACAGCTCATACCCACCAGCACACACCCTCAGCTCACAATCACTTGCACACACACACACACACACAGACTCACAGAAACACACACATATGAAATGAACTTTTTCTCTTTTGATACAGGGTTTCTCTGAATACCCCTGGCTGTCCTGGAACTCTCTGTGTAGACCAGGCTGGCCTCAAATCCAGAGATCCAACTACCTTTGCTTCCCAAGTGCTGGAGTTAAAGCGGTGCGCCACTATGCTTGAGTAAATATCTGCTTAGTTTTTTCACTTCTTTTCTTTTTTTTTAGACAGGATCTCACTATGCAGCTCTGGCCTAAAGCTCACAGAGATCCACCTGCTTCTGCCATCTGAGTGCTAGAATTAAAGGCGTTTAATTAATTAAACACCTGGCCTCAAATAATCATTTATTCTCGGATATCACGCTATATCCATAAAATACAAGTCACATGATATAAACATGAACATTCCTAGAACAAAATGAAGTCTTAGAAATTAAAAATATAATAGCAGAAATGAAAACAAAAGCCAGGAAGACTGGAAGTTAAAGACAAGGTCTGGCAAGGCATGGTGGTACAAAACTGTAGTCTCAGCACTGAGAAGGCTGAGATAGGAGGGTCAGCCTGGGCTATATAGCAAGATCATGTCCTTAAAAAAAAAAAAAAAAGAAAAAAAACCAGAACCAGGAGCCAGACATAGTAGTATATGACTTTAATCCCAGCACTCAGGAAGCAGAAGCAGGCGGATCTCTATGAGTATAAGTTCGAGGCCAGCTTTGTCTACAGAGTGAGTTCCAGGACAGCCAGGGCTACACAGAGAAACCCTGTCTCAAAAAAAGAACAAAACAAAACATAAATAGGTTCAAGGATACAGCTCATCCAATACAGTGTTTGCTTCCCTAGGATGCACAGGCCCTAGGCTCACTGTCTAATACTACATAAGCCAGGCACAGTTTTCATGCCAGTGACTGGGAGCTAGAGTGAGGCAGGAGGATTGGATTAGGGACTCAAGAACAACTTCTGCTAACCAGAGAATCTGAGCCAAGTCTTGGATATGAGAGATCCTATCTCAAAATAAAACAAAACAGGGACTGGAAAGAGCTGGCTCAGTGCTTAAGAACACACACTGTACACTTCCATTGAACCTAAGTTCACTTTCCAGCACCCACATAGTGACTCGGGACCACCTGTAAGTCCAGTTTAATGGGAATCCAGCGCCCTCTTCTGGCCTTCATCAGCATTGCACACATGTAGTGCACATACATGCGTGTAGACAAACACTCATATAAATAGAATGTAAATAAATCTGTAAAGTATTTAAAAGCTGGAGATAAATTAATAGTTATTATTTATTAAAGTATAACAATTAATGATAAAATAAAGACCATATAAAAAGTAACCCCCCCACACACACACACACACCGACCATAAAAGAAAACAGGAAAGACAATGGTACCTGTAGAACCAGCTACTAAGGAGGCCAAAGCAGGAGGCAGATCTCAGCCCAGTTTATCAAGGCCAACCCAGGCAACCCTGAAGACGTCTCAAAAGAGACAAGTGGGGGTTAGTTGGAGAGGGAACAGGAGAGGAAAAAAATGAGCAATTCAAGAGTTTTTCAACTTGAATCTCCAAGCTGTGCAAGCCAAAGAGTAAGTATAAACTTATTCCCCAGAGCACCACCACGGAGTTTCAGAACACCGGCAGAAAGAGCAGCTCTCCCAGACTCGCAGAAAGACGGCAGAGACTCATCAAAAGCAGAGACTCAAAGTGGCGCTTGATTGTTCAACCACACCATTAAAAAAAAAAAAAAAAAAAAAAAAAAAAAAAAAAAAAAAAAAAAAAAAAAAAAAAAAGAGTGTTGCCTTTGACATTCTAAGGGGAAATTATCCCCAACCTGAAACGCACCCTGCCTGACTATTAATTAAGCCCCCGGGGGAGCCGTGGAGACATGCAAATTCCCCATACAGAACTCCTGTTCACCGTTTCTCACAGCGATGAAGTGAATCTGAGGCTCCTACACACAAGACAAGGAAAGCCCAGGTCAACCTAAGAAGGGGCTATGGAGACACTGAGGCAGGGACAGAGCAAGACAGACAGAGAGCTTCAAGGCTCCTGCAAGTGTTCTTTCTTCCAGAAGGTTCAGCCTGACAGTCTGGAGTCTAACCTTGGGATGTGTTGGAACAGTGTCTACCCTGCAGGTTTACGGGTCAAATCACTAATAGATATAAAGAGGACAGGCACAGAGGAGGAGGAGGAGGAGGAGGAGGAGGGAGGCCAGAGAGAGGGAAATGTCTAAAGGACAGCCACAGCAAGAGAGTCTGTTTGTAGATAACACTCAGCCCTGATTACAGCATTGCCAACCCTGGGTAACCAGGGACTGCCCCACACTGGAGATGGGAGACAGGGGCTCTGAGCACGGTCACCCTGTGGAGAGTGGGTGAGAAATTTTAATCTGAGTTTTACAGAGAAAGACTTTAACTGATAGCTAAAGGGGAGGATAAAATGGTCACAGAGTCTCTTTTAAACTTGTGTGTGTGTGTGTGTATGTGTGTGTGTGTGTGTTAGTGTGCGTGTTTTTATGTGTGAGTATAAATGTGTATGTTTGTGTGTGTAGTTTGTATCAGTGTGTGACATTTGTGTTTGTGTGTATGTTTTTATGTGATGAGTGTGTGTTTGTACACAGTGTGAGTGTGTTTGTGTGTGAGTATGAATATGTTTGCGTATGCATGTACGTGTGTGTTGTGTGTGTGTGCAGTGTTAGTGTGTGTGGTTGTGTGTGTCGTATGAGTGTGTGTGGTGTGAATGTGTTTGTGTGTGTAATGTGAGCATGTGTGTGGTTTGAGTGTGTTTGTGATTGTGAGTTTTATGTGTGTGTGTGTGTGTGTGTGTGTATGAAGGGTCAAGACCACACAGACATGGACCAGGCCCCGTTCACCATGTTGGCCCGCACCAGCCCAGGCAGGACCTGTCCGACAGCAGGCCTTCAATTACATGATTATGGGGTGAGTCACTGGAAAGTCCAGAGGGCAGACAACTTTTGCTTTGCCATATCACCAGTGGATTAGGAAACGGAGGCCTATGAAGAAATGAGCGGCAACTTCAAGGCTATAGTGTCATACACAGTCATATAGTGTTATACAGGAAAACAGCTATCCTGGGGAAGGCTTTATTCTTTATTTATTGTCCCATACACAGAGACACACACATCTGTGTGTGTGTGTGAATGCAGGACCCACATAAGGCATGTGCGAAGGTTAGAATCCAAGCTGATGCCAGTTCTCATCTTCCGCCTCGAGTCAGGGCCTCTTGTTCTGTTTTCTGCTGTGTATGCCTGGCTCGCTGGCCTACAGCTTCCAAGCCTCTCCTGTCTCCACCTCCTTTCTCCCTGCAGGGGGTTTATGTGGAACCTGAGGATTTGAACTCAGGTCTTCATGCTTGTACATCAAGCACTTTACCCATGGAGCCATACACACCCCGCCTCTGGAGGGAGGGGCTTTCCAAAGAGAACCAAAGGAAGAGAAAGAAGACAGGCATGGCGCGCTGGAAGTGAGTGGGAGTGTCCACCTAGCACACTGCCTGTCTGGCTTCCAACCTCAGCATAAGGAAAGGGGGGAGGGGAGGGGCAGAGAGAGAAGGAGGAAAAGGGAGGGGAGGGGCATGAGGAAGAGGAGAAGAGGAGGAAGAGGAGGAGGAAAAGGAGAAGAAGAAGAAGAAGAAGAAGAAGAAGAAGAAGAA
>NC_034607.1:15431083-15447931 GCF_900095145.1 Mus pahari | reverse complement strand
GAGGAGGAGGAGGAGGAGGAGGAGGAGGGGAAACCGCCATTCAGAAGGGAGTATGGGAAGAGGCTTATGTGGTCCCTGTGCCGTGTTGCCAAACCTGAGAAAATGGAAATTCACCTAAGAGGAGGTGATAGCAGGGACATTTTATTCTAAGGCCACGGGTGAGTAAGAGTCCTAGGGTGTGGTCGGTGAGGTGGTTCCACAGGTAAAAGTTCTGTCCACAAAGATTGGCAACCTGAGTTTGATCTGTGAGCAGCACATAGTGGAAGAAGAGAATGGAGTCCTTCAAATTGTCCTGACTTACACACACACACTCACTCACACACACACTCATACACACACATACACACACACAAATCAATTGTCAATCAATCAATCAATAATTTAAGTACAAAGTCATATTCCAGGCTGCGATTGGATGTCAGACAGCTACACAACAGACACCAATGTCCATTCAGTAGCTTCCAGAACATTCTTTTACTTTGCTATTAGCTCAGCTGTGACAAAATCTGAGGCTAACTGATACACACACCCTCTGTGACATACACACACAAACCTCTCTTCCCCACAATTGCACTGAAAAGTTGCTTTCTCCTCCTAAGGAAATGCCATTGCCTGGTGTGACAAACAGGTACCTGGAAGAGTACTGGCCAACCACTCCTGCAGAACTTAACTCAGCTGCCCCCAGCAGGATCTCCAGACTCAGGCTCACAGGTGTGAGTGTCATCAGCAGGCCACCTTGGCCTTCCTGGCGTGTCCATCAGAAGAGAATCAATCCAGCTACCCCAGGGGGACAAAGGGTTCAAGATTGGCTTTGCACCATGAGGAGAACATTAGGCAGTGTGTCACAAGCTGTCACAAGCAGACAGAGGGAGGGGACAGAGAGTTCACGGGAAAGGATTCGAGTGAAGTGATTTGGAAAGAGAATTTCCTGTGGCCCTCAGCTCGGGGACTCTCCATATACCAAGGGAATGGCTGCTCAGCGCAGGTGGCCCTGTGACAGCCACTCTGTAGCCACACACAGCAAGAGGCTGGTCACATGAGGTGAGGGCAGCAGGCTGATGAACTGGCCAAGCCAGGGGACCTTTGAGAAAATAGTACAACCAGGACCTGTGACGCCAGAGGGTATTTCACACAAAGTGAGGGGCAAGGAGGGTGAGGGTCCCAGCCAGCTTGTATCAAGGAGCCTCTGGCCACAAAGAATCATTGCTCACCCAGGGCCTGGTCACCACTCCAGCTGGACCTTGTCCTTCCCTCGCTCTGTGCCTGCCGTAGCCCAGGATGGCCCAATGTAGGTAACATGAACGGAGAACATAGCTTCTCCTTTGCTAACATCAGGTGACATAGTCCCCCAACCCCTGCCACCCTCTAGCCAGCCAGCCCTGCTTCCTAGTTGTAAGACAGACCTAGATCTGGAGCCAGGCTATACAGTTCCCCAACTGAATGAGTGAGAGTTAGATGAGGCTACCCCCGGGCTTCAGTTTCCTTATCTGAAAACAGAACTGAAAGTGCTACCCTCATATCAGGACGCAATGGTCTAGAAGGCTCTTCCCGGAGCTCTGAATATCTGTCTCATATAAAATCCACTCCAAGGCTGAGCAAGGTACATGCTTTAATCCTAGCACTAGGGAGGCCAGCCTGTTCTGTGTAGCAAGTTCTAGGTCAACCAGGATGACCACATGTTTTGATGGTGTCTAAACAACAAGAAAGACCACTCCAAAGCTTAAGGGACTTAACACGGCCACTACTTCCTGTTATACTTGAGGCTAAGTTGTGAAACTGGGCAATCCTGTACCTCACCTGGCCGTGTTCTGCTGGGATGCTTGCAATTCACACGGGCCAGCTGGATTCTCCCCTAGCAATGAGCTCAGAGCCCAGGGGATCCAGATTGAAGCAGCTAGACTCCTTTTAAGACTTGGCTTGGGAGCTGGGGACAGGAGTGAGGGACACATCTCTAACCCTACCCTTAGAAGGGTGGAGAGATCAAGGCTAGCCTGGGCTACATTTAACAAAAGCAACCAAAGCCTGGGCTGGTGATGGTTCACTGTCACTTGTGGAGTTTAATCTCTGTATTTTAGACGGAGACCTTAACTGATGTCTTAAAGGGACAGGCACCGCCGAGAGGACAGAGACTGTCAGGAGCGACCATGAGGTTGGAGGGCTGGAGACTGTCGCAGTGCAGAGGCCTCTCTTGATTTAAGGGGTCAGTTTCTCTGGTTGGAAACCAGGCCGTGGGAACATGCCATTAAGGCACTAGGGATCCTTTGGGAGACCTTCAGCTCAGTGAGAAGTAACTTCTTCACATTTGATTTGTTTTCTTTTTGGTTTTTCGAGACAGGGTTTCTCTGCGTAGCCCTGGCTGTCCTGGAACTCACTTTGTAGACCAGGCTGACCTCGAACTCAGAAATCCGCCTGTTGATTTGTTTTCTAACACAGGATCTTCTGTGACCCAGGCTGGCCACACACTCAAAGTTCTGACCCTCTTGCACACACCACCCGAACGCTGGGGTAAAAGGACTGTGCTGCCCGCCACAGTTGGTTTTATACGGTACTGGGTATTGAACCCAGGGCCTTACGAGTGCTAGGCAGGCACTCCACCAGCTGAGCCACACACACAAGCCTTGAATTCATCCGACTCCATCAGATCACAAGGTTTTGATTCATAAGGACTTGGCTTCATGCGGCCAGTCAGGAAGCCCTCTGCAGCTCTAGCTAGTCTGTGGCTCCGACCCAGCCGTGTCTCTATCTTTGTCTGGCCTGCGTTTATTTTTAGGTCTGCCAAGTGGCACTGGCTTCTATTCCCAGGGTGACAAGGAGCAATCGGAGTAAAGAAGCCATCTCAAAAAAAGGGCTCAGAACCCAGGCCTCAGCCGCAAGCTGCAAGCTTTCTCCTACTGACGTTGCTTTCAATGAGTCTGCTGTCCCCAGGGGGAATAGATTCAATGTTCCCTGCATGTCTGCCACCATTAATCTGTCTTCACACCACAGTCCAGCAAACTTTTCCTCTACATTTCCTTCTATTCTCCATTACGTGGCATCTTTATAGACCTCTTTCGGAAATTTCGCCACTTCTGCTCTTTCTAAACCCCACACCCACCCTCTCCTCCCAGGCATTACAGTGCAGAGAAAAGCAGAACTCTCAGCTCCTTCTCCAGCACCACGCCTGCCTGGACTCTGCCGTGCTTCCTACCATGAGGATAACAAACTGAACCTCTGAAACTGTAAGTAGTCCCAATTAAATGTTGTCCTTTATAAGAGTTGCCTTGGTCATGGTGTCTTTTCACAGCAATAAAACCCCAAGATGTGTGTGTGTGTGGGGGGATATATATGCCATAAATATGTATATAAGAAATACATCCTCCCAGAATGGACACTAAACACCAGCAGATTAGCTGTGTCTACATATGTGTGTATGTGTATATGTATACATTCCTTACAACAACAACAACAACAACAAAAATCTTGTATTGCCATACATCTGTTTGTTTGTTTTAAGATTTATTTATTTATTTATTTGATGTATATGAGTGCACTGTTGCTATCTCAGACACACCAGAAGAGGGCATCAGATCCCATTACAGATGGTTGTGAGCCACCATGTGGTTGCTGGGAATTGAACTCAGGACCTCTGGAAGAGCAACCAGTGCTCTTAACTGCTGAGCCATCTCTCCAGCTCCCATACATCTGTTTTTTGAGAGGAAAAAAAAAAATACAAATCGCTGAATGTAGATAATATTAAATACCTCAAAGTCTGTTAGAGGGCTGGCAGCAATATTTGGTTTAATAATTGAAAATCAATATTCCACACATGGTTAAATGTGTATTCTTCAAAACCTCTCCTTTATGCTCTAAAAATCACCAGTCACAATTTTCTTTTTCAAAAACAAAAAACTGTATTCTTACTTGTATACATGTGTGCCTGTGTGTGTGTGTGTACACAAGTAAGGTACACACAGGTGCCGGAAGAGGTCACTGCATGCCCTGGAACTGCAGTTAGCTATCCAGTGTGGTAGGAACTGAACTTGGGTCCTCTGCAAGAGCAGGAAGTGCCCTTAACCACTGAGCCATCTGGCCCACAGTTAGTGTTTTGACCAAGATTTTCATGTAATAACTGTATTGGTAGCAATGGCCTGGAAGACTAAAATAAAACGTAACCTGGGCATGATGGCTCATGCCTGTGGTCCTGGAAGTTAGCTAGTAGGGGGGCTGAGGCAGGAGGATCACAGGTTTGAGGTCGGCCTGAGCTATGGAATGAGTTTAGGGATGCCTGGGCAACCTCACGAAATCCTGCCCCCAAATAAAAGTGGTCTCAGGATGTAGTCAGGTTGGAGAGAATTTGCCCAGCATAGTGAAGTCCTGAGTTCAGTCTCTAGTAGGAGAGAGAGAGAGAGAGAGAGAGAGAGAGAGAGAGGTGCCAGAGATGGAGGGCATTGGTAGTGTACCTGTCTAACATGCCCAAGGCCCTGGATTCAATCCTTAGCACTGAAAAAAGTGAATAAATAGATTAATGAATAAATAGAATCAATAAAACATTAAGGGCTGAAAGGTTGCTTGGTGGGTAAGAGCATTTGCTGCCTGTGCCTGAGGTCCTGCATTGAAATCCCAGAATTCACATTATAAGAGCCCACATGACTATGTGAGTTCCTATAACCAGAGCGCTGTGTAGGGTAGAAACAATGAGGCTTCCATGTCACCAGCCTTGCTCCGGATACAGTGAGAGACCTTGTCTCAAAGGAATAAGGTAGCGATAGAACAGGACAGCCAACATACTCCTCTGGCCTCTGCCTGTGACAACTAAGGTGACAGGCTTGGGGCAGCAAGCTCCTTTACCTGCTGAGCCATATCACTAACCCACACATAAAATGCATTTTTACCCCTTCTCTCAATGTGGGTCTCCAATTGCGCATTAGATTGTTTTCTACAAGCCCCGAGCCTTTTGCTTTTCCCTGTAGACTTTCCTCAACGCCGACTCTTTGTCTAACCCAATGTATCTTGTCTTTAAGATACTCTGTTTCCTTTCCCCGAAACTGCATTTGAGTTTCCTGGACCAGTGCCCCCTAGCCTGTTGAGCTGTCTGCAGGTTGTGCAGTGCCCTCCAAGTTTCCTGCTTTGGGGAACATCTCCCACGCCGTGCCAGCTTTCGGTGATGCTATCTTACCTGTATCCCTGTGAGGAACCCAATAAACTCATTCCTTCACCAAGTGGACTTTAGTGGTGTTCTCATTTTGATCTGATGTCTGTCCCCAGTGTGGGGTGAGCTTGTTCACATCTCTCCAGGAACAGTGTCACATGGGAGAACTCTGTTCACGTGACTGCATGTCTGCACACATGCACGTGGAAGCCAGAGGCTGATGTTGGGACCCATACTCCAGTGTTCTTTCCACTTTATTTATCAAGGCAGGTCTCCATCAAACTCAAAGCTTGCCAGTTTGGCAAGTCTTGCGCCAGCTTGCTCTGGGAATCTCCTGACTCCACATCCAAAGGCTGGAACTACAGGTGGCCTACCAAGACCACCTGGCACATAGATGGGTTCTCGGACCGAACACCTGTCCTCATGCTTGCACTTTAACTTCTGAGCCATCTCCCCAGCCGGAATCAGGGTTTCCTTGTGACGCTTGCCTTTAGAACTTCTTGGCACAGATACAGAGTAACTGATGGAGGCTAGTTTAGATTTCCACTAAGGCAAATCCTTTCTGAGGACTGTGAGGATTCCATGCATGCAATATCCAATACGGATACAATCGCAGGGTACAATCTCAGCATGCGCTCTGTGTGAGCAGCAGGCACTGATCTAGCATGTGCTCTGCGTGAGCAGCCCACACTGGTTTTCTGTCCTTGCTTCATGTGCTCCCTGGGATGCTGAGGAGCAGACTCTTGGTTCGTAGTATTTTACTTTTTACGTGTGGGAGACTTTTGTCTACATGTGTACCTGCTGCCTCATGAGGCCAGAAAAGTGTCCAGTCCCCTGGAACTGAAGTTACTGGCAGTTCTGAGCCACAGTGTAGAAACTGAACAGTACTCTTACTTGCTGAACTATATCCCCAGCTCCCTGTGTCTGGCTTTGCTTTGTTACTGCTGCTTCTGCTTCTGCTTCTGCTTCTGCTTCTGCTTCTGCTTCTGCTTCTGCTTCTGCTTCTGCTTCTGCTTCTGCTTCTGCTTCTGCTTCTGCTGTTGCTGTTGCTGCTGCTGCTGCTTCTGCTGTTGCTGTTGCTGTTGCTACTGCTTCTGCTGTTGCTGTTGTTGTTGCTGCTGCTGCTGCTTCTGCTGTTGCTGTTGCCGCTGCTTCTGCTGTTGCTGTTGCTACTGCTTCTGCTGTTGCTGCTGCTTCTGCTGTTGCTGTTGCTGCTGCTGTTGCTGCTGCTTCTGCTTCTGCTGTTGCTGTTGCTGTTGCTGCTGCTGCTGCTGCTGCTGCTGCTGCTATAGTTGTTGTTGTTATAGGGTCTGTATGTACCTTTGGTTGGCCTGGAAGTTGCTCTGTAGACCAGGGTGGCCTTGACTTCATAGAGACCTCCCTGTCTCTGCCTTCCAAGTCCTGGCATTAGAGACATGTGTCACCATGCCTAGCCTATTCATATCTGACTTATTTGCTTTTAAAAAAAATATATTTTTTGAACATGTTTTCCCCTCTCCTAGTTTCTACCAGATCCTCTTCACCTCCCTACCACCCAACTTCTCTCTCTCTCTCTCTCTCTCTCTCTCTCTCTCTCTCTCTCTCTCTCTCTCCACACACACACACACACACACACACACACACACACACACACAAATAAAACAACAACAAAAAGAAACACACCAAAAATCAAAATGAACAAAACATTAAAAAAAATGCCTAAAGAAAATCGAGACAAAAGTCTTTTTTAAAAAAACAATACTATTGAGTTTGTTTTGTTCTGACCAACCACTCCGGAGCATGAGCCCTTCCCTTAGGTTTGGTTAATATATCCAGTGAGACTCCACTGGGAAAAAAAAAAACCCGAAATTTTCCTTTGCAAGTAGGTACCAATTGCAAATAGGTCAAGGAGAGGAGCCTGTGTCCAGGACCCTGTCTGGTTTGAACGTGGGCAGGCCTTGTGGCTGCTGCTGCTGTGGATTCATATAGGTATCATTCCTGTTGTATCTGGAAGGCTGTTAACTTGGAGTCTTACCCTGTGGCTCTTACAATCTTCCCATCTCCCTTCTGCATGGGTTCCTGGACCTTAAGGGAAGGGGATTGACTTATAGGACTGAGTGTTCCTAAGTCTATGACTCTCTGAACATTGTCCAGTCCTGTTAGTCCCCACATGGTACAAGAAGAAGCGTCTCTCATGAGGACCGAGTGTGGCATTGATCTATGAGCATTGCCATATGTTATGCTACTTTATTGATAGGTTCCTCTGGCAGAATAACAGCGTTAGGTTTTCCCTTAGGCCCATGAGCTTTCTAGTTTCAGGTTCTTGAATGCTTTAGCAGTGTCTGGACTGGCTTTTAACTCATGGAGTGGGCCTTTAAGTCTAATTAGACAGTGGTTGGTTGCCCTCGGAACACCTGGACCATTATGCATCAATGTCTCTGGCAGGCAGGTCACTGTTACAGGTTACATAGATGCTGATAACTACATTTCTCCTCTGATAACATACAGAGCGCATTCTAGTGCCTTAATGCAGGTAAGTAGGGGGTGAACTTCTAGTTAGGCACCAGTTTAACTTCTCCATCCTTGACGTCAGGATGTGGGGAGTTACCACCAGCCTTGGCAATAGCCTGTGATGTTTGGGGGTTTCTATGGGAACCCTTTGACCAAAGACTCAACAAGATGCAACCCTTTCCTAGCACTGGAAGTTTTATTTGGCAGCATAGGATGTACTGTGGGAGCATTGTTTCCCCCTGTTATTTGGTCAATTCATTTAGGTTCCTTGTTTATATTTATATATTTTTAGGACATTTCTCCAATAGAACATTTCTCTATGAATTCTCAAATGGCCTTCACTGTTAGTTGTCGCCCCCTGTATCTCCTCCTTAGCCTTCTCTTCCACCCCTCTCCCCGCACATCCTCCTTTCCTAGTTCTCTCTTTGTCTTTCTGTAACAATACACTCTGTTTCCCCCACCTTGGGAGAGTCTCCCTTCCCTCTAGTTCATCTGTTACTGGGTACCTAACCTCTGAGGTTGCTCAGCTTATAGCACACATGGGCTTTAAAGCTAGCATCCACATGTAAGAGAAAACATACCATATTTGTCTTTTGGGGTCTGTGTTACCTAACTCAGGATGATGATGATGATGATGATGATGATGATGATGATGATGATGATGATGTGGGGGAGGTGTCTCCATTCATTTATCTGTGAATTTCATTTTTCTTAATACCTGTCTGATCTATTGGTGGTGGTGATGATGTAGCTTTGACGGTCTTGGAATTTGCTAAGTAGCCCAGGCTGGCCTCAAATTCATAGAGAACCAATTGCTCCTCCCTCTCAAGCACTGGGGTGAAAGAGGAAGGTCACCACACCCATTTTAGCACCCCTGGATTTGAAGTGGATGCTTGTGACTCAAACTCAGGTCCTCATGGTTGCCCAGCAAACACTTTACTGACTGAGCCAGCTCCCTACCATTACCCCTTTTGTTGAGATAGAGTCTCTTACAGCCAAGGTTGGCCTTGAACTATCTGAGTAGCTGAGGGTGACCTTGCACTCCTCCTGTCCTCTGCCCCTTCTGATCTGGGATGACAGGCATGTACCACCACACCGGGTCTCTAGGTGCTGAGGGCGCTGAGGACCAAACTCAGAACTTTGTGAATGCAAGGCAAGGACGCTGAGGAGCTACACCCCAGCCTGGAGTTGTAGTTATCGAAGAAGGAGGAGTAACTCTGCTCACCAGTGCTTCCCTATGGCCAGAGCCTGTCAACTGGTTAACACATTTATTTCCTTTTGGAGGCTGTGACATATAGAGCCTCCCAGGGAACAGATGGTGGCTCTGAGCCCCTCAGCCGGAACTGAAGAACAGGACTAACTACAGTGTCATTTCATGCCATCACCGACCTGTCCGTGCCTCCAGCTTCCTACTGGCAAACAGAGGGTACCACGTGGTACTGACCCAGACGTCCTTACGAGAGAGACGGGAGAAGACACTGAATGTTCGGCTTGGCTTCGTACCAGGGGTCATTTCTTTGTCTGAAGTGGTGCGGATAATGAGGCAAAAGGATCCTCCTGTGTCCGCCCCTCCCCCCCTTTTTTTTCTCCCCTCCCTCCATCCTGGAAGTTTTCACCTCTCCCTCTTTCCACAGATGCTTCTCTCCGAGGACATGCTCGGGGCATCCTTCTAAACACAAACGGAGCCGGTCCTCTTCTCGCCTCCCTCAGGAGCTCCTTGCCACCTCTTGTACTTCCTTTCTCTGCCAACTGCCCTGAAAGAGCTCCCTGTGCCCCGTCCACTTCCCACCCCTCGCTCTGCCCTAACACCCCTCTCCGCTGTGCAGGCTGCCCTCCTCCGGGCCCCAGGGACATGGTAACACCAACAAAGGCCCCTCTAGTGCGTCCATGAGCTGGCAGGACCTCCTTTGCTTGCTCTTTTTCTTTTTTTTCTTTTAATATCTTTGATTTTCTTTGGGGGTGGGGGAGGTAGTGATGCTGAGGGTGGACCAGGGAATACTGGGCAAATGTTCTACCCCGGGATCTCGAGAGGTTTGTATGATCTGACAGATGGTTATTTTTTGGTAACGGTTTATTAAAATGTAACTCACATACCACATAATTCAACATTACTCAAATGTGTAATTCAAAGGATTGCAATATAGAGTTGGGCCGCCATCACCACCATCAATTAATACTATAATTTAGTTAGCTTTTTAAAAGATTTATTTTTATTTTGAAGTGTGCACATGTGCATGTGTGTATGCATGTGTATGGACATCTGCTGACATCATCTCTGCGGTGAAGCTTGCCAGTTCAAGGTCAACACGCTGCTTCCTTGAAGCCCACCGAGATTCTCGTGGTTTAGCGTCTCTTGCCCAGTCACATAACCACAACATGCTTCCTGAAGGCCACAGGTCTACCCTGCTCCAGGCCACCCTCATATCTATCAGTCTCTTGTCCATCTTCCAGAACCAAGGGTGAGAGTCAGGGCTCTATAGATGGTGACTTGGTTAAGAAGGTTCCCTATGGGTCCTGAGTTCAATTCCCAGCAACCACATGGTGCCTCCTAGCCATCTATAGTGAGATCTGGCGCCCTCTTGGGCCTGCAGGCATACATACAGGCAGAGCACTGTATACATAATAAATAAATCTTTAGAAAAAGAAAACAATGCTCCCTACAGGGGCAGACATTTGAGCACTTGGTCATCAGTTAATGACACTGTTTGGTGAGGGTGTGTGGGGGTGGGGGTGGGGGTGTTAGAAAGACTTACTTCCCTTGGCGGTTGACTTGACAGTTCAGACAGAGTCAGTCTCTCTCTCTCTCTCTCTCTCTCTCTCTCTCTCTCTCTCTCTCTCTCTCTCTCTCTCTCTCTCTCTCTCTCTCTTTCTCTCCTTACCGAGCTGCCTTGGTTACCCTTGCTTTGTTTGCTTGCTTGTTTGTTTTGCCTCAACATATGGCCCTGACTGTCCTGAAACTCAAGATGTTTTATTGTCCTTGAACTAACAGATGTCTCTGCCTCGTCATTGGTGGAACTTTTCTTACTCTGTAGCTCAGGCTGGTCTGGTACTTAGAAGGTTTATTATTATTATTATTATTATTGTTTTTGTTGTTGTTGCAATTATTATTATTTTACTTTTGGGGGGTTCGAGACAGGGTTTCTCTGTATAGCCCTGTCTGTCCTGGAACTCACTTTGTAGACCAGGCTAGCCTTGAACTCAGAAATCCGCCTGCCTCTGCCTCCCAAATTCTGGGATTAAAGGCGTGCGTCACCACCGCCTGGCTTTATTTTACATTTATTTGTGTGTGGGGGGGTTCATGCACAAGTGGTGCACAAGTGGAGATCTGAGGACTACTTGCAGGAGTCTGAGTCCCAGGAATCGAGCTCAGGTCGTCAGGCTTGGCCGCAAGCCTCTTTACCCACAGAGCCATCTCACTGTAGCCTGGAACACATAATCCTCTTGCCTCGGGCTCCTGAGTGATGGAAATATAGGTCTTCAGCACCACACCCAGCACAGTGTTGTCTTGGTGACTGTTGTTAAAAAAAAGGGCTGGACTTGCAGGTCCAGGGGGCAGCTCCTGGGAAGACAGTGAGCAGTAATTTTTGCCCGGTGACTCTGTTTCCCACAACCAGCCGCGCTTGCCAGCACACGCGTTCATTCATGGCTGCTGCAATTATCATGACGTCAGCAGCCTCAAGCCCTGTGAACTTTTAATATTAACGTCAGAGGTCCAACTCGGGGCTGGCAGGGCTAAGCTGAAGGTATTGCTGGGGCCGTGTCTCTCTGGGGTGGATCCAGGAGAGAAGACCGAGTACCCATGATTTGCTTCTCTGACCTTTGGTTGCCCTGCCTCTCTGGTCCCAGCCAAAGGCTGAGGATCGTCATGCTTTCTTTGGTCTACGGTCATCCCATTTCGAGTTCCGTATCCTTCTATTTCTCCAAAGTCATTTCACCATGTAAGGCAGTGTATTCGTGTATTCCTGTGATGTCTTTAAAGGACAGTGTTCTGCCTGTCACGGAGCCAGGTGTTTCACCTCACATCCTTGCTGTTCATGGGTTAGGGTTTTTTTTTGGGGGGGGGGAAGGGGGGTTGTTTGTTTTTGTGGTTTTTTTTTTCTTTTCTCTTGTTCTGTTTTTGTATTTTAAACATTTACACTTTATGTGTTTGTGTGCGGGTTCACATCTGTCCTGGTTGTCGGAGGACAAAGAGAAGGAGCTGGCCCATTCCTTCTGCTGCTGTGTGCTGGCTACTTTTATGTCACCTTGACACAGGCTATGGTCATCTGAGAGGGGGGAACCTCAATGGAGAAAATGTATCTGGCTGTAGGCAAGCCCATAGGTCATTTTCTTAATTAGTGATTGATGGGGAAGGGCCAAGCCCTTTGTGGGTGGGGCCATCCCTGGGCTGGTGGTCCTGGGTTCTATAAGAAATCAGGCTGAGCAAGCCATGAGGGACAAGCCAGTAAACAGCACCCTCCATGGCCTCTGCATCAGCTCTGCCTCCAGGTTCCTGCCCTGACTGAGTTTCTGCTCTCATTGCTTTGGATGATGAACAGTTATGTGGAACTGTGAGTGGAATCAACCCTTTCCTTCCCCGTTTGCTTTGGTCATAGTGTTTCGTCACAGCAACGGTATCCCTGACTGGGATGGTAGTTCACAGCCATTCCTAACTTTGGTTCCAGGGGATCTGATACCCTCTTCTGGCCTCCGTGGACATTGGTCATGAACATGGTGCACAGACATATATGCAGACAAAACATTCCTATGTAAAAAATAAAAATAACTGGGGGGAGGGAAGAAGAGAGGGGGAAAGGAAGGGGAGGAGAGAGAGAGAGAGAGAGAGAGAGAGAGAGAGAGAGAGCGCTTGTGCTTTGACAGTTAAATATAAGATGTCTTGGGCAGGATCCTGTCTCTGGGAAAAGATATTACATCAAAACTGAGGAGACCGGAATTAACTGGGACCCCAGTTACTAATGATGTGCCAGTGTTGGTTTATCCTTTATAACGAATGTCAGTGGGAGGATCGGCCAGAGTGTGAGATCTCTGTGCCTCTTCTTTTTTTTTCCTTTTTTCCTGTTTCCTCTCCCAGTGTTGGGGACAGAACCCGGGACCTTGCTGAGGCTTGGTAAGCAAGTGTTCTCCTAACACCTTGTTCTTTTCTGCTGTCATTTTTCAAATTAAAATCTCACTCTTTTTAAAAAAGATTTATTTATTATATGTAAGTACACTGTAGCTGACTTCAGACACACCAGAAGAGGGCATCAGATTTCATTATTCATTACGGGTGGTTGTGAGCCACCATGTGGTTGCTGGGATTTGAACTCAGGACCTTTGGAAGAGCAGTCAGTGCTCTTAACCTCTGAGTCATCTCTCCAGCCCCCTTAAAATCTCTTATTAACTTGTATACTGCAGGAGAGCATGCATACATGCAAGAGCACACGTGTGGAAGTCAGAGGGCCACAGCCATCGAAGGAGTCCTGAGGATTAAACCCAAATATCAGGTTCAATGTTCGCTGCCCACTGAACCATCCTACTACTTCATAAAACCAAGCCTGTGTAGCCAAGGATGGCCCAAGCCTCGTTGCAAACTCCCAATGTAGGATGACTCTGAACTTCTGATCCTTCTGTCTTTACCTCCCCAGTACTAGGATGGCACACACCACCACATCCTGGTTTAGGTATAGCCTTGGCTGTCCTAGACTCACTTTGCAGACCAGGCTGGCCTCAAACTCAAAGATCCGCCTGCCTCTGCCTCCCAAGTGCTGGGATTAAAGCCATGCACCACCATGCTCCAGTTAGAAGGTCTACCTTTTTAAGACAAGGTCTCCCTCTGCATATCCCTCTGTAATTAAGGCTGACCTGGCACTCGCTATGGAGACCAAGCTGGCCTCAGTCTTGTGGTTTACCCAGTTCTGCCTCCTGAGTGCTAGCATCAGAAGCGTGGACCAAGTCTAACCTCAATTGTTCTGTTAAGTATACATGAACTTGGCCACGGGGCTGGAGAAATGGTTCTGCAATTAAGAACACATACTGCTCTTGCAGAGGACCTGAGTTTGGTTCCTAGCACCTACCTAGCTCACAACCTCCTGTAACTCCAGCTCCAGAGTTCCAGCGCCCTCTTCTGGCCCCCAAGGGCACTGCATTCACGTGTACATACCCACACCCAGACACACATAAAGTACACCATTTAAAATGAAAAGGAAAAAAAAAAAACCTGCAAAATAAATAAATAAATAAATAAATAAGGTCTAAAACCAAAATATTTTATAAAGATAAATAATTAAAAGTTTAATTACATCCTGCTGCAGGTGCAATTAGAACCTCATGCTGTAGGTAAGGGAAGAAAACCATGGAGAGATGGCTCCTCCCATGAAGGCCTTGAGTGGGACCTGGACATTCTGGATACAAAGTCGTGGTTTTTTGTTTTTTTGGTTTTTTGGTTGTTTTTTTTTTTTTTTTTTGGCTCCCGAGGGCCTGTTCTGCTCATTCTTCCTCCCTTGGCCGAGAAGTTCTCCTGAGTGAGGCTCATTTTTCCCCAGTCTAGCGTCAGGATCTTACACTATGAGGTCTGAATTTCTCTGCTACTCACTCTAGGACACCAGACATCTCCCATACACTCATGTCCTGTGTTCTGGGATCAGGACTCCTCAACCAAGAGAGCTTTAGTCACCGCTTCCCCTGAGACATTTGTCCATGTCTGGGGACATTAAGGAGTCAGTCAGCTCTGTCCTTCTTCCCGGCTTGGAGGCATTTTTATTTCCATGATTAGAGGGTTTCTGGGTAATGTTTCTGGCATGGCTGAGCAGAGTCCTGCCTGCGGCTGGGCACCCTCCAGTTCACTGTATAGCTCCCCAACAAAGAATTATTCCTCTCTCATAAATCAGTAATGCTGCTAAGGCTGAGAAATGTGTCTGGGGACGTCCCTAGGATTGGCAACTTCCTGGTGTCCTAGGAAAGGGGACATCCTGCAGGTCCCCAACAGAAGTCAAGAAGTCTAGTAACTAAGAGAAGATGGAACCAGGACTTACTCTGATAAACCCCAAGACAAGCCCAGTTTCTGATCCTCTCTCCCATTTTCTTCTCGAAGACAATTGTATATGCCTAACCACAGGTAAGAATTTTGAGTTTGGGAAACATGGTCAGGACAGTACAGCAGCGACTCTGTGCCCGAGAACCCCACCCTGGGGAATAAGGTTTCTCTGGCCCAGACCTCAGTCTCTAAACTCCTTGACCTCCCTTGTGGTCCTCTTGGCAAAGGCGCAGGATGCCCTATTTCCTGGCGCAGGAGGAAGTCGAAGGCCTTGAAGGGGTCATGTGTGAGTCAGCCGTTCTTGGCCTCAGATCCCAAAACTCACAGAAACAAGGAAGATCATGGCTGGGAGCCACAGCACCAGCTGGGGAGGCGTGGCAGGGAGCAGGCGGTGCTGAGTCAGCTTTCCTTGGGCTGCTCAGCCCGGCAAGTCACAGCAGTTGTATTGACTGGGGTTAAGTCCAGGTTCTCTGGACTCGGGCATCTCTGGATATAAAAGGTAGAGAACACTGGCTGTCTCTGTTGGAGAGAGGACAGAGCAGTCAGAGAGCATCTCTCGTGGGTAGTGACTCAGGCCTGGGCGTAGCTGTGGGAGAAAGTGGAGCGGGTGAGATGGCACCTTGTCTCCCAGAATGCCGTGCTTTGCACTCATCAACCATGAGTCTATTCTAGTGAGGCGCTGGGAAGCAGTCAGTTTCAAACACAGTTTCTGAAAGGGAAGAGAGAGACTGGGAAAGGGGCTGTTTAGCTTTGCCCAAGAGCACCCAGTTTCATCCCTCCCCTTCTGTATTTTATTTATGTGGAGCTCAAAAGCCAACCAACGACGTTCTTACTCTGATCCCCATGGGAGGAGCTTCTGAGGGATGGGAAGGCCCGAGGGTGGCAGGGTGGCCATGAGGTGACTGGGGTGGGGTAGCTGGGGTGGAGTGGGGGAGCATCCTTCTCTGAGGTGACTTAGATGCTGGGCAGTGGCAGCCTCATGGACGAGGAGGGCAGCAGCAGCGGGGCAAGTGTGTCAATCCCTGGGGACAGCCACCCAGATCCTGTATTTGGCTGTCTACCCAGCCAGCATGTCCCCGTGCTGCGGCCTAGGGTTGCCAGCAGCTGCCTACCGCTGGCACGGCATCCATTTGTCCTCTGGGAATGCTGCAAACCAGCTCCTCCTGGCTTGGCCCAGACTTCCCTTTGAAGGTTCAATTTTCTTGATGATTGAGACGGAGAACATCACATGATAAAAGTGAAAATCTATTGCTTCTTATTATAGAAAGATCCAACGCAGGAAGGATCCCCCAAACTCATGATCACCTTCCCACTAGTGGAAGGCTGGCTGCACACATCAGCCTGTCTGCTTCGGGACAAACCAACAAGTGACCCCCCGACAGGGGTCCAGAGATACACAGGGCTACACCCGGTCTCTACAACCTCCCTCGGCACCGGAAGTCCTGTCTTATTCTCTCTGCTATTGGAGGGTGCTTTCTTCTCACTTCCAAATCCAACCTCCTTCCCATATATTGTACTTTGTCACCTTTTATCATTAATGTCAAATAACCAGCTGACAAGGGACAGGGCCACGGAGGTGGCCATGTGCTCTCTCCCCAGCCCCTAATGTCTTCCGATAGGGCTTTGTAGAGATCAAGAATCTCCCAAGATTGTATTGGCAATTCTACTTGCTCCTGGAATACGTTTTTTTTTTGTTTGTTTTTTTGTTTTTGTTTTTGTTTTTGTTTTTTGTTTTGTTTTTTTTTTTTGTTTTGTTTTGTTTTTTTTTTTTGTTTTTTGGAGAGGGGACCTAAAGCTATCATCAGATTGTCAAAAGAACACAGGGACTAGAAAAATAACAACCAGGAGGTTAGGCAAGACTGTCTGTAGAATATTCATTCCTTTGGGCAGAGCAACGCACACGGTTGTCTTGGCGCTTACCTGGCAGGGGCAACCTCGTGGCACGACAGTGAGGTGGTGGCTTTTCCACGGCGAGGCTCAGCCAGTGCACGCGGCTTGGGCTGACCCCTGTGTTTTCCCCAATGTGGGAAACTTGACCATGTAATTTCTGGCAAGGAGGAACCGTGTCTGTGCTCGCCCCTGAATTGGGATGGGGAAGGATACAGCATTATTCTGCCACCATGGTATTCAGGAAGATCTACTCAATTTGCTTGTTTTTTTTTGTTTGTTTTTTTTGTTTTTTGGGTTTTTTTTTTTTTTTTTTTTTTTTTTTTTTTTT
>NC_034607.1:15419387-15431066 GCF_900095145.1 Mus pahari | reverse complement strand
TTTTTGGTTTTTTTGAGACAGGGTTTCTCTGTGTAGCCCTGGCTATCCTGGAACTCACTTTGTAGACCAGGCTGGCCTCGAACTCAGAAATCTTCCTGCCTCTGCCTCCCGAGTGCTGGGATTAAAGGCGTGCTTGTATTTTTATGCTACATTATTCCACCACTACGACCAATGTGGATTCCAGCTTGTCCAGAGGGATAAATAACCTGAAGGATGAGTCAGAGTGATAAGTCCACAAGTCAAGGAACTCAAGATTGATGGACTATGGTCTATCCATCCATCCATCCATCCACCCATCCATCTACTAATACAGGGAGATATTGCCTAATATTTAAAGACTTTCTGTGTGGTGTGATAACAAAAAAAACCTTATAAATAGGCTGTTACACAATATCATGAGTATAATTATTCTAACTGAGTTGGACGTTTCAGAATTTTATGTATATGAGTGCACTGTCCCTGTCTTCAGACACACCAGGAGAGGGCATCAGATCCCGTTACAGATGGTTGTGAGCCACCATGTGGTTGCTGGGAATTGAACTCAGGATCTCTGGAAGAGCAGCCAGTGCTCTTAACCACTGAGCCATCTCTCCAGAGACATTTCAGAATTTTTTTTTACTACAGTCTAAAGCAATCATGTAATGTAACAAAACCCACTGAATTAATGTACTCTCACTGGGTGACTGTTGAATGTTGAAATAAGGGCTGGAGAGATGGCTCAGTGGTTAAGAGCACTGAATGCTCTCCCGAAGGTCGTGAGTTCAAATCCCGGCAACCCCATGGTGACTCACAATCTGTAATGAGATCAGATGCCTTCTTCTGGTGTGTCTGAAAAATAATAAATAAATCTTTTTTTAAAAAAAGAATATGTATGTGGGGGAACAAATTTCCCAGTGACTGTTTATGTCCTAAACCACAAAAGGCATGGTCCATGGAAGAAATAATTGATAAATCCGATTTCATTAAAATTATAGGAAAAAAAACTTGTCAATAAGACTGAAAGAAAATATTTCCAGAAGTCACAGCTGTTAAAAGGCTGACTCAATGGATGAAGGGCTTGCTGTACAAACCGAGGGCCTGAGTTCAAATCCTCAGTGACCACATAAGAAGCTGAGCCCAGCTTACTGCCTGAACTGTGGGGTAGAGTAAGGAGGACTACTGGGGTCTGCAGCTGCCAGCCTATTGCGACATGTTCAGTGAGGGTGACAGGGCAGAACACTGATGTCCTTGGCTGGCCTTGCACACATGGGTGCACACACATACACAAGTTTTTAATTATAGGAAGAACTATCAAAACACGTTACATTATTATTTATTTTATATTTTTGTTATTTTCATAAAATAGTGAACCACTGGGAACGAAACTCAGACATCTCACCAAGGAAGATATATAAAGATATATCATATACCATAGAAGATATATATGATAAAAACATTTAAAAGATATTTTATTTATTTATAATTTTTAACATCCTGACCAGTATTTTCACTCCCTCCTCCCTCCTCTCTTCCTAGTCCTTTCCTTCTCCCCCCTCCTACCTCTCCCCCCTCTTCTGCCTCTCCCCCGTCTCCTGCCTCTCCCCCCCCATATCCACTCCCCCTTTCTTCTCTTCAGAAAAGGTAAGGCCTTCCATGGCTATTAACCAGCCATGGTATATCAAGTTGCGGTAGCACTAGGCACCTCCTCTCCTATTAATGCTGATGGGAGAAGGGTCCCAAAGGCAGGCAGAAGAGTCAGAGGCAGCCCCTGCTCCCACAGTTAGGAGTCCCACCAGAACACCAAGCTACACGACTGTAACATATGTGCAGAGGACCTAGGTCAGTCCCATGCAGTCCCTCCCTATGAAAACGTGATTTGGCATCATGTGTTATTAGAAAAAAAATACAAACCAGGACTGGAATTATAGCTGTGCACCCTCATGTATTATTAAAAAAACACAGACTTAGTTCTGCACCCTCACAAACAGCTTGTTCATATGCTCGGGGCTCACAGGCCAGCCCTCTGTGAAAGCCAAATGGCTCACACATCTCATGCTGACTCCTTTTAAGACAGGCTCTCACTGTATATACACATCTGGGCATTATACAGCCCAGATCTGGGTGATATCCAGCATCAAGGAAGGGTTGGTTTTGGGGTGTCTTGGTCAGGATTTCTATTCCTGGACAAAGCATCATGACCAAGAAGCAGTTGGGGAGGAAAGGGTTTATTCAGCTTACACTTCCATACTGCTGTTCATCACCAAAGGATGCAGGACTGGAACTCAAGCAGGTCAGGAAGCAGGAGCTGATGCAGAGGCCATGGAGGGATGTTCCTTACTGGCTTGCTTCCCCTGACTTGCTCAGCCTGCTCTCTTACAGAATCCAAGACTACCGGCCCAGAGATGGCACCACCCACAAGGGGCCTCTCCCCCTTGATCACTAATTGAGAAAATGCCTTACAGCTGGATCTCATGGAGGCATTTCCCCAACTGAAGCTCCTTTCTCTGTGATAACTCCAACTTGTGTCAAGTTGACACACAAAACCATCCAGTACAGGGGGAGATTGTGCTCTTGGTGGTATTAATTAATTAATTAATTAATTAATTTATCTATTTAATATGTGTATGTGTCTGTACACAAAAGTGTGAATGCACTGGGGAAGGCACACATGCCACTGTGCACACATGGAGGTCAGAGGACTGCAGAGCGGATTCTCTCTGTCCACTTCGACACAGACGAACTCAGACTGCCACGCTGGCAGAGCAGGCGCCTTTACCCGCTCATCCAGCTCAACTGCCCAATATTCATTGCTCTTTTGAGTCAGGGTCTTATGTAGCCCAGGCTGGTCTGGAAATTGCTGGGTAGCTGAGGCTGACCTTGAACTCCTGACCCCTCTACTTCCTCCTCCCAGTGCAGAGATTACAGACACTCAAGACCATGCTCAGTTTACTCTGGCTTTTGACATATAGTCTCCCTATGTAGTCCAGGCTGGTCTGGAAGTGTAGCCCAGGCTAACCTGGATCTCACCAGCCTCCTGCCTTGGCATCTGAATGCTGGAATTACAAGCAGACACCTGTAGTATGTCTAGTTAGAGCTGGAAAGTGACCCTTAATTCCTGTAGAATAGGCTCCCCTTACACACAGCATCCCCACTCCCTCCAGACGTTGTGGTGCATGCCTGTAGTCCCAGCTAAACGAGGGCCGAGACAAGGGTGGTCAGCTGAACTGAGAAGTTGGTCAGTCTAGGCACACTCCCCTTTACATGACCCTCATCTGGGAGGCTCTTAGCTCCTAGAGACCATGTCCTAGCTTTGGTTTCTAGGGTACCAAGACTACAGCTGTGGTCCAGCTGTAGCACACAGCCTAGCTGGCTGGGCCCTGTCCAAGACAGGAAGTAGGGAAGACTGGCACATGCTACTGGACATGAGGGGTGTGCAGCACTGCAGTGGCCTGGCTTTGTGTGAGTTCATTGAGAAAGAAAGGGAAGGGAAGTGCTTGCTCTGCTTGGGAGGGCCTTGGGGCTGCAGAGCCTGTGCAGTGGCTTCTTGTCATCTTGGTTATTTAGAGGGCTCTGGAAGAGGGGTAGCAGAACCCCGGATTGGGAGGCTCTGTTCCCATTCATCTTGTATGAAGCCCCTTTCTCGTTTTGGTGAGCTTTCAATGCACCATAGCAGAGGAAATATAGAGTGGAAAGGGGGGTCCTTCCTGAGGACCCAAGTTCAGATCCCAGCACCCACATCCTGCTAATCACAGTTGCTTGAAACTGCAGCTGGGGGGGGGGTGTCCAGTCCAGTGCAGCCTCCCTGTGGTGGTTTGAATACGCTTGGCCCATGGGAAGTGCTACTCTTAGGAGGGGTGGCCTCGTTGGAGGAAGTGCATCACTGTGGGGGTGGGCCTTCAGGTCCTGTGCTTAAGTTCCACCCAGTTTGGAAGATAGAGTCTCTCCTGGCTGCCTTCAGATCAAGTTATAAAACTCTCAGCTCCTTCTTCAGCACCATGCCTGCCCGGATGCTGCCATGTTCCCACCATGATGATAATGGACTGAACCTCTGAACCTGTAAGCCAGCCCCAATTAAATGTTGTCCTTTATCAGAGTTGCCTTGGTCATGGTGTCTCTTTACAGCAATGAAACCCTAACTAAGACACTCCCCAAGAATGTGCCCACATGTGTGTGTGTGTGTGTGCTTGTGTGTGTACACTCATGCACATAGACAAATACACACGCATGTAATTAAAAACAACAAAAAGGAATCTTTTTTTTAAATAAAGAAATATTTCTATATTTCTTTCTAGAAATACAGGCTGGGCAGATGGGAGCAGTTAATGTGTGAGGATGGGCGTTTGGCTCCCCAGAACCCATGTAAATGTTGGTTGGGGCACAGAGGCCTGCCCAGGGCTTCAGCCTCAGAAGGCAGAGTCTGGGGATCCCTGGCACAGGCTGGCTAGCAGGGCTAGCCATATCTGCGAGCCGTGGGTATGGTGGAGAAGGGACCTTTCCTCAATGAGTAACATGATAGAGGAAAGCCTGCATCAAACTTGTGTTGCTCATGGTGGGGATATAGCTCAGTGGGAAGAGTGCTGGTCCAGCATACAGGAAGCCTCATCTCTAAAGCCCCTCAAACCGGATGTGGTACCCAGTAATCAGAGCACTTGGGAAGTAGGAGCTTGGTCATCACAGAGGAGTTTGTGGCCACACTGGACAGCATGTTGTCCCAACAGCAGGAAGTTCCCGCACCACAAGCACCCTTGTGATACTTGGTACAGTATCATAATACTAATTAGTAACAGCCCTCAAATCCTGTTATCTAGTTCTTCTGATTGTTGTGTCCTCAAAGGGCGCACATCTGTGTGACTAGCGTGCGTGCATAACGTAAAGGTGTTTCTGCAGCTACACAGATGTAAACGTAGACTTCTGACAGGGTGGGGGTGGGGCGCTTTGACATCCCCCTTGGACGACCTAGAAACAAAGAGGCTCCAGGATTGCGTTAGTCCCAGAAAAAAAACCAGAAAAAACAGAAAAACTTAAAAGGCGGGGCGCTAAAGCTAAGGAGAGACTGGGGAGTTGCTTTTGAAGGCAGGTGAGGCCCGGCCTACCGGCTCAGGTAAGCCGGGAAGAATGCAGCAGCCGCCAAACCCTCCCGCGGGCGCGTCGCAGTGACTCAGCCACTACCAGGAAGGAGGAGTGCTCCCAAACTCTGCGACGCCCCCAGACAGCAGCCTGACCTCCGAGGCTCTGGGACGCCAAGTCTCCCGCAGCGAGCAACTAGACATCCAGGACGGGACCCCCTCCCGTCCCGCTTTGCACCCAGCGCAGTCACCCCTGCCCATCCCCCGGACGTGGCCGAGGGCGGTGAGAGAGCTGCGGGCGCCGTGGGGGCCACGCGGGTCCCGGCCCCGACGGCGCCCAGAAGACCTACAAGAGCTGTAAGTAGTGACTTCGAGGACTGGGAGGCGACCGTGGGGGGAGCTCCATCCTTGGCGTCCCAACTTTCCTCTCGGTTGTAACGCCGGCTGAGAGGAGGTGTCCTGCTGGCGCCGCCGCCTCCCTAATTAGCCCTGGTGGTGTGGACCCAGACGCCGGGCTTGGAGGCAGCTCGTGTCCAGTGTGAGTTCCATAGGGACTTCCCACCTGAGGATCACCTCCACGAACCTGCCAAGCCCCACCTGGCTGCCTACAAGCTTCTGGGGTCACTCTGAGGGTCTCCAAGCCCTCCATCCCCCCACTTCTTGATGACAGTTCCTCCGCACAGCCAGAGCTTACAATTCCAGTCGGACCAACAGACTGGCCTCTCCTCAATCCCTTCTACACTCACCCTCGTGTGAGAAAGTTGGGGTGACAGCCTGGAGCCCAAAGAGGGGATGGGCAGTCCTAAAACAAATTCCCGTATCCAACTGGCACTGGCGGGGGTGGCAGGCCTCCTTGGGGATGTTTTTGGCTGCTATGGGACCAGGAGGCTGATGCGACACCAGCCCAGCTTCCCGGAGAGCCAGTTTCTGACAGACTGAGCCCCATACTCCAGGCACCCAGCTCCGAAGTGGAAACCCAGGACTTGAACAAAGGCCACCAAAAGTACTAGATTGCTCTGATCTTCTGGACAACGCGATTTGAGGGCTACTATTACTCAGACCTTTGTCCCAGGGTGATTTTTGACTTCTTTCTTTTGATATTCTGGAAACTTTTACAAAGTTTAAGACCGAAGGAAAACATGCAGCCCCTTGTGCAAGCCGCGAGGTTCTCCCGGCCCTGGGTAGGCGGAGATCTGGGGAGACTGGAGATCCTGGCTCTGAGCGAGGGGAGGAAACCAGACGAGCTGGCTTCCTGTGGGGGCTCAGGCCTCGGACGCCCCGCGGACAGACGTGTCCTGCCCAGGCAGCAGCGAGTCCCGCACGGGGGAGGGGACGCCTGAGGGGGGCTGAGACAGCGAGGAGGGGGCGGGGACGGGGTGGGCCAGGGAAGAGGGGAGGAGCGAGGGGGCTGGAGCGAGAGAAGGAAGAAGGAAGGGGCGATCGGTGGGTGCGAGCTGGCCCTGGAATGGGAACCAAGAGCGAGTGAGCAGGGAGGGGGCGCGGGCGACACCCAGGTGTCGCATGGCGGGGTCCACGAGGTGACCTGCCTAGGCCAGCAGCGCGCAGCTTGCACGAGTATGCGCTAGGACACCCACTCCGGTTCCCCACGCACACGCGAGGGAGGCCTGCCCCGCCCGCTGAGCGCTGTTTTCTCCAGGTCCCAGGCCGATGTCCCAGGTGAGCGGTCAGTGCCCTTCTCGCTGCGACGCGCCTCATGGAGTCCCCAGCGCTGCTCTGGACCCAGGTAGGAGCAGGAATGGAAATCGACCAGAGTGGTGTGGAGGCTGAGAGAAGTTTTGGGGGTGGGGCTGTTGGTCCTCTTGGAGACGTACAGGCGGATGGCCCCCCGGGAGCTTGGGTGGGGGTTGGGTGTGGGAAGTCTCAGTATTGAGGACGAGGTTCAAGGGGAGAAGAGGGGAGTAGAGGGCTAGGGTGAGGAGGCAGGGCCCGGAGCAGGCGGCCATGGCTGTGCAGAGTTGGCTCCAACTCCCGCTAGCCTCAGCTACACACACACACACACACACACACACACACACACACACACTCCGTGATGTCTGCCCATAATATTGGGATTTGTGGCCGAACCATTTCTGCCCAGTGTGTAAATATTTATGAGGGCCTTAGGCGGGGTGTGTGGCAGGGAGGGGGGGCGGTGTCTGAGTCTCTCTTCTTCCCTTCCCCCAAACTAAGCAGACTGTAGCTGGAGCGCTCTTTGAAAACTTTTGTCTCAGCAACTAGTGGTTAGGAACCTGGCCGCTTCCCTCCTTCTTGCTAGCTGAAGTTCCCTCCGGTCAGTCCTTATTCTGCGTTGGGTATGCGTGCGGGCGCGCGCGCACACACACACACACACACAATCTACAATATGGTAAAATGTCCCTTCCCCCACCTCAGAGGCTAAACTACCCTGATTGCCCCAGGAACCTACAGACTAAGGAAGAGTGTGTGCCTCCCTGGGGGCACCTGCCAAATTAGCTTTCCAAGCCCCGGCCCTCACAGTCTAGAGTTTTCTCTGAGGCTCACGTGGACATCCAGATTCGTTCAGAGTCAAGAGTGGCCAGGGTGCAGAAGTGTAGGCCCAGATTTCCTGACTTAAACCTGTACTCGGGGCTCAGTCGGAGACCCTGCCTTCCTCCCACCGAAACCAACCTCTCCTTTCCCCCAACAGTCAGTAATGAAAACCCAAGCCCATCCTGGACCTCAAACTCCCACCATGGCCTTGGACAAGTTCTTTCTCCTTCTCTAGGCCTGCCACCACCCAAGTTTGTCTGTCTGTCTGGGGGATGGTCTCAGCTGCTTGTCTACCTGGCCTGGCCTCTCCCAACTGTAGAGGTGGAGGGTCTCCCAAAACTGAGTGATGCCTGGCCAGTGGAGTCTAATGTGTCTGTGTTCTGTCTTCTCCAGCCCTAACACCCTGTTCTGGTAGAGCCAGTAGAATCTTGACTCAAGACTTAGAATTCTGGGATTCCCTCCTCCAAGGACCAGGCTCCTTTAGCTTGGAAGGACAGAGGGGAGCAGGGGGTTGGGAGGCCTTTGTGTCTGTCTGGTTTCTCTCTCTCTCTCTCTCTCTCTCTCTCTCTCTCTCTCTCTCTCTCTCTCTCTACCCCCACCCCCACCCCCACCCCCACGTTTCCATGCTTGCTTTCTTCCCTTATTCGTTTGTCTCTGCGCTCTTCTGTAATGTCTCTTTCCAAGATCCCCTCCCTCCTCTGACCTGCTCTCCACCCAGTGGCAGGGGAGGAGAGCAGAGTGTGCTCAGGACATGCTGCCGAAGTCCAGGGGGAGCTGCTGGGAAGGCTTAGTCCTGGGCTGTAATTTGAGGCCCCTAGGGTTCCAGCAAGCCCCCTCCCCAGCCTGAACTGGGCCAGACAATGCAGCTTTTATAACACTTGTCCTGTTCCTGCTACCCAGGAAGCCCAAACCGCAGGAGACTCAGCCAAAACCCCACAGACTTTGGAGACCAGAATCCCCCTTGCTCCCTGTGTGCCCACAGAACAGTTGGCCATGACACTGTTCCCTAGCGCAGACACTGCCGGCTCAATAGCCAGGGAGTGACATGGCCTCCTCTCTCAGGCATCCAAGATACAGACAGGGCACAAGAGGACTCAGGGCAGCCCTGGTTAGGGCAGGTGGCCAAGCCCTGAGATTCTGACTCCTCACTGGCCTCTACCTCACCCATTCCTGACAACCCCAAGGGCCTGGCTCCCTAACCCGCAAGATTTCTGCCCAGCACTGGAAAGTTACATTTCTACCTATGGGTCTAAATTCAGTTTCCTGGAAATTGAAGCCTTTGGACTTAAAACAACTGGATTGAGCCCAAGCGGCAGCTCAGACCCTCTCCAGTCCTCCACTCTCCGTGGCCTGGGTCTGTGACTAGTGAATCCACACTTGTAACATGGACATCAGAAGAGTCCACCTTCTCCTGTCTCTTTAGGGTTCAAAGCCAGATGCCACCCCTAGTCCTCGATGTGGCCCCTCTTTCTCCTTTCCCTTACCTGGGGTATTCTGGGTACCAACACTCAGTCACAGAGGTGCACAGGTAAATCCTGACCACCAAGAGGGAAGGGGATGGACGGACAAGGGCCTGGGTCTGTAGAAGGCAGCAGCGAGGGCTTCATTGCCAAGTTGTTGGTATAACATGGCTGTTTGGATAAAGGACTGATGTCGCGGGGGTCAGGGAAGCTTTCTGGAGAAAGACACGATGTTGTGGCTAAACCAGAAAGGATGGTGGCAGCGTGGTCATGAGGAACTATATATGCAGAGGGAGTTTGGCCAGAAGCTGCTGTGATAGCCCAAGGGTGTGGATAAGCTAGTCTGCCTGGAACACAAGACCTTTGTACATTCACTGAAGATGTGTGACCAGAGGCTTTGAATGTCCGCTCAGGCAGAGAGTGAAATGTGGGGTTCCAGACATCACTCTCTAGCCAGAAGTCCAGATCGTCTCTCTCTAGAGAGAGAGAGATGGTCGTAGCCCAAAGGGCAGGGAGCCCAGATCCACTGTCCACAATGACAGTGCCGGGACCTGGACTTGGAGTTGCAGAACAGGAGCTGGCCAGGCTTGAAGTGAACCCGTCCCACCTGGAAGAGGTTCTCCCCTTTCTCCCTGGACCCCACCCCCGATCCGATGGATAACGGGCCAAGGAAATCCACAAGGCCCCTGCCGCTGCTGTGAGTCTGTCTCCCTGACTTTCTCCTGTGCAGTGTGTAGATTTAAATACGTAACGTCCACTCCTTTCTAGAGCTCTGACGTGCAGACCGGAACCTTAGCCCATGTAGGGATGAGTATGTGTCTGAGTGAATCCTGCCTGGATTTCACCAGGGGTACAGGACACTGGCGTGTTTGAGGTCGCTGTGTACATTAAAGAACGATGTCGTTCTGGTCAGGTGTGGGGTAGATGGCACCTGCGAAGACTCCAGCTGCGGACATCAGTCCCTCTCTGTCCTGTGGGTCCTTGTGCATGCCCCTATAGTGTTCCCTCATGGCCTTAGCCAGCTATGCCTTTCCCCCACCCTCCCTTACACTCACGCCTCAGCAGAGTCCTGCAGAGATCCTCTCTTCTCCAGGGCCAGACAGCAGAGTCTTTTTGGCCACAGAAGGGAAACTGGGCTCTCTAGCCTCCTCCGCCCACCTGTGGCTCTTCTGTCTCACCTATCCCAGAAGTGCTGTTCCCAGCCCGTGACTTGGGGTGGGGTGGGGGTCCAGATCCATGGGGGTAGCATCTGCAGAGCAGATGGGTTTTCCTGACTCAGCCTTTTCCTTCCAGTACTGTGGACCTGACTCTGAGCATGTGCTTCGCCCCTCTCTTCTGCCTGCACCTGTGACCTTCCTAGCTTCGGGTCCGCCACCTCCGTGTCCAGGCTGAACCACTGCACTTGGTCCTAGAAAGTTCCGTTTCCTACATGGTCAGCTTCCTCGGGCCATGGTCTGTCTGGTCTCTCTAGAACTTTGGTGTTCCTGCCAGGCTCAGGGTCACCAGCCATGTAGGTGATTATTGTTAGGAGAGACACTTGAATGAATGGGACCGAGACGGGGGGGGGGGGCCTCCCATCTCCTTAAACCTTCCTCTTCCTCCCTCTCTCCTTCCCCCTCCTCCTCCTCAAGCTCTGGGAAGCAAAAGAGCAGGAATCTTGACTCCATCAGTACTGTACACTCTGATGACTTCAGCAAGAAACCTGGGAAGCCAGGGGCTTTTGGTGGCCGGCTGCCGTCTTAGACCCCCATCCTCAGTAACTCCGAAGCTTCCTCAGGCCCATCAAACTGGAGGCTCTGGGGTCTTGGTTCCTCTTCTCCATCCTGGAACCCAGCGGTTGTCTAAGATTCAGTTGTAGCTGCTCACTGCTATTTTGTGGGTTCTTCTTTTTCACCCCCTGACACTAGATAGGAGAGAAACAAGCTTAGAGGGGAGAGAGGAATTAGGAAAATTCCTGAATCTAATCTCTTTTCGTTTCTTCTTTGACCATGGCTAACAAACCGTAACCAACCCCACTAAATAACCAACAGCCACTGACAGGGCCTCGTGGGGTCCCTGCGTTTATGAACCCTCGGAAAAGTTCCCATAATTCCAAGGGTCACATGATCACAGGAATTCTCTACAGCTGGCAAAAGTGTGCTCCTGCTAAAGCATGAGGTAAATCATGTCCTGCTGTGGACAGTCCATAGCAGCCCCGCATCCTACACTTGGGATAAAATGAAAACACATGCTTATAAGATTTCTGCGTGCATGGTTTTCTTTAAAGAAACCAAATTCCAGAATTCTTAAGAATATCACTATACTCAGTGGATTGTGCATTCTCTAGAGTACCTCCTGGCATGTATATGTGCACACATATGCATACATGCCCCTGTATATGCACACATACACCTACATACACACACCCCTACACACATCCCTACACACACCTACCCACACACACCTGAATATACATACACAGACACCTTTATGTGCACACATATACCCCGACATACACAGACACCTGTATGCACGCACACACACCCCTATACGCATATCCTTACATATACATACACACATCTACATACACACACAACTACATATATACAAACTTACATCATACACATACAACTACATATATACAAACTTACATCATACACATACAACTACATATATACAAACTTACA
>NC_034607.1:15408918-15419312 GCF_900095145.1 Mus pahari | reverse complement strand
CAACTACATATATACAAACTTACATCATACACATACAACTACATATATACAAACTTACATCATACACATACAACTACATATATACAAACTTACATATACACACACCTACACACATGGGGGGGGCTTTTTTAAACATTTTTTTTAAAAAAGACTTAGTCTTATGAGGTCCAGACTAGCCTTGAACTTGATATGTAGCTAAGGCTGGCATTTAACTCTGAACCTCCCGCCTCACCTCCCAAATGCTGGGATTATCGGTAAGTGGTACCGTACCCCACTGGTACCCTTAAATGCTAACATTATAACAAGTTCTCTCATAGCTGAGCCACACCCCCCAGCCCTCTTCCTCATCAACCCTTATAAATATCCCTGCTGGGATTTATTTTATTTTATTTTGAGATGGGTCTTGCTACATAGCTCAGTCTAGACCTCCAACTCTCATAGCCTCCTAGGTGCTAGGCCTACAGATCTGCTCCATCACACCCAGCAGCCAACAGACACTCGTCTGTTGTTTGTTTTGCTTCTGAGGGCGTCTCATTCTGTGGCCCAGGCTGACCTGGAATTCACAGGCAAAGCTTCTGCCTGAGCCTCTCCAGAGCTGGGATTACAGATGCTAGCCACCACGACTGCGCCTAGCTAGCTTGCTGTAGTTCTTGCCTCTCAGTGGATATGAGAGCCACTTGTACCATGACAGACAGGCAGCTCCTTTGGTGTTGGCTTGGTTTTCCTCATTCTGGTACAGCCGGTGCTTGATTAGGTTAGGCATCTTTTAGACGACAATAAGTGCTGGAGGGAGAAGGCAAGGTTAGATGGGTAAGTGGGTGACTGCTGGCAAATGGCCTCTTTGCTATGCATCTTGCTCTGAGAGCTGGGTATTCGTGCCTCCTTTCCACACAAGGTAACTCAAATTCTGTAACAGACCAGCTGTGGTGGTTCATGCTTGGACTCCCAGCACCCAGGAGGCTGAGGGAGGATAGCCCACTGTGTTCAAGACCAGCCTGGGCTACAGAGTGAGATCTTATCTGCCAAGGGCATCCAGGGGTGGGGAGGGATGAGAGATGGCTCAGCAGTTGGGAACACTTGAGGATGCTTTTGCTGAGGACCAAAGTTCAGTTGCCGGCATCCATATCGGGTATCCTACAACCTGCTGGCACTCCAGCTTCCAGGGGAGCCGATGCCCTCTTCTGGTCTCTGTGGGCCCTGGCTGGTACTCATGTGTGCAAACCCTACATGTGTGTGCATGTACACCCACACATACATGGAATCAAAAATAAGGTTAAGCTTTTTTTTTTTTTTTTTTTTTTTTTAAATTGTCTTTATTTTATGACTGCCCTGTTTCCGTGCACACCAGAAGACAACATCAGATCTCATTACAGAGGGTTGTGAGCCACCATGTGGTTGCTGGGACTTGAACCCAGGGCCTCTGGAAGAGCAGTCAGTGCTCTTAACCACCAAGCCAATCTCTCTAGCTCCAAGATAAAGCTTTTTTAAAAAAAATCACAAAACCAGTGGCTGGAGAGATGGCTCAGTGGTTAAGAGCACCGACTGCTCTTCCGAAGGGCCTGAGTTCAAATCCCAGCAACCACATGGTGGCTCACAACCATCTGTAATGGGATCTGACGCCTTCTTCTGGTGCATCTGAAGACAGCTATGGTGTACTTAGATATAATAATAAATAAATCTTTTTAAAAAAAAAAAGAGAGCGCTAGTCAGTGTTCTTCAAGGTCATGGGTTCAATTCCCAGCAACCACATGGTAGCTCACAATCCTCTGTAATGGGATGGGATGCCCTCTTCGGGTGTGTCTGAAGAGAGCAACAGTGTACTCACATAAAAATAAATACATCTTAAAATCATAAAACTTACTCTTCCTTGGGTCTTTTTCATGACACCATGTGGGAGACAGTTAGGACCCCAGCTCAGGGCCTGGGACCACGGAGAGATGTTTCCAGGGGCCAGGGGCTGGTGAGTCTGGACTAGCAGGCTTTTCTTATAATTTGGACCCAGGTGTCTAGTTGTGTTCTTTCAAGCCAACTCAATGTCCGCCTTCCAGTCATGGTAGGGATTCCACCTAGCAGACAGCATGACATCTCTTTGACTGTCATCTCTGCTTGTCTCTTGTCCCTTATTTCAGCCCTGTGACTTGTCAAGAGACATTTGACCTTTGCATCCTTCATCCAGGTTGTGGGGGCCTTTTATCTTTGGTCTTAACTGCTGTTCCCTTCCACCTTCCCACCCACATCTACATAACCTGATTCCTCATAGCCCTGCCCTCTGCCCTCTGCCCTCTGCCCTCTGCCCTCTGCCCTCTGCTTCTCTCAGTTTCTTGCTTCTGTCTCTTCTTTCTCCCAGCATGGGAAGTATGAGGGGAGACAGAGCGGCCATGCTCGGAGACCACTGCAATCCCACTGCACAGCACAGCCTGGGGTCTGCTAAGAGGCAACTGCACCCCCAAATTGCCATAGCTTGGGCCCTGTGACCCCTGGCTTTACCCCCAGATCTTCCCAAGCCCAGACACCAAGACTGTAGGCTTTCCGACACCTCCCATCCCCATGCTGTCCTGGGAGCCTGTGGGGCCCAATCCTGCTGCCACCGGGGGTGGGGTGGGGTGGGGGAGCTGTGGTTTGTAGGAGGCTTCGTTCCCTCAGTCCGCCCACCCTGCCCAGAGCCACTCTAATTACATGGGCCTGTGGCTCACCTCTTCCCAGCACTCCTGGCTGTCTCTCTCGGCTTCTCTTCCTGCCCGGGGGCCCCTCCCTGCTCCTCACCCCCAGGTTGCTCTCAGATGTCTCTCCATTGCCAGCAATCCCCTCTCTGACCCAGTTTCTCCCCTTCTGCCTTCTTCCTGTCTCATAGCAGTTGTGTGCTTGGGTCTACCCAGGCCCCGTCTAGTCTTTGTCTTTCTTCTTCGTAGCTGACTTTCTTGTTCATCCCAGACTGCCTGTCACCAGATCTCACCACCCAGTCTCCCAAATTCTCTCTCCCAGCATCTACCACCCAGTGCCTGTTGGTCCCCATAGCTAACTCTTCAGCTGCAGCGATGAGCAGCTTGTCCGTATCTCTCCTGCCCTGTGTGCTTCTCTTCTCCCTACATCTCTTTATACCACAGGCCCCTTCTCTTGGGTTATGTATTCACCCATGCACAAACGCATGCCCACATGCCCTTGCACACGTACGAGTGATGAGTTGGGAACTCTCAATTTGGAAGTCAAACACCATAGCCAGATAGGGTAATAGCTGGGTGATCGTGAAGGGACCAGAAGTGAGGGCTCATTGGGTTGCTCTGGGCTGTGTAGGTCAGGCCTGGGCTTGGGCACACAGGACACCAGGAAAACAATCTTTGATCATCTGCTTTTCCCTAGCCCAGACCATGTCCCTCCTCCCTGGGCTGGAGGTAGCAAGATCCACTCACCCTGCAGAGGCATCGTCCGAAGAGGGCTTCCCGGAGGAGGCGGCACCCTCCATGCCCCAAGACAGTGGTGGTCTTGGGGCTCAGCAGGCTCTGAACAGCACTGACCTCGATGTCCCCACAGAAGCTGTGACGTGTGAGTCCCAGGGACCAGGGGTTTCGGGTGGCAACAGGCAGGGAAATCCAGCCCAGTTTGCTGTCAGAAGTACAGGTGCTGTCTCTGCCCTAGGTGCTGATGGGGGAGGGTGGGGGAGGGGAAGGGCAGGGGGGATGGGGAGGGATGTCAAGGAGGCTGCCCTGCGGTTTATGTGAAGTCAGCAGCTCTCTACCTCTCTGCCCCGTACCTTCGTACCTTCGCCTCTCAGAGAGAGATTTGGTTTGCTGGGCAGGGCCAGAAGCTAGAACGCAATACAGTGCACCCTTCAGGGCAGGACCAGGGTACAAAGGAAAGAGAGAAGCTCCCAGTTGGGGAGGAAGGAGCAAAAATTCATCTTCTTTATCAAGCCTGGTTGGAAGTCCTCTGGCCCTGGGAGCCAAGCAAGGGGTTGCCAGGATCATGTTCTAATACGCAGCCGCAGTCTTCTCTGATAGTACCCTGAAGTGAAGGCTCTGTCTCCGAATGAGCTTGAGTGCTTTCCTATAGAGAGGCATCGCCGTAGCTCTTTAGCAAGCCCATTCTACAGATGGAGGAAACTGAGGCACAGACCTAGACCAGAGCAGAACACAAGCCCGGCACTCAAGTCTGCTGGTCCCCACTCCGCTGTGACCACCTGCCTTGTTGGCATAATTGATGTACCTTCTAGACCTCTAGCCGGGGATTCGGGACCAAGTGTGGAAGTAGGGCTCTTGACTTCTTGGGAGAGCCATGTCCTCAGCCTCCTGCACACTCACACACACACACACACACACACACACACACACACACAGCTGAGAAAAGGAGGTCACGGCTATAGCCACAGGGAGGGCGTCCCAGGTGGGAATGGGACAGACACCCCTGTGTCTATGATCTTGAGTGTTTGCTCTGTGACTCAGCCCCACCCCCACCCCCTTGGCTACCCCATAGCCAAGGCCACAGGCGAGCTTTGTGTCTGCAGCACCTCCCAGGGCCCTGGGCTCACCACACATTCCCTCCCTCTGGCCACCGTGCCCATGTTTAGGCAGCAGGGCAAGGGACAGTGAAGCTGGCCAAAGGCTCAGCCCGGTCCTCTCTGTGTGAAGCCAGAATGATTCAGGCCCGGCCACTCCTGAGGCTGCACTCCAGCCGTGCCTGCCTGACGCTCCCTGGGTGTCACCTCTGCTTCCCACCTTGTCACTGGCGTTGCCCTACTAGACTCCAGGCCTCCTCCCTCCACTTCCTAGCTGTGGAATCTTTCTAACTATACCAGCTGGTCCTCAAGGTTTTTCATTGGAGACATGGGCCAATAATAGATCGCTTGTGATGTCCAAAGACAATAATATTATGTGTAAGCATCTTAGTACACCTCCTTGCCCCTAATACCTACTGGAAACGTGTTAACTAGTCACTGCTTATAAGAGGTCATTATGTAGGGGCTGGAGAGATGGCTCAGTGGTTAAGAACACTGACGGTTCTTCCAGAGGACCTGGGTTTAAATCCCAGAACCCACATCGAAGCTCACACTTATCTTTAACGCCAAGATCTGACCCCCCTCACACAGACATAATGCATGCAGACAAAACACCAATGCACATAAAATAAGATTAAATAAATAAATTTTAAAGTGTGCATGTGAGTGTAAAAGATTATTTCCCAGCCCCTCAGTCCCCAGCCTTTGCCTCCTCTCTGTCCTGAATCCAGTTCAAAGTCTCAAGTTGGTTTCACTGCTGAGATTTGCTGGTTGGGTGGCCTTGGGAAACTTACTGTCCCTCTCTGAAACTTTGTTTCCTTTTTTTTTTTTTTTTGTTTTTGTTTTTTTTTTTTTGTTTTTTTGAGACCAGGCTGGCCTTGAGCTCAGAAATCCGCCTGCCTCTGCCTCCCAAGTGCTGGGATTAAAGGCGTGCGCCACCACGCCCGGCACTTTGTTTCCTTATTAGTGAAAAAAAAAGACAGTGACCCAGGCATGGTGGTGTACACTAGAATCCCAGCACCCGGGAAGGGGAGGCAGGAGGATGAGGGACTTGAATAGGGTCTTTGTCAGCTACAGAGTCTGTTGGAGTCTAGCTTTGGCTACAAAAGATCCAATGGGGGAAAAAAAGAAAGTTTTATAAAGAGGGTACCATGAGAAGACAATTAGCAAGTGACCAGCCAGCACACAGAGAGTGTCCAGCCCCCTATGTCTCTCCGAGCGCCGAAGCCTCCTGTAAAAGCCTCTAGGGCTCAGCTAAGGGCTGGAAATGCCCTATGTTTGTAGGTGGCGCTCAGCAGCTGGGGTCCCAGACTTCCTGTGACCCCTTCTAATCCCCATACCAGCATAACACACATATACCCTCACCTCCCGAGACTAGTGCCAAACCGCTCAATTGAGCATCCTCTGAATGAGATGTACAAAGGAGCCAAGGATTTGGGGGAACTCGCAGGCTCAGCTTCCTAAAATTGGTCGTTTAGGCTGGGAGGGTAATTGGCCTTCCTGGAGGTCTCTCTTTTTTTTTAAAAGATTTATTTATTATTATATGTAAGTACACTGTAGCTGTCGTCAGACACACCAGAAGAGGGCGTGAGATCTCATTACGGATGGTTGTGAGCCACCATGTGGTTGCTGGGAATTTGAACTCATGACCTTCAGAAGAGCAGTCAGGGCTCTTAACCGCTGAGCCACCTCTCCAGCCCCCTGGAGGTCTCTTACTCACCAGCCTCGACCCATTCCCCCATCCCCTAGACCCAGGAGCCTCTCCAACAGCAGGGCCCGGTTGGGACTCTGTAGGGCTGAAGGCAAGGAGCAGGAAAAAGGGGGCTGCTGTGTGGGGCCCTTGAGTCCAGGGCCAAGAATACATCTCCAAACAGATGTTCCCAATAAGTCACCCACAGCACCAAGGGCGAAAACAGCTGGGGGTTTGGCAGAAGCCAAGGTGAAGGTTAACCGATTCACTGCCGCCTTAAGCAACCCCAGCCAACTGTGTCTCCCCTACTCCACTGTAGCCCAAATCCCAGAGCCTAAAATAAGAGATTTCATGTGGGTAAGGAAGTGGGGTCCCCCCTCGCTTTGTACCGCTGGTTTTGGGTTTGGTTTTTCTGGAATGAGCACTGCTATAGGAGTTGGGAGCTGAGCCTCAGCCTGCTACTGTCCCAATAGCATCACTGTGGGTTACTCATTTCTGCTTTCTGGGCCTCCGTTTCTCAATGTAAAGAAGAGACATCTGCCTGCGCCGCCCCGAAGTGCATCTAGGAATGAAGTAGGCAGGATTCAAACGGATCACTAGGGGAATCCTCATCGCCTCTTCATCTCTCCAGGCCAGCCTCAAGGGAACCCCCAAGGCTGCACCCCACTACTGCCAAATGGCTCCAGCCACGACCACCTCTCAGAACCAGGCAGTGCCGGGCATGCGGGGAACGGTGCTCTGGGTGGGCCCAAGGCCCACCGGAAGTTGCCGACGCATCCATCTCTGGGCAGCCAGGCTGGAAGGAAGATCAAAGGCAGCGCCCGGTCAGCCTCACAGGTCCCGCTCCAGGCACAGGAAGGTAAGGCCCCTGCCGTCCACATCCACATCACCAGCTTGCTGCTTAAGAAATGCACAACTCAGCCAGACAGCACTTAGGAGCCTGAGGCTGGAGGTTCAAGGCCATCGTGAGCTAAATAACAAGACCCTGTCACAAAGCAATAACAAGAAACTAGGTGTGGTGGCGCACACCGCTCTAATCCCAGCACTTTTGCTCCCTGGTACCCATGGGGTGGGAAAGGGGTACTGACTTGAACAAGTTGTCCTCTGACCTCCATATATATGTGGGATGGTGCCTTAGCAGTTCAGTAGCTGCAACAAAAACACCATGACTAAAAAGCACGTTGGGGAAGAAAGGGTTTATTTGGCTTACACTTCCAGATCACAGTCCATCATCAAAGGAAGTCAGGGCAGGAACCCAAGCAATGCAGGCTCCTGGAGGCAGGCGCTGACTCAGAGGCCACGGAGGGGTGCTGCTTACTGGACTACTTCCCATGACTTGCTCAGCCTGCTTTTTTATAGAACTCAGGACCACCAGCCCAGGGGTGGCCCCACCCACAATGGGCGGGACCCTTCCCCATTCTCCGCTAATTGAGAAAATGCCCTACAACTGGATCTCATGGAGGCATTTCCCCAACTGAGGCTCCTTCCTCTCTGAGGACTCTGGCTTGTGTCAAATTGACACACAAACCAGACAGTACATGTGTATAGAAAGGTAGGCCTCCAGCCTCAGTGAATCATTCAGGGACCACGGAGGGGGGAGGGGGAACCCGCTAGAGGCGAAGCAGAAGCTAAGGTGAAAGGTAACAGAGGAGACTCAGTGTGAACGCCTGGACCCTTTGGACCTTGCTGTCCCGTTCATCTTAGTAAACCATGCAAAGTACGTCTGGGCTGATCCACCGTAAGCTACCTTATTTCCAGAATCAGAAAATTTTCCCAAGGGGGTTGTGGGGCACGTGCTTAGCATGTGATGGCTTTCTATCCCCAAAACCAAAAAAAAAAAAAAATCTTTTTGGAGTAAACATCCTAAAGTCTAGTCAAAGTGATAGGAGAGAATAGAATGGTATGGGAGTAGTGTCTGTGTGTGTGTGTGTGTGTGTGTGTGTGTGTGTGTGTGTTGAGGGTGGGGGGTTGGGGGGGAGGGAGAAAGTGGGGGTGTCAGGGGGTGTATGGTGGGAGTGGTGGGGACAAAGTAGAGCAGGAGAGGCCAGCAGTTCTCACGTCCGACACCCAGCAGCTGTTCGAACACAGAGCCTCCTCTGGCTGCCCAGGTCAGCAATCAACTGGTTTTGCCGAGGTATCCTGGCGCAGCAAAGAACCATCAGATCTCAGCCTTTTTCACATTGGGGGGACCCTGGCCTAGCACCCCGAAAGCCGGATTCAGTGTGGCATTTGTGGTGTCGTTGTTGTCGTTGTTAAGATTTACTTATTCTGTTATCGTGTATGAGAGTTTTTGCCTGCACATATGTAGATGCACCACGTGTGTGCCTGTTATCCTCAGAGGCCAGAAGAGTGTTTATTAACTGGAGTTAATAAACGGTTGAGAGCCACCATGTGGGAGCTGGGAATTGAACTGAATGAAATCAAACCCAGGTCCTCTGCAAGAATAAGAAATTCTTCTAACCACGGAGCCATCTCCATAGGGCTCTGCCCTGCCCCCTCCCCACACACATGCAGGTGTGCATTTGTTAAGGCATTCTGAAACCAGAATCGCCCCAGGGGGCAGGTTCTGCCAGAAGTATTTTATGACAGGTGGTCATTCATATAACTTGCCCTAGGGGTGGGGAAGTGGCTGGGTTAGGTGGTAGACCGCTTGTCTGACGTGTTCAAGGCCCTGGGTTCAAGTCCTGTGGCGCATGAAAATAAATAATAATAATAACTCCTGTGCATTCTGGGCATTTGCTGTATGCTAGGGGCCTAGCCCGTGCCCCCCTTCAGCTCTCATGAAGAAGGCACATGTGATCATGTGACAAGGGCAGGCACAGAGGCTGCATCAGCACAGGAACACCCACACCAGCCCAGAAGGCTGCAGAGGGATTATAGAGTCTATGCGGTGAGGTAGGGAACGAGAACATGGAAGTGTCAGGTAATGGCTGTGATGTTATTTGGCAGGTAAACTGAGACTCCAGGCATGTAGGGACTCTGGGAAGGCCTAATTAACTATGCCCAACTATGTTGTGGGATACAAAGATGGCCTACCTACTCACACTGATGGTTGGGATAGACTGGGGGTTTTAAATACAGCAGTGATTTACATCATCTGCATTTGAAGAGAACTACTGTATCCTTGCTGGGCATGGATTGAAGACCAGGCATCTACAGAGGATGCTGGATAGCATTAATCAGCTAAGGGAAGTTCTAGTGGGGAGGGATGGGCGCTCTGTTCCCTGGCCTGGCCCTCAGGGAGGCTTACTGCCCAGGACTCGGGTGAGAACTATAGCTCACCAATTCAATTGAACATCCTACCATGCTCACTTTGTGTAGCCCGAGCTGGCCTCAGATTCTCTGTGTAGCCAACAGTGACTTTGAACTCCTGATCATCTTGCCTCTACCTATTAGGAGCTAGGATTACCAACATGCAGAACTACAACATATATACAGGGCGGGGGTAGAATTCGAGACTTTGTGCATGCACTGACTGAGCCGCATCCTGTTCTGGGGACTTGTGACGCATCGGTGAACCTAACAGACCAAGGGCCTGGCAAAGTATGGGATGCCCATCAGCCAAAAAAGCCTGTGGCGTGGTAGGAGGTGACAGAGCCAGGAAGACAGAAGCGTGCAGGACAGCGGGGTGTGCCAGGGCGAGGAGAGGTTCGTTTTCTACTGGGCAGGAGGAGTGGAGAACAGGGAGTGAGAACTCTCCAGGCAAAGAGTGGCTCCTGTTTGGCCTAGGTTCAGCCAGTGTGGGCAGGGCAAGATAGAAGGTGCTCAGGACTAGTAAGGAAAAGTGAGGTCTCTGGGCCTGAGGACCACTGGAAACCTAAGCTTTTCCCCCAGGGGGACTGGATCAGTGATAGCTGTGAGCAAAGCAGGGTCTGATGTGTAGCCTCTCTCTATTTGTATTTTTTCAGCCTCTGGTGTTTTGTTTTGTTTTGTTTTGTTTTTCCCGAGACAGGGTTTGGGGCTGGTGAGATGGCTCAGCGGTTAAAAGCACTGACTGCTCTTCTGGAGAGATCATGAATTCAAATTCCAGCAACCACATGGTGGCAATCAACCATTCATAATGAGAAACAAACAAACAAAAGACAGGGTTTCTCTGTGTAGCCCCAGCTGTCCTGGAACTCACTCTATAGACCAGGCTGGCCTCGAACTCAGAAATCTGCCTGCCTCTGCCTCCCAAGTGCTGGGATTAAAGGCGTGTGCCACCACTGCCTGGCT
>NC_034607.1:15403044-15407813 GCF_900095145.1 Mus pahari | reverse complement strand
CCGCCTGCCTCTGCCTCCTGAGTGCTGGGATTAAAGGCGTGCGCCACCACGCCCTGCTGACGAGTTTACTTCTTACACAGCACTTACAGCTGTGTTTGGACCATCTCTTCACCCACATGCCTGTAAGCAGAGAGCCGCTAAGAGCAGGCTCTCCTGATGTAGACGGCCTGGGCATCCCCACTAGCCTCATCTGCTTCTCGGGGCAATGGGGACTAAGTGAAACAGCAGGTGCTCAGCAGCTCTGTTGGGCTATTGTTACTGGGGCTCCCTGGCTCCAGGCTCTTACTCTCTTGTCCACTGCCCACAGATTGCTGCGTCCACTGCATACTGTCCTGTCTGTTCTGTGAGTTCCTGACGCTCTGTAACATCCTCCTGGACTGCGCCACCTGTGGCTCCTGCAGCTCCGAGGACTCCTGCCTCTGCTGCTGCTGCTGTGGGTCCGGCGAGTGCGCGGACTGTGACCTGCCCTGCGACCTGGACTGCGGCATCGTGGATGCCTGCTGCGAGTCCGCAGACTGCTTGGAGATATGCATGGAGTGCTGTGGACTCTGTTTCTCCTCCTGATGCCACAGGGTGGCCCCAGAGCTACCGCACAAAGCTTGACGCCTCCCCTGACCCCGGGCCCGCCCCCCCTCCCCCCCCCCCGTCAGAATCCCAACCCAGATGTGAGAAGGTGGGACGCTCAGAGGGGCCACCTCAGCCACCGAACAGGTCTGCTTTCAGACGCGTAGCCTGGTCCCCTCCACGGGTGACCAGGAACACGGCATCTAGAGCCTGGTAGGACAGAACCAGTTAGCTTCCACGACTCAGAACACTGTGAACGGTAGGGGAGGGGCCAGGAGTGGGAGGGGCCAGGAATGGGAGGCCCGGGTCCTTCTCTACCTCTGCTCCAGGTGCCTGCCTCCCTCAGCGCTTACCCCAGCTTTGAGGACAGAAAATGTGAAAAGGCCCCTGCGCCGCCCACTGCCAGGCTCCCACTCTCCTCCCCAACTCATTTCCTGGGCTCTTGTGGGGGCCTCACCCATAGAGTGACCCAAGAGGATGGGGTTTGGGGTGGGTGGTGGGTGGGAGGGGCGCAATATGGAAAAGACTGGAAGGGGGGGTAGAGGGAGGGTCTGTTCTATTCATTACTGTAAATAAAGAAATCCGTTCAGTCTCTATCTCCTCGGGACTCTTTACAAAGTCTAGGGACATAAATGCCCATGCTCCTGCCCCCTGCTCGGCGGCACCTTGTGTGGAGCCAAAGTGGGCTGGTAGGTAAAACACTAGCCACCCAAGCGTCATAACGATCTGGCTTTGATGGAATCCACATTAAAAACTGTATGTTGGAACCTGTGTGTGTCATTCGGGTGCTCCTACAGCAAGAGGGGAAGCAGACAGGGGAGTCTCTGGAAGCTTGAAGGCCAAACAAAACGAGACGGCTGACCCTGAGGTTGTCCTGTGGCCTACGCATGAACCCTACACATACGCACGCATACACACACGCACGCACGCACGCACGCGTGCGCGGGCGTTCAAACAGGCATGCATGCACACGTGTACGCGCACACACACGCACCCTGTGGGCAGGCCTGTGTTGCTATGTTGGGCTCGCTCTTCTTCCTTCTTTCTGCAATGATGGAAAAGGATAGACCCACTCCTCCACCATTCCTGCTGCCCACCGGCTGACAGCCAAGTCCAGCAAGGGAAGAGTTAACCTGGGCACAGTGTAATTAGCAACAGATGTGTTCAGGCTTTGATTAATTAATCTCCTGCCAACTGCAGCTTCTCCAAGCTTCCCTATGGAGTTGCTCCAAGGCTCCGGCTGACCCTGTGTCAGCTGCGGAGGGATGCCTAAGAAGGGGTCGCTCCGGGCCTGCACACCTTGACTTGTACCTGAGATTCTGGGGGTTAGGGGCAGATGTGCCCTGAACAAGGGTCCTATTCCATGGCTCACGTCCTTTTGCCCAGTTGCCAGAGGCTGGGAAAGAAGGAGGCCATGTCATGGGAGCCTCGGAGGTCATGGGTCTAGTGACCCATTCAGGCGAAATGGGTACCACTGAGCAGAACTGCGGTGCACAGGCCCACAGGGACCTGGGTCAAGTCACGGGGCAAGGAAGAGTTCAAGGGAGAGGCTTGGCTGAGGAGGGTGTGGGTGCTGCTTCTAGACTCAGTGGCTAGAGTGGTTTCTGGAGGGACACTCAGGAAAATGGCCAGTGGCGATCAAACTCTCTTTAGGGGTGTTATAGATCAGTGGGCTTCCTTACAGTAGCTGAAGCTTGTGACAGACCCTAAAGGGGACTTCTGTCCCATACTTTGCCTACTTCTTGACTCTCTAATGTCACCCCGGAAACGGGCAGGATCTGCCTGGAATCTCATGATCACACCAAGAGAAAAAGCCCATAGGGCCCTCATGTCCGCTAACTTGTCTAGATCTGCTTACAATTTTTATTTAGGTAATCAATGTCTAAGGTTCAAGAGTCCAATCTGCATTTTTATATGGTCTTGTTTGTTTGTTTTGAGGCAGGTTCTCTCTACATAGCCCCTGACTGTCCTGGAACTCACTCTGTAGACCAGGCTGGCCTCGAACTCACAGAGATCTGCCTGCCTCTGCCTCCCCAGTGCTGGGATTAGAGGTGTGCGCCAGCATATGCAGCTTTTTGTTGTCGGTTTTTCAACAAAGAATGTGAGGTAATTGGCAGACTGTTGCACTTCGGTCTCAGTAACAACGGGGCTGAGGAGGCAGAGCCCCCCTTTCCGTGGATAGGCAGCTCCCAGATTGGTGACTTGGCATATCATATCCATTACGTGAATGAGCTGTCGTCTCTGAAGAATGTTCCAGAAATCAGAGGTGGCTGTGATGGCCCATGCTGTCCTACGCTCTAGAGGCTGAGCTAGGGTGCAGAGTAAGACCGTGTAGCAGGTAGAGACTCTGAAAGTGGCATCCCTGTGCCTGTGAGTCTTCATGACACTGGCAGGACCCAGTGGGCCTCTGGGAATGTCCCCCAGCCTCCGTGCACAGGGCCTCAGGCTGTTCCCCCTCTCCCTCAGCTCCTCTCATCAGAACTGTGTGCAAGGCTTTCCGTTCAGCCCCCAGGCAGCCTCAGATCTCCCCCAGTCAGGGGCTGAGGGCTGAGAGGAGTCAGCAGCCACCAGGGGAGAGGAGAAGGGGGAAGGGTTCTGACCCATTCGGCATCTGGCCCAGGTGGGCAGGAAGCCCCTCCTGGTCCCCCTCTCAGCTCACACAGGCTGGCAGAGGCAGGAAGAGGCACCTCAGCAATCCAAACACTGATTTCCTGTCAGAGGCTCCAGGCTGTTTTCTTTAGGATAGTTGCTGACTCCCCAGCCAGCGCAGGATGGGGGCAGGACACAGGAAGGATTTAGTCAGGCCCAGCACACACATACACACACCTCACACATACGCACACATTCCACATAATCACGTGGTAGCCTCCTATTCTGCTTTCCAGAGCCTAGACTAGGCTGCAGAGGTCAGGGTCCAGCCTGCATCCCCATGCCTGCTTGGCCTCTCGTCCTTCCCCTTTCCCGGGTGTGTCATCCTCTCCAAGAAGCTGATGGTTAGTGACTGCCCTGAGCCACCTTCTCCTCAACTGTATCAGAAAGCACCCAGGAAAGCCGTGGCTGGGTGCCTCCTTCTCTCTCCCAGTCCTCTGGTGTCCTACCATTGCTTACAGCTGGACAGAGCTGGGTGACAGCCCTTGGCTGACCCTGACCCGGGTGTGGGTCACAGAACAAGGCCCTTCCCCACTCTGGGCCTTGGGCATCCTTTGCACACTGAAGCTTGGGGACTCTGGAGGTCTGATGGCTGGAGTCAGGGAAGCCCCTGCCTCTGCTTTTCTGTGATCTCTGGAGCAGTGCCCCGGCCATTCTCAACCAGGACACTTGTGGTGAGGTCCCCTCACTCCTGAGCTGTCCACACCAAGGTGACCATTGTCACACGTGGAAGAGAGAAGCTGAGGAGCCCGGGTGAAGCGTCCCTGGCCTGAACCTATGGGACCTCTCGATCCGGCTCTGAGAGCTGCCTGCACTGGAGGTGGAGGCAGAGGCTGCTTGTGGGCGCTCAGCCATGCCTTCAGCCCGCCTCATGTTAACCGGCACTTCTCATTCTTGAGAAGTAGCTGGGCACATGGAACTTCAGAACACCACCCCTGGCTCCAGAGCTACTAAAGGGGGACAGTTTGAGCAGACATACCAATTTGCAGCCATGTCCTGGGCCCTCTGCCAGGAGTGGACTTGGGGTGGTGTCTGAGGCCATCAGGGATGCTGCAAACCCACATTGCTGGGGGTAGGGGAACAGTAGAACTTCCATTGTAGCTAGGGAAGGTCACAGCAGGAGCTCTGGGGGCAGAGACATAGGAAGACTGAGCGCTTTTCTAAACGCTGGCTTTTCCCCGGGAGAGGAGGGTCACAATCTGGGATGACACCCACGCCACAGTACCTCAGTGGCTTTGCCACACTGTCCCAACCACTTCTCATCCCACAATACCTACTACCTCTAAACCTACTTTTGGGGCATAACATCGCCATAACGGCAGAGGGATAGGAACTAGGTATGTGCTGCGGGGAGGGAGGGGTGTTCACACACCAGTGGCCCACAATCTCAGCTGAGAAGTCCTCTAAGGCAGACAAGAACAGAGCAATTCACTCAGCTTATGCTTCAGGCCTACCTAGCTCCGTGCCCGATCCTGAAAGGCTGTGATTGGCTAGGGTCGAAGTCACGTGACATTGATGGGCGCCGCGAGCAGGTTGGACTACTATGGCTGGTGGGG
>NC_034607.1:15399747-15403020 GCF_900095145.1 Mus pahari | reverse complement strand
GGAGGTGGGGGATGGGGGTTGCGAGCACCAACTCAATTCCATGGGGAAAGCTCCAACAGTAAAACACAGCTCAGGAAGGATGTATGCCTTCAACAACCCAGGGCTCGGAGGAGGTGGCGGCTCTCTCTCAAGCGCCATAGGGTGGAGGTTAGAGAAAGGGGCAGACAGAGAGGAGAGGCCCCTAGCTCTAGGAGAGAGAAAGAAGGGACAGCACCCATGGAGCTAAGACCCCAAGGGCAGCTTCTCCATTCCCAGACTGCCCTGGGGCACGGTTTGTCATGGGTCCTTGTTCTGGTATTGACCAGGTGACAGGGCAGACAGATAGCAGAGGATTATCCCTCCCATAATACCTTCTAACTGAGACTCTCCATGGCTCAACCACAGGAACAACAACCATCTCATGAGAAAGAAAGACCAGGCTGGGCGATGGTGGCGCACGTTCTTAATCCTAGCACTTGGTAGGCAGAAACAGGCAGATTTCTGAGTTTGAGACTAGCCTGGTCTACAAAGTGAGTTCCAGGACAGCCAAAGTTACACAGAGAAACCCTGTCTCGAAAAACCAAAAAAAAAAAAAAAAAAAAAAAAAAGAAAGAAAGAAAGACAGACAGACAGACCAGGACACAGAGCAGACGCAAGCATGGTGGGGAGCTAAAGAAAGGGAAGAGGTGGCTCACAGGCAAAGAGACACACACAAGACAAAGAAAAGAGACAGTGCAGTGTTTGAGAAGGTAGAGTAAGAATCTGGACACCTGGAGAGGAGTGTTCTGTGGGGACCTGGCCCTCGGCTCCTCCCAAGGTCACCCATCGTGAGCTGTGGGGGCAGAGCTGCCCCTCAGCCTGGGACCCTCCCAGACACGGAGCGTCGCGTCGCAGAACTGGGCAGCTTAGCGTTAATTAGAGGCCCTGGCTAATGGCTCGGAAGATTGGCCAGTTCCAGCGACGCTGATGAATAGAGACCTCGGTGAGATTTATTTCTAATTATCTCATTTGTCTCCCCCCATTACTCTTTATGGCCTGGATTTATGGGACCATTAGGGCCTCCCCTCCCCCGGCCAGGCCAGGCTGAGCATCAGCCCCGGGACACTTCATAATAACAATAATAATGTGCTCCGTGGTCAGATTGATGGGGGGACTTCTTGTCCTCTTCATCCTTGTCCTTGGGACCCCAGACACCAGCCGCTCTCATGTCTCTTTCCCTTCTGGGACCAGTGGTACACAGCTTCAGGTCCTCCGCCAACCTGTGGAGTTCAAGCCTGTGGCCTCTTCTGCCTTCCCCCTCACTCCAAGCCTCTCTCAGCCCCTCTACAAGACCACATCCCAGTAGCTAAGGATAGAGGTGGGGAAATTGGCATCCAAAGGGCTCAAAGATTCATCAGTAAGTGATATTCTGCAAACAGCAGACACCTAATCATGTGTGGGGTTTGTGGTCATTGTTTTGGATTTTGGTTTCTCTTTTCTTTCTTTCTTTCTTTCTTTCTTTCTTTCTTTCTTTCTTTCTTTCTTTCTTTTTTAAAGATTTATTTATTTATTATATGTAAGTACACTGTAGCTGACTTCAGACACTCCAGAAGAGGGCATCAGATCTTGTTACAGATGGTTGTGAGCCACCATATGGTTGCTGGGATTTGAACTCGGGACCTTTGGAAGAGCAGTTGGTGCTCTTACCCGCTGAGCCATCTCACCAGCCCTTTTTCTTTCTTTCTTTCTTTCTTTCTTTCTTTCTTTCTTTCTTTCTTTCTTTCTTTCTTTCTTTCTTTCTTAAAGATTTACTTTATGTATGTGAGTACACTGTAGCTGTGACACACCAGAAGAGGTCATCAGATCTCACTACATGTGAGCCACCATGTGGTTGCTGAGAATTGAACTCAGGACCCCTGGAAGAGCAGTCAGTGCTCTTAACCACTGAGCCATCTCTCCAGGCCTGGTTTTTGGCTTTTTAAGACAGGATTTCTCTATGTAACTCTGGCTGTCCTGGAACTCACTTTGTAGACCAGACCGGCCTCGAACTCACAGAGATCCCTCTTCCTCTGCCTCCTGAGTGCTGAGATGAAAGGTGTGTGCCACCACCACCTGGCAGTGTGGTCTCATCTGTATTGTCCCCTTGACTAGAAGGACAGAGGTGATGCCAGAGGCAGTCCTGATTCTCCAGGGTGCCGAAGTCCAGCTTCCCCTGCTCAGAGACAGCTGCCAAGTGCTTGGCCTGAGCTCGAATCCCATCTCTTTTTTTTTTTCTTTTTTTTTCCGAGACAGGGTTTCTCTGTGTAGCCCTGGCTGTCCTGGAACTCACTCTGTAGACCAGACCGGCCTCGAACTCAGAAACCCGCCTGCCTCTGCTGGGATTAAAGGTGTGCTCCACCACGCCCGGCTGAGTCCCATCTCTCAAGGGTGGCATACACCACAGTCCTCCTACCCCTCACATGTTTTCCCTGCAACTACAGGTTGGGGCACCTACTTGGGCAAACGCTACCAAGTCGACATGCACATACTATACATACTACCTGCTTCCTGTGTGCAAAACAACTTGGACTTATCCAAACCAAATGTCACGGTGCTTACAACCATCGTCTCCCGATGGAGACTCTGATGGTCTCACGATGGCAGAACAGACACGCAGGCCAGTGTATTGAGTTCTCCCCGGCAGTGAGGAGGCAGGATCCTCACTACCTCTAACAACATGGACATCTCGAAAAGTCAGAGATGAAGTGAAAGGTGCCACACGTGTGCCTCTGCACACATACAGCACGAGGTCAAGGGGCACCCATCCCCAGTGCTAAAATCAGAATCACTCTCACCCATTGCTGCCCTAAGGGCTGGAAGGAACCTGCAGGACTTCTGGGAAGCAGGCAAATGACTGAGGTTTTTCCTCTTGGCTATTTTCCTGTTGTTGTGCTAAAACCCCCTGATCAAGGCAGATTTTAGAAGAAAGACTGTTTTCACTTAGGGTTCCAGAAGGATCAGGGTCCAGTCCCGCCAAGGAAGCAAGGCAGCACGCGGCAGGCATGGCGGCTGCAGCAGGGAGTGGAGAGGTCACACCTTGAGCCACAAGGAAAGCAGAATGCAAACTGGAAATGGCACAAGTCTTTAAACTGTCCTGAGAAAGCATCGTCCTTAGAGGGAAGCTCCTGGACCTGCAGACAGTACTGCCAACTACGGATAAAATTCTCAAATGCCCGTGACTATGGGGACATTCTCTCAACCCAAGTCCTCCTTCCCTTCCCCCTCCCCTCCCTTTCCCCCCTTCTCTCCCCTTCCCTCCTCCTCTTCTTCCCTCCC
>NC_034607.1:15390788-15399534 GCF_900095145.1 Mus pahari | reverse complement strand
TCCCCCTCCCCTTCCCCCCATCACCTGAGCCACATCTGAGACCCTATCTTGTCTTCTTTCACAAGATACCTCTATGGCAGCTGAATCAGGATGTCCCTGGGGATAAGCCTTATCTCTGGGTGCTCTGTGTCTCCAGCAGGCCTTCTAAGCAGTGTGAACGACATCTAACGTCTTGCTGTAGTTCTGGGACTTGCGAATCACATGGAGAGTGAGGGGGAGCCGGGTCCTGCAGAGAAGAAAAGTCTTGCCAGAAAGAAGAGGGAATTCAACAGGCAGCAGTGGTACAGGCCTTTAATCCTGGCACCGAGGAAGCAGAGATAGGCAGATCTCTGTGAGTTCAAGACCAGCCTGGTGTACAGAGCTAGTTCTAGGAAAGCCAAAGCTACTCAGAGGAATCCTGTTTCAAAAACAAAAAACAAAAACAAAACAAAGAGGAGGACAAGGAATGGGGAGGACTCTGTGCTAATTTGTTGCTCATTTCCATTGCTATGTAACAAATAAACCCAGACTTAGCAACTTTAAACCATTGTAACAGCTGTGGCTTCACACAGGAATGTGAATCAGGAATTCGCACACAGTAGAGTGATTTGGGTCTAGCTCAGGGTCACTCAGGAAGATTCAAGATGGTAGCCAGGGTGGGGTGGGGGTGAGGGGGGGGCCTCTGGGGCTGTAGCTCAGCTGATGGAATCCTTGCCTAGCATGCATGAAGTTATCAGTCTCATCTACAGTGCTACATAAACTGTGAATCACTGGTCCCATACACCTAGCACATCACCACTTGGGAGGTAGAGGCAGGAAAAGCAGTGCCAGGTCATCCTAGAGCAGCCTGAGCTATCCGAGACCCTGCCTGAGATGACAACGCTTAGTCACTTATCTATTGCTATAATAAGACCCCATGACCGAGCCAACTTATACAGAAAAGCATTTAATTTGGAACTCATGGTTCCGGAGGGTTACAGCCCATGACCATCATGGTGGGGAGCATGGCAGGAGATAGGCAGGTGTGGTGTTGGGACAGCAGTGGAGAGCTTACTTACATCTTGACCTGCAACCACAAGGCAGAGACATCTAACTGGGAATGGTTTGGGCTTTTGAAACTTCAGAGTCCACCCTCAGGGACACACCTCCTCAACAAGGGCATGCTTCCTAATCCTTCCCAAACAGTTTTAACAACAGGGGAACCAAGTATTCAAGTATATGAGCCCGTAGGGACCATTTTCATTCCAGTCAGCCCTTGGTAATGGATGATGACGGTGAGGATGATGACGACGGCGGTGGTGCTGCTAGTAATTACATCACGTACATCTTTTGTTTATTTTGTTTTGTTTTGTTTTTCAAGACTGAGTTTCTCTGTGTAGCCCTGGCTGTCCTGGAACTCACTTTGTAGACCAGGCTGGCCTCAAACGCAGAAATTCACCTGCCTTTGCCTCCCAAGTGCTGGGATTAAAGGTGTGCTCTCTTGTCACCTTGATGGGACTAGAGGACCTATTTCCAAGGTGACTGGGTGGTTTGAATAGAAATGGCCCCCATAGACTCATAGACTTGGCCTATGGAGAGTGGCATTATTAGGAGGTGTGGCCTTGTTGGAGGAAGTGGGTCATTATAGAAGTGGGCTTTGAGGTCTCTGTGTGACACAGTCTCCTTCTGCTGCCTTCAGAACAAGTCGTAGAACTCTCAGCTCCTCCAGCACCATGTCTGCCTGCACACCGCCATGGTTCCCTCCATGATAATAATGGACTAAACTTCTGAAACTGTAAGTCAGCCCCAATTAAATGATTAAATGTTTTCTTTTATAAGAGTTGCTGTGGTCATGGTGTCTGTCTATAGCAATAAAACCCTAGGACAGTGGACCACTCCTGTGGCTAGAAGTCAGTGCTGACTATAACAAGAGATCTCAGTCCCTTATACTACTTTGCTACAGGGATTTTATTGTGTTGTTGTTGGTTTTTTTTTGTGGGCTTTTTTTGTTTGCTCTTTTGTTTTTCTTTTTTCCTCAGTTGTGCTAGAACTTGCCTTTACAAAACGTAAAGCCAGACTGGCCTCCAACTCAGGAATCCACCTGCCTCTGCCTCGCCCAGTGCTGGCATGCTGCAGGGATGTTTGAGTGGGCTCGCTCACTGGACCCAGCTTCCTCAGAGCTGATGATCCATTTCAGCCAAATGGAGCCCTAAGTGGCCTGGAAGTCTGAGACAGCCCTCCTCAGGTCGGCAGACAGGGAAAGGGTGTGGGTCAGGGAGCCTGGGAAGCTAGAAATAGTGGGAGTCACCGTCTGCCATGTTTACCAGGGATCAGGCTATGCAGCCCCCACTTCATCTCACACATTTGCTGGCCTAGTGAGTTCCTGGGATGTGCTCCCAGTGTCCTCCAGCACAGGAATTATTGTCTCCTTCTTACTGATGAGGAAACCAACCTGCAGAGTCAGCTAGCCTTTTGCTTTTCTCTTTTTATCAAACCCAAGACATTGCTCATGGTAGGCAAACGCTCTACCACTGAACCGTATCCCCGCCCTTTTTTTATACCTTTTATTTTGAGGCAAGATCACTCTACATTGTCTAGGCTAGCCTTCAACTTGCTTTGCAGGCCCTGAAGTTACAAATCTCTTGTATCAGGCTCCTAAGTAGCTGGAATCACTGACCTGTACCACCTGGCCCAGCAACCTTTTCTAAGGAACATCTCCAATGGAGTATCCCACTGAGCCTGGTTCCCGGATCTCCTAGGCAGATCTCACTCTGTTACATTGTTTCCTAGTGAGCCCAAGCCCTGCATGCTGACTTAGGCTTTCTGTTCACTTGGACACTTGCTATCTGTAACTGATGATTCTGTCTTCATTGAGACAGTGTGCTCCGGCTCCTTTCTCCCCATGTTAATTCAGAGCAGAGACTGGACTCTGCTCCTGCGGTCTCACAGCCCCAGGCTCCTCGCAACTGCCACGATTCTTATTCTCATGGTCCAGGACAGCGACACCCACATTCCAGGCAGCAAATGGAGAGAAGACAGAAATGAGAGCCAAGGCTTATGCCAAGATTCCCTTAAAGAAGATTCCCGAGAGCTACCGAAACATCTGCAGCTTCCCATTGGCTGGATCGCGGCCACCAGTCACAGTTAGCTGCACAAGAGGCTGGGAGTGTAATCTTCCTTCTGGGTGGCCGTGCGCTTGGCCAAAATGTCTAATAATGGAAAAACTGAGCTGAGAGTGTGGCTTCGTGGTAGAGTGCTTGCTTACTGTGCATGAGGTCTCAAGTTCAATCCCTAGATCAGAGAAAGTGGGAAGAAGAGGAGGAAGAGGAGGAGGAGAAGGAGGAGGAGGAGGAGGAGGAGGAGGAGGAGAGGGTGAGATGGAGAAGAGTGAAGGAAGAAAAGGAAAAGGAGAAAGGGATGAAGAGGAAGGAGCAGGGGAAAGCTAGAAAGAAAAAGAAATGTAGAATAACTGCATCAGGCCCATACATTCTTTCTGTATGCATGTGCATGTGTGAGTACACGCATGTATGTGTTTTAACCTGTCAGAGTGTTGTGCCTGAATGTATGTTTGTTTATACCGCATGCATGTCTAATGCTCTCAGACAGCATCATATCCCTGGAACTGGCGCTGGGAACTGAACCCAAGTTCTCTATGAGAGCAGGAAGTTCTCCTATGGGCTAAGCCATTTTTCCAGCTCCACCTATTTTGTTTGTGAATAGACTTCTGATTTGTCTCTGCCCCTGCTCCAGGACGGGAAGCATGACTGACTGATCTAAGCCCACCCTGGTGCTCCCCTGACCCTTGCCAGTGATTGGTTTAGAAATCGGTATCTGGGGCCGGTGAGATGGCTCAGTGAGTAAGAGCACCCGACTGCTCTTCCGAAGGTCCTGAGTTCAAATCCTAGCAACCACATGGTGGCTCACGACCATCTGTAATGAGACCTGACTCCCTCTTCTGGAGTGTCTGAAGACAGCTACAGTGTACTTACATATAATAAATAAATAAAGCTTTAAAAAAAAGAAAGAAAGAAACAAAGAAAGAAACAAAGAAAGAAACAAAGAAAGAAACAAAGAAAGAAACAAAGAAAGAAACAAAGAAACAAAGAAAAAGAAATGGGTATCTGCTGGGCGGTGGTGGCGCACACCTTTAATCCCAGCACTTGGGAGGCAGAGGCAGGCGGATTTCTGAGTTCGAGGCCAGCCTGGTCTACAAAGTGAGTTCCAGGACAGCCAGGGCTATACAGAGAAACCCTGTCTCGAAAAACCAAAGGAGGAAAAAAAAAAAAAAAAAAAAAGAAAGAAAGAAAAGAAAAAAGAAATGGGTATCTGACTGATAAGGATGAAAAGCATCCACTGAAGCTCCAAGGACCCAGGCAGGGGCATTCTTGTTTCTGTGCTCTGTACCGTTCTCTGCACATAACCCTGAGCACTAACCTTTGTTTTGCTTATCACACCCAGCGCCTTGCCCATGCTAGGCGAGCCTGCTGGCACCTCAGCGCTCTCCTGTGCCATGAAGGAGCTCTCTCTGGGAAGCGGAGACAGCTCCCAAGGAGGCCAGAGTGGAAAGAGGAGGCATGTTCATCTGTCTGCTCCTGCGGATATGGCAGAACCTGCCTGCAACCCCAGCTCAGGGGAGACGAGCGGGGGCAGCAGACCAGTGAGTTTAAAGGTCAGCCCGTTGTACACATTGACTTGGAGTCAGGGCAGTGAAAGCCCCCTGATGTCATGTCTGCTCTGAAATTGTAAGACTTCTAAACTTTCTGGGGTGTGTCTTGCATGTGTGCATATGAGTCTGTGCATAGGTGGAGGTTAAAAATCTCGGGTACTACACACCTTGTCAATGTTGCTTTTTCTTTCCCACACCTAAGAATTGAACCTGGGGCCTTGTGCTTGCTGTGCAAGCACTCCTCCTGAGTTAAATACCCAGTACTGGGGCTGGTGAGATGGCTCAATGGGTAAGAGCACTGACTGCTCTTCTGAAGGTCCTGAGTTCAAGTCCCAGCAACCACAAGGTGGCTCACAACCACTTGTAATGAGATCTAAGCATCTGAAGACAGCTACAGTGTACTTATTTATAAGGCCAGGCGGTGGTGGCACACGCCTTTAATCCCAGCACTCGGGAGGCAGAGGCAGGCGGATTTCTGAGTTTCAGGACAGCCAGGGCTACACAGAGAAACCCTGTCTTGTAAAAAAAAAAATAACAATAAGTCTTTAAGTAAATAATTTTATACATNAAAAAAAAAAATAACAATAAGTCTTTAAGTAAATAATTTTATACATATTTGTGTATACACATGCATGACATACATACATACATACATATACATACATACATAGCATACATACATACATACGCAGCACCACTATCCACATTGTTTGTTGTTGTTGTTGTTGTTTTGTCTTGTCATTTTGTTTCCTTTTATTTTGCTTTGGTTTGGATTTTTTCGAGACAGGGCTTCTCTGTGTAGCTCTGACTATGAGGTCCTGAAACTCAATAGACCAGCCTGTCCTCAAACTAAGACATCTGCCTCCTGGGGCTAAAGGCATGTGCCACCAATGACCTAAATGGCATAGTCCCCACCTCTGGTAATAAGCCCACCCCAGCCTCTGTAGTTTTTTGAGACAGTGTTTCTAATTGGCTTTGGAGCTCACCAGGTAGATTATATTAGCTAGTCAGCAAGCCCCAGCTTTGCCTTTCTCCAAAAATCCCAACGACTAGGTGGCAGAGTCGTTGCCTACCAGGGATAGGGCCCCGGGTTTTAATCCTGGAGGGCATGGGGGGGTGCATAAGCTAGGATAAAATACCTACAAATCATATGCATAATGAAATATTTGTTCACCAAATATATAAATGTATTAATCACTTTTTCTTGTGGCTGGAAGCACATAGCTGACAAGATGAACTCCAGGAAGAGGGTTTTCCTTGGCTCACAGTCTGAGGGATCCGGTCTGTCACGGCAGGAGGGCATGGCAGCAGGGGCCTCCTCAGGATGGGAGTTTATATTGGCCACTTGCTCACCTCTCCACAGAGCAGGAAACTGGAAACGCTCACACATGAGATCAAAATAAATAGATCATTTCTTGAAACTCTTCAAGCACATTTTAAGAAAATTTTTTTCCTGTGTGTTTTGTCTGTGCGTGAATACATACATCACAGGCTGCAGTACCCAAAGAAGTCAGAAGAGGGCAGCAGATCTGTGACTTGAGTTACAGATGGTTGTAGGTGCTGGGAAATGAACCCTGGTCCCTTTTACAGCAAGTGCTCCAAACCACAGAGCCATCGCTCCAGTACTTTCAGTCACAACCTTAATAATTGTAGGGCAACTCCTTATATTTACATTACTATGTCAGTTTTCTTGCTTATAAAGTAGGGATAATGATATCAATAAATCTCTCTCTGCGATGATGATGATGTGTGTGTGTGTGTGTGTGTGTGTTCATGTGCAAATGAGATTCCAAGAACAATTTCCAAACTGAAAATGACTGTCTTGAAGCTGAGTGAACACATGGGTGCTAAAGAGGCACAAACCCAGATGTCCCTACATCCTCATGGTGTTGGTCGATGGCTACAAAGAAACAAGGAGCTCCCAGCTCAGAACTCAGGGACAAGGAGAAAGCAAAACAGCCTGGGTATTACTAATGTACCTGCCTGCTCCCTGGAGAAAGCTACAACCCCACCCCCACATCACAGGCAGAGCAAACCAAAACGTTGAGGCAATATACCCTTCCCCGCCTTCCCGCTGCCAGGACTACTGGTCACTAATTACTTAGCAAACTAGAGAATCTACCAGGACCCCAGCTAGGTACCCGAAGATATAATTGCTCCCTAATTAGAAAAAGTTGTCAAATGGGAACAATTATATCTGTTCTTCATTTCATCTCTCCCTCAAGCCAAATCTCTCTGCTTCTCCTCCCTCGGTGGGACCGCCTCCTGTGGGTGGGGGAGGGAGGGGACCAGAGGCCCGTGACAATCAGGATCTGTAGTCCCAGCCTCTGATGGGCTTCTAGTCCCAGGGACCCCTGCACTTGGTGGTTTACTCTGGGGCCATTTAGGAAACACATGGGGTGTGGCTTGTCAATCATTCTGGATGGAGATCCCGGCCTGCATCCGGAAAGTGCTCAGAAGTGATTTTTTTTTTCCCCTGGGCTGCAAAGACCGCTGGACCTGAGACAGCTGACATTTGGCTCAGGAAATTGGGAGTTAAGAGGAAACCCCACCAGGCCAGGGCAGCTCTGCTGATTCAGTGTTCAACCAGGATTCAGGAAGCTGTGGGTTCAATCCCCAGAACTCCAGAAACGGGGGGGGCAGCCTGTTCCACATCTGCAATGAGCACATGGGATGTAGAAAGAAGCAGGAAGATCAGGAGTTCAAAACCATCCTCTGCTACATATTGAGTTTAAGGCCAGACTGGGCTGTGTGAGATCATATCAACAAACAAACACCCAGAAAGGAACAATGGCTGGATAGAGTCAGGTCAGCCTGAGCTATTGGGAGGGTATGAGGATGCAGTCAAAGCTGAGGGACTGTGGCTGTGAGGAACTGAAAAAGCCTCTCTCTGACCTGGAGGTATGTGGGCTTCACCCAGTGAGCGCAGGGCAGTCACTCCAGCCACACTGAGAACTGGGGGGCTGCAGGCTAAGTAGGCCAGGATGCTGGGGCCTGGATGACCCCAAATGGGTCATCCCAGAGAGGGCCAAGGGGTGTGTGAGCAGATGAAGCCCAATGGCCCGTGCTTTGCCTTTGTCATATCCAGCAGACACCATCCTCGATGGACTTCAAACTCTGACTGGATACATCTGCCATGGAGTAGGGAGGTTGAGGAAAGGAAGGGAGGACCTCAGGGTGCAGGGAAGACCAGAGTCCTATCCATTACACAGATCACAAGCCACCCCTGAGACACTGGAAACAGATAGCTGCCCAGGGTATGGGGGCGTGAGTAGAAGGCGGTGACTGTCAATGGATGTAGGGTTTTGTGTTGGTGTGATGAAACGTTCTACTCCTGTCTGGGGACTGAGCAAGAAGAGGAAAAGCCACAGTGTGTGACACATGCCTCCAAGTGTCTTTGAGCAAACTGGAGGCCTGGCCGTCCAGCATGCCTCTGGCTCCCCTGCCTACTGCCTTCTGACACCAAGAGGGACGGCCATCAGGACTGCTCTGTACCCAACCACCAGGTCTTGGCTGAGTAGCAGGGGAAGGGGTGGTGGGGGGTCACTGTTGAGAAGCCACAACAGAAAGATGGTTAAAGCTGGGGCCAGAGGGAAAAGACAAGAAGAGGGCTGGGGATACAGCACAGTTGGAGAAATGCTTGCCCAGCACGTATGAGGCTCTCCCCTCCATCCCAGGAGCATACACAGCAGGTGTGGTCCATGCCTGTGAGCCCACCATCTAGAGCTGAGACTGAAATGACTCACTGTGTAAAAGGCCTGTCGGACAAGCCTCAGGACCAGGCTTTGGAACTCATGGGTGCACACAGAAGCTGGGCAGCTGTGGCAGGGAGTGGGATGGCCAGGTCAAGCCGGCTAGACTGTCTAGCAGGTGTCCAACTCTGGCGTCCACTGAGAGACTACGTCAGGAAAGTAAAGAACAATAAAAAAAAAAAAAAAGCCATGCACCATCAGCTTCAGGTCTCCACACGTGGACACACGTGCAGACAGGCAATCCACACATTGGCGTGCACACATGATCACACATCCCAGATGGAAATACACACACAACACACACACACACATACACGCACACATACGAGAGAGAGAGAGAGAGAGAGAGAGAGAGAGAGAGAGAGAGAGA
>NC_034607.1:15388468-15389958 GCF_900095145.1 Mus pahari | reverse complement strand
CTTGATCACTAATTGAGAAAATGCCTTACAGCTGGATCTCGTGGAGGCATTTCCTCAAGGGAGACTCCTTTCTCTGTGATAACTCCAGCCTGTGTCACACACAAACCTAGCCAGTGCACAGAGGAATAGCAAGATGTGAGTGCTGCAGGGTGCAGCTGGCTCCTAGTGTGAGGGTCAAACTTTGCTTCCTCAGTCACACGGGGCTCAGGGTCTGACAGGCTGGGGACCCCACGGAACTGGTTGTGTGACCTTGAGTGGATTACTTAAGCTTTCTGGGTACCTATTCCCCCACCATCTATGGGAAAGTACGAAATGCTTATCACAAAGCAAGTTTAAAGAATGGGGTGTGCCGGGCATGGTGGTGCATGCCTTTAATCCCAGCACTCGGGAGGCAGAGGCAAGCAGATTTCTGAGTTCGAGGCCAGCCTGGTCTACAGAGTGAGTTCCAGGACAGCCAGGGCTACACAGAGAAACCCTGTCTCAAAAAAACAAAAAACAAACAAACAAACAAACAAAGAATGGGGTGTGAACTATGGGTTCCTGGGTGAATCCGGAACAGGACACAGTAACTTAAGGGCACTTAGCAGAATGTCCCCACAGATGCTGGGGGGCGAGGGGAGAGCCTCAGATGGCCCCAGTGTCTCCACCGCCAAGGTCACTAAGGGACAGTATAAAGGAGGCCTAAGTCACTGATCCCAGGACTGGAAGGATCACAAGAGGAAGTGGGGTTGCCCCCACCCCATACCTGATGTCTTCTCTTTCACCTACCATACCACGCCCACATTTTTATTCCAGAAGCTCTTAGCATGAGGGTCTTCCTGGTTTCTCTGAAGAGGGGACTAATTAAACCTGAATTGACACGGCACTAATTAGCTTCTTAATTACATGGAACCACATGATTAGAAGCACAGCAGACACTAATTTTTCATTAGAAAGCAGCTCTTCCCCCTCCCCTTTCCCAGGCCCTCTGCCCACTGAAAGCAGTAGCCCACCCCAGTCTCGCGCCACCCCAGAGGATTCTGGGAATGGTCAGCCTCACTGTTGGAGTCTGGATCCAGATGCCCTCTACCAATGCAAACACCTATGCTTCCCAGCTGATGACAGATTCTCCTGTAGCTCAAGCCGGCCTCAAGGTCTCATGTAGCCAGGGATAACCTTGACCTCCTGATATTCCTACCTCCACCTCCCAAATACTAGAATCACAGATGTGGTCCACCATTCCCTGTTTATCTGGTGCTAGGGATCGAACCTAGGACATCAGGGCTCATGGATGCAACAGCCCCTCTTTTGACTTTTTTGTTTTGTTTTGTTTTGCTTTGCTTTGCTTTTTGAGATAGAGTTGCTCTGCGTGACCCTGGCTGTCCTAGATCTCTCTCTTGGTGACCAAGGTGACCTCAAACTCACTGAGATCCTGCCCCTGCCACCTGGGTGCTGGAATTAAAAGCATGTGCCACCATGCCCAGCATTTTTCTTTCTTTCTTTCTTTCTTT
>NC_034607.1:15370802-15388246 GCF_900095145.1 Mus pahari | reverse complement strand
TCTTCAGACACACCAGAAGAGGGAGTCATATCTCATTGCGGATGGTTGTGAGCCACCATGTGGTTGCTGGGATTTGAACTCAGGACCTTCGGAAGAACAGTCGGGTGCTCTTACCCGCTGAGCCATCTCACCAGCCCTGGCATTTTTTTTTTAAGAGACAAAATTTCATGTCTGTGATGGTTTGTATATTCTTGGACCAGGGAGTGGCACAATTTGGAGTTGTGGCCTTGTTGGAATAGGTGTGACCTGATTGGAGTAGGTGTGTCACTGTGGTTGTGGACTTAAAACTCTCACCCTCAGTCAATCTTCCACTAGCAGCCTTTGGATGAAGACATAGAACTCTCAGCTCTGCCTGCGCCATGCTTGCCTGGATGCTGCCACGCTCCCACCTTGATGATAATGGACTGAACCTCTGAACCTGTAAGTCAGCCCTGATTAAACGGTTTTTTTTGTTTTTTTTTTTTAAATAAGACTTGCCTTGGTTATGGTATCTTTTCACAGCAGTAAAACCCTAACTAAGACAATGCCTATCAGGCCGATAGTCAAGAATGAACTTGTATGTCTACTCTTTCTGCCTTCGTCCCCCAAGAGCTAGGATTACGGATGAGCGCCACCACCTCTGGTTCCATCCATAGGTCTCTGCTGTTTGCTTGTGTGCTTTTAACTTCCAGGTGACTCAAAGAGAACCTTGTGCAGTAAAAAAACAAAACAAAAACCAGGTTTATAATTCTGACTTTTGACCTCTCCCTGAACTAGCAGCTCAGAGACCAGTACTCATAGGTTGGTGTGGTAGCTTTGCCTTTAATCCTAGCAGTCAGGAGGCAGAGGCAGAGGAATCTATGAGTTTGATGCTAGCCTGGTCTACCTACTGAGTTCTGGAACAGCCAAGGCTATATAGAGACCCTGTCTCAAAAAACCATTAACGCCGGGCAGTGGTGGCACACGCCTTTAATCCCAGCACTTGGGAGGCAGAGGCAGGCGGATTTCTGAGTTCAAGTCCAGCCTGGTCTACAGAGTGAGTTCCAGGACAGCCAGGGCTACACAGAGAAACCCTGTCTCGAAAAACCAAAAACCAACCAAACAACCAAACAAAACAATAACAACAACAGGAAGTAAGGAAAAGATAAAGGGAAAAGAGAAAGAAAACGATCCATATTCACCTATGCTGGTTCATTTTTAAGTCAACTTGACACAAGCTAGGGTCATCTGGGAAGAGGAAACCTCACTTGAGAAAATGTGTCTGTCACTTGGCCTGTGGGCCAATCTGTGGGGCACTTTCCTGACGAATGATGTAGGGGGCGCAGCCCACATTGGACGGTGCCACCTCTGGGCAGGTGGTCCTGGGTAGTACAAAATTTCAGCTGGGCATGCTGGTGCACTTCAGAGGGAAAGGCAGCTGGCTCTCTGTGTTCAAGGCTAACCTGGTCTATATAATGAGTTCCAAGCCAGCCAACCAGGACAACAACACAGTGAGACCCTGGAGAGAGAGAGAGAGAGAGAGAGAGAGAGAGAGAGAGAGAGAGAGAGAAGAGAGAAGAGAGAAGAGAGAAGAGAGAAGAGAGAGAAGAGAGAAGAAGAGAGGAGAAGAGAGAAGAGAGAAGAGAGAAGAGAGAAGAGAGAAGAGAGAAGAGAGAAAAGTTAGCTGAGCAGTGTGTGAGAAGCAGACCAGTACGCAGCTCTCCTGCATAGCCCCTGGCCCCTGCCTCAGCTCCGGGCTCCAGGAGCCTGCCCTGCTTGCGTTCCTGTCCCGACTTCCTTCACTGATGACCTCTGAGTATTCTCTGGGATATTTCTCCAGGACATCACCTCCTCCTGTGAGACTCAGCCAGCAGATATGTGGCCTCTCTAGGCCCGTTTAGATTCCTGGGTGCACCAATGGGACCATAGCAGGTACAGCAGGAATACCATTGGCCCTGCATCTGGAATGGGTGGCCCCACACCTGGCCTCTCCCAGACACTCTCAGCTGTCCCCATTGCTCAGGTGTGACCACCCACTGGAGACCAGGTCCCGGCTGAGCAGCACAGGAAGGTACTGGTTCACAAGACAAGCTGGTTACAATCCCAAGCCTGCTTCCTTCTTGAGGCCCTCCCTGACCACCCAGCCTTAGGTGGATGCCCCGGCTCTGCCTTCCACTGCCTTCACATCCTGGAGGGCACCCTCTGTCAGGACACAAGCCTCCCCACACACTTACCGGGGTTGTGCCAGGTACCATGTGCGTTGCACCGATAAACTCATTGAATCCTGTCTACATCCAGAAGCCCTTATATCATCCCCATCTTACAGACAAGAAAATCGAGGCAGAGGCGGAGTGACTGCACATTTTGATAGACCTAGACATTGATTCCGGGCGGTCAAAATGAGTCCACGCTTTTAACCCTTTCTGGGATCACGTGACTGATAGACGGTGGGAGAGGATGATACCCACAGGACAGGAGCCTGTGAGCTTTGTGAAGTCTCCCGTTTTATTGGCAGGTCCTCTCTTCTTGCTTGCTTTTTAACAAGGATTTATTTATTTTATGTGTATGGGTGTTTCGCCTGCATATGCAATGCCTGTGTGCCTGGTTCCCCCGCCTCCCCAAGGTCAGAAGATGAAATATGAACCCCTGGAAATGGAGTTATAGTTGGGTGCAGCAGAGCCTGGGTTTGTAACTCCGGTTCCTGGCACTCCAGTGCCCTCTTCTGAACCTGCACTCACAGGAGGACACAGACACAGACACATAATTAAAAATTTCAAATGTAGCAGTGAGGATCTGAAGAACTGAGTCAGTGAAGGGGTCTAGGTGCTCATCCATGGTTCAATTCCCAGCACCTACGTGGCCGCTCACAACCACCTGTGATTTCAGTCCCAGGGGATCCGCTGCCCCCTTCTGTCCTCCTTGTGCACAAGACATGTATAGGCAGAACACGTATACATAAAAAATAAAATAAACAAACCCATAAACAAGTAAATAAGTAGACTGTTTCAGAGAGAGGCAGACAGACAGAGGCAGACAGACAGACAGACAGACAGAGGAGGTAGGAAGAGTTGCTTGGGAGGACGAGCGCTCCTAGATGCAAACACAGTGGGTGCTCAGGGTATGCACACTATCTGAGAGGGCAATTTTGTGTGGGTTTGCAATTGCCTATACACAATCTTTTTGAGCTCACAGGGAGTGTAACAGTCAAACGGTGTGCATGGCTCCACGTGCAGGGCACACTGGGACCGTGCCCAGGCTCTGGGGACAAATGTCAAGGCTAAGCCGGTGGTATGACTATGGGTTGGGCAGCATGTGTGTGTGTGTCAGAGGATGTCCCCAAGACCCTCAGTCTAGGTGGTGCTGGAGCTGAGGGGGCCCGACTGGGCCCAGGAGGTATCCCTGGCTGTCAGTCCTGCCGTGGGTGGGGGCGTCCCCGCCAGTGGTGATTGAGCCTCTGCTCTCCCACCAGGCCTGCCAAAATACAGCAAGACAGGGTGTAATTACCAGCACTTACCGCGGCCATTACCCCCCTAGCTGCTGCGTGTGACACACGACCCGTCAGCCCAGCACTTGCACCATTAAGGGGCCTCATTAGCATCCCCGGCTCTGAAGCAAAATTACCCTCAGTGCTCACTTCAAGATGTCATCAATTTTAATTTAGGGCCCAAAGATAGTACAATGGGAAGGCCCTCCCTGGCCTGCCAGCACGCCATGTGAGCCATGTGAGCCAGAGGGGGAGGGGCTGCGGGGGAGCCAGGCCACAGAGGGCACTGAGGGAGAGGGACAGAGGCAGGCAGAAGAGAAAGCAGAGTCAAGGAAAAAGTCGCTCTTCCCCCAACAAAGAACTCGCCTAATGTAGAGCTTCCGTTGGTGCCCCATCAAAAGAGAATGGGGGGCAGTGAACCCCCCCCCAGGATGTCAACAAAGTTTAGTTCCCTTTACTCCCATTTTAATTCATATAGCAGCCTGAATTAGTTATATATTGCAATCTCATCACAGATGGGGAAACTAAGGCACAGAGTGACTCTGTCACGCAGCAAGCTGTGGCAGAGCCCACCGTTAAGAGCCGGTCTCATTGGCTTTGCTGTTTCTGGCCTTCCACCCAGATGTTGCCATGCCCCTGCCTCATGGAGTAAGTGCCACATGAGGTCAGGTCCTCACTCCACCCCTGCACTATAGGTGCCCCATACCTGGAGTGTTCCCTTCTTCCTCCTCCAGGGGGAGCGCTCCAGTCAGCTCACTCACGCCTTTCGCCTTTCAACTCACACTAGGGTCAGCACTCAGTGTCCGCCCAGCAGTTCCCTGGTGATATCCCTCTAGCCTCAGGCTCCCACTCTCCACTGCTCTAAGAAGACTAGCTGGGGCTCCAGGATGACTATGTCAGCCCGTCTCCCAGGGAATAAAGTGATGTCCTATGAAGGTTGGTTAAAAGGCTGTGTGACTAAAGACAGGGACAAACGTGGCCATGCTCCGGTCTCCCTGGGACAGAAGTCTTAGCTTCTCTTCACCAGCCCTGCAGCCCCAATGGGCACACCCCACACCCCATAATAGTTTCCTGACAGGAAGATCAAATGCCATATTGGCACTTCCCCGATGGAGGGTTGGTTTGTTTTCCAGATTACTTGGCTTAAAGGATGGATTGGGGGGGGGGGGGATGGTGTTTCTAGCCAGCTCTGCCTGGCTGTCCTTGGTCAGCATGCTCAGTTAAGATCTCCTACTCTGGGGCTGGTGAGATGGCTCAGTGGGTAAGAGCACCCGACTGCTCTTCCTGAAGGTCCAGAGTTCAAATCCCAGCAACCACATGGTGGCTCACAACCACCCGTAACAAGACCTGACACCCTCTTCTGGAGTGTCTGAAGATAGCTACAGTGTATTTACATATAATAAATAAATAAAATCTTTAAAAAAAAAATCTCCTACTCTATGGGCCTCAGTTTCCCTAAGTGTAAAGGGGAGTCCTCTAAGTCACATGGTGTGAGGCCTGATACCAAGAGCAGGGAGCAGGCTGAGGAGCAGGACAGAGCCAACCGCCACACCTGCAGGAGCCCTTCCGAGCTGTCTTCGTCCTCCCAGCCCCCACCTGGCTGGCTGAGAGGAGAGTGAAGGGCCCCAGTCACCAAGCCTGTGACAGGGTCCTCACAGCAGCCAGCTCACAGAAGACAGATCACTGCCTTAATCACTCTGGAAAAGAACCCCAAGCCGATATAATATTATAATTAATTAATTCACTAAAAAGGTATTAAATTTCTCTCCCCCCTGTGGATATCATCTGAATTCATTGACCTTTAGAAAAATCACCCTCTAATTGTAACCAGGTCCAAAAGCATTGGCGGTCCATCTCTTTTACATTAATAATATCTTCCAGGACCTGGCTCTGGCTGCTTAAATATTGTATAATTCCACTGTCCCCCTCAGAAAAGGCAGCAAAGAAGAAATGAGTTCAGAGGAGGGGGCTGGGGGGGGGACAGGGGCAGGACCATGGGTCTGGAGGCCCTGGAAGCCGGAAGGGCGTTAAAGGGGCTCTTTCCAGGTGGCCAGAGGGCTCAGAGGGCTCAGAGGGCAGGAGAGGAGACAGACTTTGAGGGAGGGCAAGGGACAGATGTTCCTGAAGTTAGGACTAGAAGTGTGTCTGTCTGTGTGTACCCCAGCATCTCACACCCTCAGCTCCTTAAAAGCTACAAAATGGCAAATGAAGAATCCAAATTGAAAAAAAAAAAAATGGTGGGAGTGGAGATACCAAGCAGGTCATCCTGAGGTCACAGTGTCCCTTACCCAGTTGTCCCTGTAGAAATCCAGAACTGACAACCAGGGAAGTGGGAGCAGCTGGTGTGGATGGACAGACAGACAGACAGACACAAGAACTTGGGGCCCGGGGGATGGGCAGTCACGCATATGCCTCAGCTCTGCCCGCTCAGCTCCTACTTTGGGTCCTCCCACATGGGACCCAAGAAAGCTATGGCTGCTAGGACCTCATCCCACCAGAGTTTGTCCCCGAGGCCTAAAGGGGGCTCCCTCACTGGAAGGGAACGGTTGGAGGGGCCATCTCTGCTTTACAGCACACAATGTCAGTCTGAATGAGATTTTACCCTGCAGAAGTTCTGAAAAGGTCACTCATCGTCTAAGGGTGAAGAACATAGTCCCCTTATTTAACTGGCAGTCAGAACCCCCAGCCTGACTCCCTTGCTAGTGCAGGTCAGGGTCTGGCCAGCCAGTCTCAGATACACATTTCTTCGCGGCTTGGATTTAGCCACAGGGGTGGACATCAGCAGCCCCAGGCAGGACGGAAGTCACTCAGGCTGTGTGGACTGCTCAGTCTTGAGACCGGCTCCTCAGACCTCTGTTGCCTGGGCCTGTGCGCCCTCGTGTGGGCAGAACCCCACTCACACCCTGGTCCTGACCCAGTGCCCAGGCGGCAGGCTGTGAACAAACCAAAAGAAGGACGCTCTGGGCCTTGGTGACAGGGGTTACTCGGGGTGTGTCTGGGGGCTTATATGAGGAAGTAGAAGACAGCTTCCCACCTCACTCCCCAGGGTGATGAAAATATCAGATCCAACAACACCTGAAGTGCTGGCACCAGACCCCATAAGCCCCAAACCCCAGTCTCCAGTTGACCTCAGGCAGAGTTCAGGGTTTACCCTGAGGGTCTCATGAGGGTAAGTCCCAGGCAATGGAGACCCGCAACTGGAAGGAGATATGGCCAGGCTAACTCAGGCTCTACAAGGTCAACCACACCTCCATCTGACCTTGATAGTAACCTTCAGATCAGACCTTCTCAACCACGCCGTCTGACCTCCTTTCTTTCTCTGAAGACTCATTGCTCCAATATTGATTTGATCTCTTGTTCTTCAAAGAGGAGAAAAATTTTAAATTCTTTTTAATTAGGCTCCTTTGGCCTTTTAGGGCCCTTTGAGGGGAAACCATTTTGGTCCCTGGCAAAAGAGTCTTGGAGACCGAGAAACTAATCAAAACCTCTAGAGACCCTGCCAGGTTACTTCCCCATCCAGGTACCTGGAGGAAAGTGGGTCCTGAATCTCACTAGCGAATAGTGCCAGCCAGGAAGGGGGCAGGGGGGGTGAACCCTAAGCTTTGACTTCCAGCCAGGGTCCTGTGCGCTCTCATCTGTTCCAAATGGGTCCACTTCCCATCGCCATAAGGATACAGCCTGGTCTCCAGCTGGTCCGTAGCTACCCACACAGGGAGGAATGTTGAGGGCTTCACTAGAACGCGGGCCAGCCACACACCCACCTCCACGGCTGTTCAGACCACAGCTGGAGGCATGGGTCCAGACCAGCATGGCTGCAGCGCCACCATGTGGCCTCAGTGAGACAATGCCCTCAGCCCCAGGCTGTCAAGGTTGTTTCTTTGGCCTCCGAATCCAAGAGAACCTCCTTCAGATCCTTCATGGATCACTTGAATTCTTGATCCAGGAAGGGGTCCACTGGGCTGCCCTCCCCACCCTCTCCCCCAGTCGTGGGCTGAGGACGCACCACAGAGCCAGGACAACATATTACAAAGCACAGTGTTTACTAAAGGCACAAAGTGGGAGGTCTGGGGGGTGGGGGTGCTCGCCACCCTGAACCCAGACTCCTCTTCTGGCCACCCCATCCTCATACCACCAGGGGAGAGCTGTTAGCACCAAATGGGGGTGGATGCCCCACTTGTGGGGGAGTTCAGGCTGAGGGCGACAGACTGGGTGCCATCTAGTCCCAGGAAATCAGGCCTGGGCACCCCCAGACCAGCTGCTGCCTCAGAGGTACTTGGACCTCCTTCTCCAAAATGTCCTTCACAGGAGAGCCCAGGCTCAGGAGAGGGGCTCCCCTAGCAGGGTTTCTTCTTATTTCTCTTCTGCCTCGCCCCTGTTCTTCCCCATCATAGTCATAGTACTGCCGCCAGAGGAGGGGGCCCTGAAGCCGAGGGGGAGGGCTCCTCCAGCCCCATCGGCTGCCAGGCAGGCACTAAGTCCAAACAGGGTGGGAGGGGAGCAGCCAAGGGGAAGGAGAGAGGCAGGGAAGGCGGCTACTTCACACCAAGTGCAGCCTGAAGGATGGGAGGGCTCTGCTCAGTCCTCCCAGCCCCCAGGCAACCCCTGCTCCTTGGCACAGGGGCAGCCAGCGTCACAGAACGTCACCCTCCTCCATGCTGAAGCTGCTCCGGCGGCTGCTGGCCTTGGAGGCCTCAGGAGACATGGTAGAAAAGAGGGGATCGGAGGCCAGGGGGAGCAGGGAGTCATCTAGGAGCATTAAGTCCAGATCCTTCTTGGACAGGTTGGGGAATGGGGAGCCGTGCTCTGTCCCCAGGGGATCGGGGTAGCCAGTGGGCCCCTCGTCGCCCCCACCCCCAAAGCTCAGGCCATGGCTGAAGTCCAGGTGATGGAACGGAGACTGTGGCTGGGCGGCCGCCGGCAGCGGAGCCTGGGGAGGGAGAGCCGGCATCGGCTCAGGGTCAGGGACCTCAGCCCCCAGCATCAGGGCCTCCCCTGGGCCGTCTTCACTGGGCAGCTCTTGCTTCACCACCTGCTGGGCCAGCTCAGCCATATTCACACCCGACGGCGAGGTGGTGGGAAGGCCGTGCACGCGGGCCTGCATCTCCAACTCCTGTTTGGATTGGACAGAAGGATGAGATAACACATGATAGCAGCCCAGGCTAGCCCTCCCTGTGGCTAGCCTGCACCACTTGCCCCATCTCCTGCGACTATCTCAGCTGGAGGAACAGAGAGCGGAGGGAGGGCAGTGTGAGCTTAGACTAAACTCTCCAGGCTACAAGTTACAGCTGGCTAGCGGTCATGAAGCCGCCATGACACACCCTGGCCAGTTCCCTCTCAGGATTTTAAACTGAGCTGGAGGGGTGGTGGTGGTGGTGGTGGTGGGAATGGAAATCATCAAAACGCATTTCCTGATCTAAGGTTGAGTTCTCATTCACCAAAGTTCAAGTTTTGGTAGGTGCAGAAATGACTTCTGTCACCCATCATGAACAATCTAATTTTAAAACCTGTGGGCCGCCGGGCAGTGGTAGCGCACGCCTTTAATCCCAGCACTTGGGAGGCAGAGGCAGGCGGGTTTCTGAGTTCGAGGCCAGCCTGGTCTACAGAGCCAGTGCTATACAGAGAAACCCTGTCTTAAAAAAACCAAAAGACAAAAACAAAACTTGTGGTCCACCAGGAATAGGCGCTGCGGTTCTGGCCGGGCCCTGGCCCTCAGGCCTTACTTCTTAAGTCGGCCCAGCTGCTGGTGATTCCCATCCCAGTGCTGCCTCCCAGACACCCAGGGCGGGGTAGTTAGTCCTGCTTCCTTAAGGTTAGGTGCTGTGTGTAGCATTGCCCAAGGATATGTGCACTGAAGTGACTGTAAGAGCGACCTGCAGAGTCTGGCATGAACCTGTAATCATAGCACTGGGGAGGCAGATGCAGGAGAGCCATAATTTCCAGGCCAGTCTGCTCAACAAAGAAAACCCCTGTCTCTCAAAAAAAAGAAAAAAATTTTTTGTTTGTTTTTAAAGTGGGGCAACACATATAGCTACATGGTTTTAAGAGAGTTAGACCTAGCTGGGTATGGAGGCGCACACCTTTAATCCCAGCACTCGGGAGGCAGAGGCAGGGGAATCTCTGTGAGTTTGAGGCCAGGTCTACAGAGCTAGTTCTAGGACAGTCAAGGCTACACAGAGAAACCCTGTCTTTGAATGAGAGAGAGACAGGCAGACAGACAGACAGACAGAGAGAAACAGAGACAGTGTCTGTCTGTGTCTGTGTGTGAGCACACGCGCTCATGTGTTAGATCTGTCTCACCTCCAGGGTGGATTGCAAAATGAGGGAGGGTCTCACAGAAGGGAACCTGCAGACATATGCTGCTTGAAGGAACTGGGGTTCACTTTTCATTGAGGCATCCTATGGTGACCAAGACAGCTTCCTTCCCTATGGGTGGCATTTCCATGTCTCTAGATGTTTATCCCCTGCCCTGGGGCCTGGGAGCCAGATCAGATCAGTGACAGCTACCCGAGGAAGGAGTCCAAAGTCTGGGTCAGACCTGGATGCGGAGCCAGAGCTGCTTGTTAGTCATCTCCAGGCGCCGCGAGTGGCTCTCCAGCTCCCGGGACTTCTGTAGGTCCTTCTGCATCCTCCGGATGTAATCCACAGAGGCCTTGAGGATGGTGCCCTTGTTCCAGCGCACGTCCCTGTGGCCACAACCAGGGGGAGTCAGAGGGCAAACCCAGAGGCCTGGCCAGGGCCCTCTCACCCCAGGCTTAGTTCAGAGTCCCAGTGTCCCCACCCTTGCCCATACCTAGCCTTGTGCAAATGTCCACAGAAATGCCAGCTCCTCACTAATCCTTGGGCTCAAGCAATCTGTCCACCCCATGTCCATCTTCCTGTCTTCAACTCTCCTGGCCAGCATCTCTCTCCTCTCCATCAGTCCATAGCTCTTCATACACTTTCCCAGTAAGGCCCCTTCTCCAGGAAGCCCCTTCCTTACCCCAAAACCTCCCTTCCTAACAGAAGCTGTCTTGTCACAGCAGGAGCAGCAACCTTCTCAAACATGCTGCCTCCATCACCAGCCTTAGCTGGTGGTGCCTACAGCTGCTGCCCTTAGCAACTGAGAGCTGGTGGTACCTACAGCTGCTGCCCTTAGCAACTGAGCTGCCCTTAGCAACTGAGAACTGGTGGTGCCTGCAGCTGCTGCCCAGCCCGGACCCTCAACTCCCTCGCTCCCTCCAGAAGCCTGCTCACAGGTCATTGGCCTTGGGGATCAGCATTCCCAGCTCCTTGATCCGGTCATTGATGTTGAACCTGCGTCTTCTCTCAACTACAGTTTAAGCAAGATTCCAGAGGGCACGGTTAGAAAGGTAGGACCCCCACCTAAGAAACCCCCCCCAACCCAAACTGGACACCCCATAGAAAATCTGTTTAGAATATGAAGCACCCAAGACCCGGTGTAGTGGCCATGCATTGAATTCCAGTGCTTGGGAGGCAGATCTCTGAGTTCTAGGTCAGCCCGGGCTCTACAGTGAGTTCCAAGGCAACCTGGAGCCGGATGTGGTGGGGCACGCCTTTAATCCCAGCACTTGGGAGGCAGAGGCAGGTGGATTTCTGAGTTCGAGGCTAGCCTGGTCTACAGAGTGAGTTCCAGGACAGCCAGGACTACACAGAGAAACCAAGGCAACCTGGGCTACTTAGAGACCCTTTCTCAAAACAAAACGAAACAAAAGAGAGATCTCTGAAAGTTGAGGAGGGTCTGGGTGCAATCTAATCAGGGGGTGGGGTCAGGAAACCAGTTTGGCCACTAGGGAGAGAGTTGCTGGGGCGACCTCCTTCACTCCTAGTGCCCCAGGCTCTGAAGACTGCACTCAGATAGCCTGGAAAATTCTGAGCGCTGCTTCCAGAAGCCCCTCCCACTTTCCTAAAAAGCCTGGAAGGAGTGGGGGAGGTTCACAGCCTTGGAGCCACGGGTGTCCCAAGCTAGGGACACTGGTAAGGGGGGGCTGGGCTGAGGCAGGGGGCTGGCTCCCCAGCCTAGGTGAGCAGAAGGAGGGCCCAGCACTACTCACTTAGGTTGTGATTGTCTTTCTTCTGCCGTTCCTTGGCCAGGGCCCGGCTCTCAGCATCTGGAAGCCAGAGAAACAAAGAGGTGGTGAGAGAGAAGGGAGAGAGGGAAAAGGGAAGCGGGGTGGGGTGGGGGGACCCCAGAGGTACAGGGAAGAGGACGGTACCTGTTAGCTCTCGCTTCTGAGTCAGGTCGGCAGGGCAGGAGCTGCTGGTGACACCCACCATAGAGGCTGTGACCTGGGGGTCACCGCTGTACACGTTCAGGTGGCTGCTAGACAGGGGCAGCTGTGAGGGAAGGGGCGGAGGAGCGCCTGGTGAGTCCTTACCTGAACCCATGGTCCCAGAGCAAACGGGAAAGTCACCCCTGAGCCTCTTCTCCAGGATGCAGTGTGCACGGCTCCCTCCACAGAGAAAAGAGCAGCTCCTCACAGCCCTGCCCTCGGTAGCCCCCGGCCAGGGCGAGGACCGGAGGAACCCAAGGGATCAGGCTCTTTTTTTGTACACGTCCTAGGGAGGGGCTCAATGAGCCTTGGAGTTTCTGCAAGGTTCCCAGTGTGTGGAATTCAACAGGGCAGGCGCAAGGTCTGCCGGGTCCTACCTACCACAGAGCCAGGCAAGAGAGCCTGCCACTGGCCTACACAGCCACTGCATAGACAGGAGCCACTGATTCCTGGGCAGTCACCCGGCAGTGTCACCAGGGCAGAAGGGGCTGAAGACTGCCTGCCTCCTCCTGGCTCTCTCTCCGTGAGCATGGGTTTGAGGAACCAAACCGAGGTCCTCTGAAAGCAATCTGACCTGTTATCCACTGCGCCATCTCACCAACCCCTCCCTCTTTTTGTCCCTTCTAATCTTCCTATGACCCTGTGGGTAGATAGTATCACCCCCTGTTTGCAACTGAGGGGGGGTGAGGGGGAAGGGGGAGGTCAGAATCGCGGTGGGACTTCCCAAGGTCATGACAGAAACCTCAGGTTTCCTGATACCAAACCTGGTTCATCTGCTATCTATGCCTCCCCTCCCCCACCAAGCCAATGAGACCCAGAGAATAATCAGACAGACGAGACTGTCCTGTGGAAGGGTCCTGTGGTCACAGAAATGCACCTGCCTCTGCCCAGCTCTGCCTCCCAAGTACCCCCAGTAGGTCTTGACTCAGTTCTACTTTGCACCCTGAGTCCCCCGTCTCAGTATTCGAAGGAGGTGACTGTTGCCTCCACAGAGACACCAGCTCTGCCTTGAGAACTCTCCCCAGCCAGGGATCTGTGTGTGCCGTCCCCCTCCCGTCCAGCCCAAAAAGTACCGTGTTAGGCATCTGCATTTCGGGGTTGATGTAGCCCAGCACGCTGTCCAGGCGCATAATGTTGTCGATGACATCATCAAACTAGAAGAGAGAAACGACCATCTGGGGTCGGCCCACCTGGAGAGGGGCAGCTGCCCCCCCTGCCGCAGCACCACCTCACCCAACCTGCTCATCTGGAGGAGGAGGAGGAAATGGACCAGAGAAGGGTCCTGGACAGGGAGTTCCTGACACACCTTCCCGGGCTGGGAGAGCACTTCTTCTGTGAGTCCGCCCTGCCCCCAGCAGAGTTGCAAGAAGATAGTAACTCTACTCAGACTAGGGCGGCTGAGTCTCCCTCAGGCTAGAGGCCCATAAAGAGACACCCCCAGGTCTGCCATGAGGACCAGGCTATTTCCAGACAACTGACACCAAGCCGGAACCCCCACCCCCCCACCCCCCACTCACCTCTTTCTCAGGGTTGGAGCTGATATGCAACATGGCCATGGGGCTGTTGGGAGCACTGTTGCCAGCCGAGGTGGACAGTACGTGTCCAGCCCGCACCCCAGGGGATGCTGCTGGGGCAGGCTTCGGGGAGCCTTGGGCTGGGCTCACGTGGGCAGCAAACTTGTTCCCGTAGGTTTCGGACAGATACTCCCGGACCTTCTGATGCTGGGACTGTTGCAGGTGGTAGGAGGTGGGGTTCTCCAGGTAGGACTGCACCTGGGGAGGGGGAAGGCACAGCTGTGGAGGGGGCTGGGACTCCTCTACAGGGAGCAGGGATGGAAGAGGCAGGGGCCTTACCTTCAGCACCTCCCCCGGCACAGGCGGGGGCGACTGGAAGTGGACCGGGGTGTTGATGGCTGGGGTGGGGGGCCCTCCCAGTTGCTGCTGTTGTTGCTGCTGCTGCTGTTGCATGTAATGCATGACGGCCTGCTGCTGCATGCGCTCTCGCTGCTCCTCCTGCTGGGCCTGCTCCCGCATGAGCTGCATGCGCAGCCCGATGCGTGACGCCATGGCAGCTGTTGGTTCCGGCTCCCTGTAGTCGAGGGGAGACAGGCCCATGAAGTATTCATCATCTTCGTAGTCTTTAAGCGCGGGCTGGCATAAGTACGGTTGCTCCCATTGTGCGCAAGGAGAAACTGAGTCCGGGCAGAAGGGATTTGCCCAAGACCACTGAGCGAGCTGAGCCATGAACCCAAGTTCCCTGAGTTTTTAGACCAGAGGCGAGCACTGTCCTTCGGTGACTACAGGAGTCCACCTGACCCCTCACTGTCACATCCACATCCTGAGTATTTCATACCTGGCCTCTGCTCCGTCCTCCTCTCCCGCCCCTCCCCAGGCCAGCCTGCACCACGCCTCCTCAGGGCCTGAGGAGCCTCCAGATGCTCCTCCGCGCTCCTCCCCCACCATCTGCTCACAGTAGCTCCATCATCCTGTTAGTTCCTGCCCTGCTGTCTGCTCCCAACTCTCCATAGCTCCCAGTTCATCGGAACAAAAGCCTAAATCCTTAAACCCAACCTAAATGGTCCTCTGTAATCTGCTGCACCCTCATGGTCCCCCATAGACCTCCCGCCCCAACACACGCTTCTCTCCCTGTGATCCCTGCTCCAACCACACCCCCAGCCTTAAACTATCCTTCAAACACTCCAGGCATGCTTTCTCTGCCTCCCCCACCCCCTACTCTGCCTTTGCACTTGCTGTCGCCTCCACCTGGAATGTTCTCTCCACAGATACCATCAAGGCTCACTTCTTCACCTCCTCCGAGAGACTCTAATGTCACCTCAGAGTGTCATTTCGGGACCACTGTGCTAAAATGGCATACCCCCACCACCTTGCTTCTCTATATCAGATGCCACCATCTAGGACAGAACATTTTTTGCTTCTTATTACGTTTGTTATTGTTATTCGATGTCTGTCCCTTACTAGGAATGCAAGTCCCCTGAGGGGACACATTTCATCTGTTTGTTTACTGCTAAACCTTAGGCCTCTAGCCGTTGGGCCATGGGAGACAGAAAGAAGCCAAAGCGTGAAACAAATGAGAATGGATATTATCCATGAACCAGGCTCTGGAGATGTACCCTGCCCCTGGTTCCTGGATCCCAAAGTCTGCGAGAGAAAAGGAGGCCCACAGGTAGAGAAGACCTGTGCAGAAGGAAGAACCACCTTGGGACTCCTCACTGCTCGGAGCTCAGAGCTTGACCCACTGTGGGAAGGTGTGGCTGAGGCCCCGGACCAAGGCTGAAGGGGGGCAGGGTGAGGTAGAATGAGTCCAGTGACTTGGCCTGCTCTGTCTCTAGCTCACTGAGTGACAGGAGCCAAGTCCCTTCCCCTCTCTAGGCCACAAAGGAAAGAACAGAACCCAGTGACTTCTCAGGGACAGCCCAAGACTGATAGGCACTGGCCTGGCTACGGTATCTGAGTCCATGACAGTACAGTTAGAGGCTAGAAGGATTTGGCAAGACATGAATGACTTCATGGTTGAGCAACGGCTTCCCCATAGGGCTGCTGGAGCAGAGTGTTCATTCTTTGTTGTGTGACCTTGGGCAAGCTATAATCCTGGAGCCTCAGTTTATCTTCCTCTGCATTCAGTAAAAACTGGTGGCTTTGTGTAGTGCCTGGCAGTCTGAGTACACGAGACTGGTACAATCTAGCTAGAGTCTTCAAACCGTCATCCAAGGCCTCCATCAGCCCTGTTTGGAGGCCCTTGCTCAACTACAAACCATGGTCTTTCATAAAGAAGGGAAAACAGAGGCACAGTGCAGGACAAAGCTAGGACCCCACCCCAGGTATCTGGTCTACCCCACGCTGGGGAGGGGAGGCCTGGGGGCTGGGACATCTGGTCTACCCCATGCTGGGGAGGGGAGGCCTGGGGGCCAGAGTTGTTCCCAGTTGTGTAACTGGTTGATCCAGGGCCAGGAGTGGAGGCCAGGTCCCAGATCTGCAATCAAGACTCCAGCCACTATCTAAGCAGCTCTGTAATGGAGTGAGACTACCCACTGTCCTGTGTGTCCTGCAGCACGCATAGGGCAGCACTGCATCTTCTCTCATCCTCTGCCCAGTGAAGGGGCCTGAGCAGCCCATGCTCTACAGGGAAGCCCCCAACAACCCAGGCAATGACAACCTGCCCTTCCCCCATCCTGTAGCAGCCACCAGCTGCAGCCTCCACCCCCCTCCCACGACCCCTTCTCTAGCTCCTACAGAGCGGTGTCCCTGTCTCCACGCCACACCCTCTCAATCACACGGGCAAACAGACCCCTAGCTCTGACCAGATGCGGCCCCACGCATCTACTCACACAGCCCAAAGCCTCCCCTCCGTGGACAATTCAACTTCAGATGGCCAGTGGGGGCCAAGGCGCCTGGCCGTGCCAGCCGGCTCAGGGAGGGCTAGGGAGAAGGAGTCCCTTGTTCCCTTGACAAAGAGTTGGCCTGGCTACCTCAAGGATCCGCTAGGGCCCACTAGGCCTCCCCGCTCTGGCTGCATCAGCCTCAGCTCTCTGTCTGTAAAATGGGCATGGGAATGCACCCCCTCCCCTGGGAGCATCCTGGCAGGTAGTGTAAACAGTGAACGTTGACTGCTGAGTGTCAGTGACCACTGAGAGGGAAGGCAGGCAGAAAACACTTTTCTGCTCCCTGGTACCTCCTGGGCAGAGCTATGCACCCCATATTCCTGATGGCAAATCTCTAGCCTCCCTTACTGGGCTTGGGAGAATGGGGGAGGGTCAAAGGCTACTGAGGACTGGGGAGGAGAGAGCCTGTATGCTGATCAGCCTCAGTGCCTTCCAGCCAGGATGAGCCAAGACACAGGGAATTTCCAAAGTCTATGTCCCCCCCCAAAGCCTGGAAAGGGCCCACTGCGAAAGCCCAGCAGCAAGGGACCCATGGTGGCGCCACTGTGTACAGGTACCAGGACAGAATTGTCTCCTGCCTCCTACCTCGGACACTACCAACTCCTAAGGGGAAGGCTCAGTGGTCCTAGACAGTCTCTGCCTCTCCCAGTGGCACTGCCAACCCCATCTGCATACCAGGACCCATCTGGTACTTCCGACTGACACAGGGATTAGGGTGCCTAGCTTTCTTGATCCCCGTAAAGCAAACCAATCAAAGCGCTTCCGGGGCTGGGTGTGGCGCCACACAACTTTCATCCCTGCACTGGGGAGGCAGAGGCAGGCAGATCTCTGTAAATTGAAAGGCCAGCCTGGTCTACAGAGTGAGTTCCAGGGCAATTAAAGTTACATAGTAAAAAAAGTGTCTTCGCGGTGAGGGGAGAGAATGTGGGGAATGCGCCCTGCAGGCACTCAGCAACTAGAAGAGAGGGTCCCTGTACCCTCTGGTTTCACTGGCCCACCAGCATAGGGACTTCCCTAACCAGTCATTTACACTGGAGTATGAACCAGCCCGGTAGAGCTTTTCCTAAGGAGATGAGTGGAAGTCAGGACAGGAGAACAGAGAACATGTCAGTGGAAAGTCTTGGATCCAGGAAAGGAGATATCAAAGATAGACCATGAAGAAGAAAGAAGGAGGGGAAGCCGGGCGTGGTGGCGCACGCCTTTAATCCCACCACTCGGGGGCTGGTGAGATGGCTCAGTGGGTAAGAGCACCCGACTGCTTTTCCAAAGGTCCAGAGTTCAAATCCCAGCAACCACATGGTGGCTCATAACCACCCGTAACAAGATCTGACTC
>NC_034607.1:15366333-15370150 GCF_900095145.1 Mus pahari | reverse complement strand
GGAGGAGGAGGAGGAGGAGGAGGAGGAGGAGGAACCCCAGTTAGGTAGAGAATGTAGTCTGGAAGGACTACCACTGTAGAGATCTCCAGGGAGGAAATGGAGGCACAGAGAAGAGAACTGACTTGTCTCAAGTTGCACAGCTACTGAGCAACAGGAGCGAGAATAAGGGACGAAGACAGCCCAGCCCCCATAAACACTATTCTGGGCTCCCTGGCACATGAAACTGCTCCAAGTGGTCACTTTTGGGGAAGACCGGCAAGCAGGGACATGTTTCTATGGTGTCCTCCCCACCCTTCCCCCACTCGTGAAGCACAAAACTCTCCAGTGTGATTATGTGTGGCCTGTGGGAGGCAGGCAAGCTTCTAGAGGCCCGTGGGGCCCCACCTGATTCATGCATCTCTGAAAAGAAGTGCCCCACCCCCAAAGGTTGTCTCGACAGGCCCAAGAGCTGCCCTATTCAGAGCAATGACTGTTAAGGCAGGTGGGGACCATGAGTGACAGAGGCTCAAATGTGATCCAGGCTGCTCTCGAACTCACTATGTGCCGAGGATGACCTTAAACCTCTGATACTCTTGCTTCCTCTTCCCAGATGCTAGGGTTCCAGCTGTGCACCTCATCTGGTTTCATGTGCTGCTGGGCATCCCACTCGGGGCTTTCTCCATGCTGGGCAGGCACTCTACCAAACAAGCTACTGTTTCTGAAAGACAGAGACTCACGATGTTGTGTAGGCTGGCTACAAGGTCTTGATCCTCTTGTCCCAGTTTCCCACATTCTGGGAGGTATTTGTCACCCACACCCATCTTCCTGGGAAGCTTTCTGCCTTGTGGGTAGCACCTTTAGAAACTGGATCACAGGCACTGGAGATGTAGCTGAGTTGGTAGAGGGCTTTGCCTAGCAGACAAATCCCTGGGCTCAGTCCCCAGCACTGTGTGAACTGAGCATTGTGGTACTTGCCTGTGACCAGAGAATACAGAGGCAAGAGAGAAGCTTAAGGTCATCTTCGGCTACACCGGGAATTTGAGGCTAACCACATGAATCCTTGTGTCGATGATTAAAAGAAAGTAAACGTTGGGTTACAAAGCTGCAACCCTTGTGGTCACTCAAGGACACTGATGAATGTCCCCTGGCAGCACCGTGACCAGAACATAGACTCTACCTAATGCCCACTGATGAAAGAGGTAAAGAGGCTATGCACAGTGCCAAATGTGGTGGCCTTAGCTTTAATCCTAGCACTCTGAAGGCTGAGGCAGGAAGATCTCTATGAATTCGAGGCCTGCCTGGTCTACAAAGCAAGCTCCAGGCCAGTTCCCCTCCCCCCTCTCCCCTTCTCCCTCCCCTTTCCCCTCCCCCTCCCCCCGTGAAAAAGCTGCACACAGTCTTTTGGCACCACTCAGCCGCTGGCCCCACATACCACTGCCAGAAGCTCTCACAGACGTGTCGAAATAGAGGCCAGACTCAAATCCCTGGAGCCAGGCTGGGTGTGGTAGCGCGTGCCTTTGATCCCAGTACTCAGAGGAAGAGGAGGCAGACAAACCTCTGTGAGTTCAAGGACAGCCTGGACTACATTGCAAACTCCAGGATAGCCAGGGCTACCTAGAAAGACCCTGTCTCAAAAATCCACACCACCAAAAACAACAACAAAAAGCAGAACCGCACAAAAGTCCCACCTAGGAACGCACAGCTCAAACCCGGGTACGAAGCCAATGTGCAAGAAGTCGTCAGGACCCAGTTAGCCTTGGGGAACAGCCAGGAGAGAGGAGGGAGACTGAAGGACTCTGCAGGAGGGGACCTGGAATGGTCTGTGACTCCTGCAGGTGTGGGCGCGCAAGGCTGACGTGCTATGAGCACTAGCCCAGCTGCTCCATCCAAATTGTTCTTTTTTTTTTTTTTTTTGAAGCTCACTGAAAGAGGGAGGTGGCCTTACACAGTTTAAAAGAAATTAGTAAGCAGTTTGCCTTCACCAAGGTCCCCAACCCCAGGATGTCCATGACAGGCTCCCTCAGCACAACTGCCAGTTCACTCCTTGGGGAGTCAGCGAGATGGATCCGTGGATAAAGGCACCTGTCACCAAACCTGAAGACCCGAGTTCGATCCCCAGAACCCACAAGGATGAAGAGAACTGACTTCCACAAATTGTCCTCTGACCCTCCATTTAGACACTGGCGCGCACACATACACACACTACAAAGATTTTATTATTATTATTACAAATGTTCACTAGCCCGAGAAAGTAATTATATAGAAAAAAAAAATCAAAACAGTCTCAAGAGCCAGGTGGTGGTGGTGGTGGCACACACCTTTAATCCCAGCACTTGGGAGGCAGAGGCAGGTGGATCTCTGAGTTCAAGGCCAGCCTGGTCTACAGAGTGAGTTCCAGGACAGCCAGGGAAACTCAGAAAAACCCTGTGTTGAAAACAAGACAAAACAAAACAAAACAAAAATGAAAACACAAGGACTGGCGAGATGGCTCAGCAGTCAAGAACACTGACTGCCCTTCCAGAGGTCCTGAGTTCAATTCCCAGCAACCACATGGTGGCTCACAACCATCTGTAAAGGGATCCGATGCCCTCTTCCGGTGTGTCTGAAGACAGTGACAGTGTACTCATATACATAAAATAAATAAGTCTTTTTTTTTTAAAAGATTTATTTATTTATTATATTTAAGTACACTGTAGCTGTCTTCAGACACTCCAGAAGAGGGAGTCAGATCTTGTTACAGATGGTTGTGAGCCACCATGTGGTTGCTGGGATTTGAACTCTGGACCTTCTGAAGAGCAGTAGGGTGCTCTTACCAACTGAGCCATCTCACCAGCCCAATAAATAAGTCTTAAACAACAACAGTCTCAAGATGGGTATGGGTCCTTCCTGTGCTCCCAGCATTGCAGAAGTCAAACAGGAAGATTAGTAAAAGTTTGAGGCCAGCCTGATCTATGTCGCTAAGTTTCAGGCCAGCCTAGGTTACATCCAAGAGCCTGTTTTTGAAGGTGAAGGTATATGCAGAGAAGTCAGCAGTTAAGAGCACTGCTGTTCTTCTGAGGGAACCTGGATTAGATTCCAACACCCACATAGCAACACATAGCTGTCTGTAACTCCTGCTTCAGGGTTCTGATCCTTCCTTCTGGTCTCTGTGGGCACCAGGCACACATGTGACGCAAAGACATACACGCCAGCAAAATTCCCATACGCATAAAATAAGAATGAATAAACTCTCCATGCCCAGGGACAGGGTTGCTCAGTAAATGAGGACGCATCCCACCCACGTGTTTATGGCAAACGGCACGAGGCTATGTGAAGAAGGGACACAATGCAAGTCGCACAATCTTATATAGAATCTGCTCTCACCCAACTGTGCTCTGTGTTGTACGGTGCCCTTCCAGAGGTCCTGAGTTCAATTCCCAGCAATCACATGGTGGCTCACAACCATCTGTAAAGGGATCCAATGCCCTCTTCCGGTGTGTCTGAAGACAGCTATGGTGTACTCATATACATAAAATAAATAAGTCTTAAACAACAACAAACCCAAAACAGTCTCAAGATGGGTGTGTGTGACACATGCAGAAGTACAAGAAGTACACAAAACGATGACTGGCTTTTTTCTTTTCTTTCTTTCTTTCTTTCTTTCTTTTTATTTTCTTTTGGTTTTTTGAGACAGGGTTTCTCTGTATAGCACCACTGTGTTTTAAAGACTGTGTGTGTGTGTGTGTGTGTGTGTGTGTTGCATGCGACAGTGATTGTGTGTTCATGTGTGTGCAAGTGTCCAAGGAAACCAGAAGGGATGCTGAATCTGGAGTTACAGGTGGTTGTGTGTTGCCTGAAA
>NC_034607.1:15358766-15366223 GCF_900095145.1 Mus pahari | reverse complement strand
TTCTTCTTCTTCTTCTTCTTCTTCTTCTTCTTCTTCTTCTTCTCTCTCTCTCTCTCTCTCTCTCTCTCTCTCTCTCTCTCTCTCTCTCTCTCTCTCCCCCCAGAGTCTCTCATAGCCCAGGCTGGCCTCAAACTTGCTATGTAGCTATTAATACAAACTCCTGCTCTTCCTGCTTCCACCTCCCAGATTCTGGAGTTATACGTAAGCACCACCACCTGGGAGCTGCAGCCTGCTTTAATTTTTGTAGTTCCTTCACAACCATAGTACAGGAGACGGACAGAGAGGCTCTGGCTTGATAAAGCCACAGAGCTGATTATCAGGGCTGGGTCCTGGCAGCCTGGCTTTTCCGGGGTTGGGAACCACCTCCGTCCTGTACGGGCTGAGTGAAGGTAGCCACCTTTGATTTTAGGGGTCCCTTGAAGAAATAGACTGCTCATCAAAGGGTTCAGCAGCTGATCTCATTCATATAGCCCAGAGCCAGGAAGGTGTCCAGCAGTAGTCTGGAATCGCCAGACATCGGAGACATCACAGTCACTCTTCTTCAAAGGGCAGAGCCAGTTTCCTGCATTCCCAGAAAAGCACATGTCTGGTAGCTGAAACCGCAGAGTGTGAGCCCAGAGCAGGGGCGCCTGCTTAAGTCGTTTGTTACAAGCCTGGCTCTATGTGGGAAGTGACCCTTTCTCCTCCAGTCTATTACAACCACACATCATGTGGGAGCTTTGGGTCAATCCCAAGGAAACGATGCTCCATGACAAAGGCCTGGGCAGGGGAATAGATGTCGGAAGGAAAGGAAGGAGCCTGGGAAGAGGACTCCTGCTGGGAGACTGGGGTCTCCTCTGGGCTGCAGGAAGGCTGGGTGGGGTACTGGCCTAGCATGTATGTGGCTCTGGGTGGGACCCCAGCATCTCATAAACCAGACATGCTAGTGCACACCAGAAATCACAGCATTCTCTTGAGGTGGGGTCAGGAGGATCAGAAGCTCAAGGCCGATCTAGGCTACATGAGACCCTGCCTGAAAGAGCAGGGGACGCGTCAAGCTAGCACGATGCCCACACGATGACCGTACCCCAGGACATGGCTGCCTCCACTATAGAAACAGCTATGGGATTCAGGTAGAGCCTGCAGTGTTCTCACAGGACTTGGGGTCAGAATGCAGTGGGTTCAAGTGTCAGTCTTGGCCCTGACTCGATGCCTGCCTCAGTTTCCCCACTAGTCAGCCTGGTTGTGTTAGTTGAAACCAGCTTTCCCACAGAGTGTGCCCAGGTTAGGGGAAAGTGTGGGCACAGAGAGGTGTCAGGACTCCTGTCAGCCATCCTTCTGAGCTCAGGGGTAGGTAATGTCCCTGAATAAGCTGTGTGTGTGTGTGTGTGTGTGTGTGTGTGTGTGTGTGTGTGTGACAGAGACAGACAGACAGACAGACAGACAGAGAGAGAGCATGCATATGGAGGCCAGAGATTGACATCAAGTGTCTTCCTATATCATTCTCCATTTTGGTTTCTGAGACAGGGTCTTCACTGACTAAGAGCCCACCAGCTGAGCAGTGTGGCTAACCACTGCGCTAACCAGTGGGCTTCAGCATCCTCCCGTCTTGCCCACTTCCCCAGCACTGGGGTGAGAGGTGCTTGTCTGCTTTTCACTGGGTCCTGAGGATGGAGACTCGGGTCCTCGTTGCACAGCAGGCACTCTCTCCACGGCCTGCGTCCCTTCTCTGTTCCTTTTGGGAAAAGGATCCTACTGGTCACCCACCTATTCCCCACCCCCGGCCAGGGCTCCGGGCGGGCACAGGGCAGCTCTGCGAGTGTGTCACACCGAAGCTTGTGTTCATTTTGAAGCCCACTGCAAGGGGCCTTGGAGAAGCAGGAGAGCAGCTAGCTCCCAGCTCCCTGGGGTCTCAGGGAGACCGGGGCCTAGAACACTAGAGACATCTTCAACCCAGGCTATCATTCCAGCATCCCGCCAGCAGCTCCTTACTTAGGGAGGCTAGCACAAGACTCTCAACTACTTCCTGCCCTGAGAACATCACACTGGAGTTGTGCACGCTGTTTGGTTAGAGGGTTCCTGGTACCAAGGTTGAATGAGATCAGAGGCACACACTTTTACGTTTTTATCAAATAAGTGTTTGCCTGCATGTATGTATACACAACACACTAGTGCCTGGTGCCTTCAGAGGTCAGAAGAGTGAGTCATGGATGGCTTTGAGCCACCATGAGGGGGCTGGGAACCACACTTGGGCCCTCTGCAAGAGCAACAAGTGCTCATAACCTCTGAGCCACCTCTCTAGCCCCAACATTTTTATACCCTTCTAAATGTTTGGTTTTTATGTATGCGTATGTGTGTGCGCACCAGTATATGCAGGTGCCTGTGGAAGCCAGAATGAGGTAGGCGGATCCTCTGGAACTGTAGTCACAGACACGTGTAAGCTGCCTTTAGGTCTCTCTTCTTCGTATTAGTTCCTCACTGACTCAGCAGTCACATCTGGGGACACTGAGATGGCTCGGTCAGTGAGGGTGCTCGCCACACAGCCTGATGATTTGAGCATTAGCCCCAGAATACACATGGTTAAAGAGACACCCAATCCATGCAACTTGTCCTCTGACCTCCCTAGCAAGTAAATAATTGTAAATTTTAAATACACAAATGTGAATCGTGTAGCTCATAGACTTTACGCCATGCCCCTCCCCCCTCCCGGCTGTCACCACTGTAAGGGAAATGGAAAGCACCTGAGGGTCCCCCAAGGCCTCATCCTGAAGGCCTCTCCACTACCTTAGCACCTAGGCTGATAGTCACCCATCTCCAGGACTCTTGGGAGCTGTCACACAGAATGTGGCCTGACTTAGTGGGAACGCTTAGCCTGCCTGACCCTTACAGATAACAAGTGAAGATCCAAAAACAGAGTGACATGTAGACACTGAAAAAAAGGGGACCTTAACAAACATCATATAGCACACCACAGCCAGCCCAAGAAGCACCAAGTGCTGACATGACACTCAGCCATGGATCCATTTCGAGGGCTAGAGGCTGGGTGCAGTCAGAGACCTGTCTTTGAACATGTATGTGTCTGTGTGATGTGTGTGTGTGTGTGTGTGTGTGTGTGTGGTGTTCGTGTGTGTGGTATGCATGTGTATGTATGGTATATGTGTGGTGTGCATGTGTGTGTTTGGTGCGTGCGTGTGCGTGTGTGTGTGTGTGTGTGTGTGTGTGTGTGTGTGTAGTGTGCATGTGTGACACTCTAGTATGCATGTGAAAGTGTGGTCTGCATATGTGTGAGTGTATGGTATGTGTATGGTGTGCTTGTGTGTGAGTCTGTGGAGTACATGGAATGTATGTGCAGGCCAGAGGTTGGCCTCAGGAGTCTTTCTCAGTCTCTCTTCACCTTGTTCATTGAGGCGAGGTCTCTCAGTTGAACTTTTGAGCTCACTGATATGGCCTAGTCTAGCAAGCCGGCTTGCTCCACGGATCCTGTCTTGACCTATCCCAGGTGCTGGAATTACAGGCAGGACACCACACTGCTGTGGCGCTTGCAGGAATTCAGCAGGGTTTGGTCACAGGAAAAGACTTCACCCACTAAGTCATCTCTTCAGCCCTGTCTTGTGTTATGTTTGAGGTACAGGGACTTGAACTCAGGGTCTGCCACACCCCCAGCAAGCGTTCATCACTGAGCCATAACCCCAGCCCTCTTTTTACTTTTTATTTTGCGACACGGTCTCTGTAAACTGAGCTGGGATTTTATGGAGCGGGGCTTCCAGGCCTGGTCAGAGGCTTCTTTCCCAGCCCCTGAGCAGAGGTGCCAGTGGGTAGGAGGGGGAGGGAGGCGAGCGAGGGAGCTAAGGGCTTCCCATCAGCCTCTAGTCCTCAGCCCGGACCCCAGCACACACTGCACAGGAAAGGGTGGGAGCTGGCACCTCCTGCCTGGCCAGCCTGTGAGGCTGGGGCACAGGGAACAGCTTCAAAGGCAACCCCAGACCAGAGAGACGCCTGTCCGGTCCCTCGGGGACCAGCTGGACTCCTGTGCAGGGAAAGTGACTAAAAGTGGGAGGGTGGGGGAGGCAGAAAGAGTGTGTAGCCTGCTCGTGGGTGGGGAGCAGAGATCAGAAAGGTCCTTGGGACATGCTGGGATCTGACCAAGCCTCCACATAGGACTCCGGCTCTGTTTCTTGCCTGCATCTGTACTCCTCCTCCTCCTCCTCCTCCTCCTCAGCCTCTCTTCCCTCTCCCCTACCCCTCTGCAGCCTTAGCTTTCCTTAGCTGGCAAGCCACCTGTCCCCTTGGTTGGAGGGGGACCAGGGACGGAGCCACCTTTCTTTCACTGCTCTGTACTCTGGCTCTAGTCCACTCCTGTGTCCACTGTTTCTGTTCCTCTGTTCCCTGCTCATCCCTCGGGCTCCCAGCTACCACCTTCCAAGTTCTTCAGCGCCTTTCCACCTGTCCGTTCAGCAGACCTTCTGCTGGGAGAAGTGCAGAGGTCTCAGCGGCATTTGTCAATAACCCCACGTGTTCACAGATCTCCTCGCCTCTCTATCTGCAAGCACTGCTGAGTCCCTACTGAATGCCGGGCGTGACAGTTGACACATGGCCCACATCAGACCCCGTGTACACCCCACAAACAAACACCTCACGAGACCATCAGCAACATCAGCAAAAGAGGAAACTGAGACTCAAAAGGGAGCATGCCTGTCTGATATCACGCTGCAGGATAGTGAAGGCAAGTCTACCCTTGCCTCCGTTACCCAGCTCAGGCCTCCCTCGAGTGCCACCACCAGCTTCAACAGAACAACAGGGACACAGGAAAGCTCCTCTATTGCTGCCCCTTGTACCCCACAGTCCTGCTCATTTACCCACACGTGCTACCCACCATGAACCCTACCCATAAAGGTCCGGGCAGGACCTCTCTGACTCTCTTAGAGGCTATCAGACTCAAGCACATCCAAGCCTTCCAGCTAGGAAGATACACAGCCAGGAGCCTTAAGGACCATCTATCTGATCTCACTCAGGCCATTAATGTCTGGGGAAACACTTCAAATTGTCAGAGAGAATGCGATTATGTGAATTAGATTTGGCACCCAACATGGGACAGGAGCCTAGTGGATTAGCTCTCAGATGGCTTTCCAAACAGGAATGGGGCCTGAAGACAGAAAAGGGGGACTCCAAGACCAGGACCACAAGTTCCGATGCCCCTACCTGTGCCACCTGAGCAGTTTCCCTGCAGTGACAAAGCGGCTGTGTTCACAATGGCAAGTTACAAAGGCTCCAGCAGGGCTGGAGAGATGGCTCAGTGGTTAAGAGCACTGACTGCTCTACCAGATGGACCTGAGTTCAATTCCCAGCAACCACATGGTGGCTCACAACCATCTGTAATGGAATCCACCCCCCTCTTCTGGTATATCTGAAGACAGCAACAGTGTACTCACATAAATAAAATAAATAAATCTTAAAAACAAAAAACAACAACAACAAAAAAAAAAACAAAGGCTCCAGCAAACGCTTGCCCAAGGCCAGAGTAGGAATGAAAAGAACCCACTGGGTGGAATGATTCCGGATAAATACTACTCTCTCTGGGCCTCAGGTCCCTGTGTGAGCTAAATGGGTTCTTCATAGACTCCTGGCCTGGTCTGGCATATAGAAGGTTCTGGCCGTGTGGATGTATACAAAGCTAGTGTGTGTCTTCATGGTGGATAGGACTGCAAACCTTAGATGGGAAGAGCCAGGGCTGCCTTCCACGCTCACCCCCACCCCACCCCACCCCCCAGGATTCTAGAAGCCTTCTCCAGAGCTGCAAGAGCCCTGGGAGCCACGCCTGCCTGTTACCCACACCCCCACTCCTCCACCTCCAGTCTCTAGGACACTTTCTTGGGATTTTTCCTTGTCAAACTCATAGCAACTTCTGGCTCTGGGTCCAAGGCCTATAGCTCTGTACCCACTCCAGACTCAGGCCTCCCTCTATCTTCCTGAGCTGTTAACAGCCCTTGGGGAGTCCCTGTCACCCCATCATACTCCTTGAGTTTGGTGGGGATTCACAAAGCACCCTTGGCTGTACCAGTAGCCAGTGTCTACCCAGTCTCCTGGGGTCCCTTGGGGTCTGCAGTCCTGACCCTCACCCAGCCCCTGCTGGCGCCCTCCTCCCCACTGCCAGCTTATAGCCGTGAGGAACCAACTTCCTCTGATCCATCTAAGTGTTTCAGAAACAGCCTCTTAACTGCAACAGCCAGGCTCTGTCAGGTAATGAACAAACAACAAATAAGCAAACAGGACATGTTGGGGGGGGGGAGAGAAAGGAAGGAGAAACCAACCCTCAACAGACACAGCCAGGCAGCCCCGGGGCATAAATGAGAGCTGATGGTACACAGCTCATTCTGACTGGTCCTGTACTGCTGATTTAATCCTCCTAGCAATCCTACCAACCTGTGACAGGTACTACTACGTCCCCATTCTACAGAAGATGCACAGAGGGACCGATGACATGCCTAAGGTCACATGTCATCATGTGCATCATGCAAGGAGGTGACAGGACACTCTACCCCTGAAGCCACAAACCCAGCCGCCTCCCAAGCACGCATGCGCTGCCTGGCTGTCTGCTTGGAGTGTGTGTAGCAAAGAGGTGGGAGCAGGGTGCAGCCCTCTCCCAGAGCTTCTCTCCACTCAGCCTCCCCATCAGACTGTCGTCCCGCGTAAGAGCCACCGTGGTCCACTGTGCTCCTGACAGCCAGACCCAGATGTGGTGTGGTTTAACTTGAGCGCTGAGGTTCAGAGGAATGAACATGAGCTCTGGATCCTTCAAAGCTGACGTCAACTCTAGCTTTGCCTCTTAATAGTCCTGTGATGGCAGGCAGGGGCACAACCTCTCGGAGCCTCAGTTTTCCTATCTGTAAACAAATGGCAGCTCAGAATAGACATGTACCTGGCACAGAGGGAGTGATGTGAGAGTCAGCTCCCAGCCCCCCGACCACCAACTGAAGTTTAGACCCAGGTTAGGGTCTTTTTGTGTCCTTACTTCAACATGTGATCAGATGGGGTGATGTAATCCCAGCGCTTGGGAAGCAGAGGGAGAAGGATCAGGAATTCACAGTGATCACCAAGTACATGGCAAGTCTGAAGGTGGCCTGGGATACCAAAAACCCTGCCTCAACCCCATCCCCGCACACACACACACACACACACACACACACACACACGCACGCACACACATACATGCACATGCACACACACACACACGCACACGTGCACACACGCACACGTGCGCACATACACACGCGCACACACATACGTGCACACACGCACACGCGCGCACACACACGCGCGCGCACACACGCACGCACACACACGCACGCACACACACACATACACACGTGCACACGCGCGCGCACACACGCACACACACACGCACACACACGCACGCACACACACATACACACACGTGCACACACGCACACGCGCGCACACACGCACACGCACACACACAC
>NC_034607.1:15353364-15358644 GCF_900095145.1 Mus pahari | reverse complement strand
ACCTACACCACCGCACCCACAGATACCCTGTCACAAGCACCCACCTGTACCTACACCACCGCACCCACAGATACCCTGTCACAAGCACCCACCTGTACCTACACCACTGCACCCACAGATACCCTGTCACAAGCACCCACCTGTACCTACACCACTGCACCCACAGATACCCTGTCATGAGCCCAACACCCTGTGACTTTGCCTCCCTTCCCAATCAGGATGATTCTGAGACAGAGGGCTCCCCAGATACACAAAGCATCAGGACACTCAGATCCCACAGCAGGCCAAGGAGCCCCCCACCTCCCCACTGCCTTTAAGCTCTATTACCTGCCTACACCCCAACTCCCACTAGCCTATGATGGGCAAGGACCCACGTTTTTACTGGTTAGCTACTTGACCCTCTTTCTCAGTAGATGGAGAGATGCCGGGCCAGGCTGCTGAGTGGTCCTCTCACCTTAGGGTCCCCTGACAGACAGCCATGACCGAAACTTACTGTATGGTCTCTTGAGTAGTCACCTGCACGCACATGCACATGCACACACAGACACACAGGACAATGGCAGTCGTCCCCTGTTTCCAGCCACGGGGCCTCAGAAACGGCCCTTGTCCACTCTATCCATGGGCAGGTGACAGATCTCACCTCCAGGCCCCCCCATCGTCAGCACCCTGTCCCACGCCCTACTGACCTCATTTACCACCGCTGGGAACCCCAAACTCATGTGGGCACCACAGAAACCCAAAAGTATGGGGACAGAACCCCAACAGGCCTAGCATTCCCAAGAAAGAGCCTCTGGTTCTGGGGGGGGGGGGTCAGTTGGGACTGTTGCAGAGAGTTGATTTCACAGGTGCCCAAAAGGCCTTTGGCCCCAAAGTCTCTTCCGAGTGAGGACATCCCCTCCCCCACCCCTCTGAGGTTGACTGCCAGGACCGGCTCCCACCTGAAGTTCTAGTCAGTTCCCTTCCCGGGAGCCACAGCTGACAGCTGGCCTGAGAGTTGGAGAAAGACAGAACAGGGCAGGGCAGGGTGGTTTGGGGTCATTCGCCTCTGCCAGCTCCCACCAGGCGGGGGCGCTCTGCCCCAACACCCACCCAAGGACTTAGTACCCCAGAAGCCAGCACCTCTTAGCCTGCAAGCAGTCTAGACAGGAGAGTTTCCAACACCAGCCCATACAGCCCAGGGAAACCCAGTACTATCCAGACTGTCCCCTTGAGGAAGGCAATGCACTGAAGACCGGGAGAGGACAAGAGCCCTGAGAACGAGGAGGTGGTGGGGCTCGAGGGGGAATTAACCAGGTTCCAAAATAGCACAGTTGGTTTTGCCTTGCTTCACCCGACACAGTGTCTGGCTGCTTCTGCTTTCGATCTGACTCATGCCTGGTGGGGGCAGGAGAGGGTGGCCTGTATGGACTGAGGCCACCGGGCGGCCACAAGCAGCGGTCCAGAACCCTCAGCTGAGGGGCCTTTCTCCCCTAACCCCACGCCTTCTCCTGCCCTACCCAAGATGCAGTTGGCCCCAGAGAAGAGGCCCCGGAGACTCCCTGAGGGGGTTAACCCGAGCTAGCCCACCTGGGTGTCTCCAGGGACGTCAGCTGCCTGACCCAGAACTCAGCCTTGTTCCTGCACTGCTTGGGAACACTGGAGGGCCTCTCCACCCACCCGCCAAGGGAGCCAGAGGACACTAGCCTGAGGTGAAAACACTTTTCAAATCAGTGTCCCAGGGCTGACCAGCCACCTGCAGCCACCTCCCCAGGGCCACATACAGGTATGAGAGAAACGTGGAAGTCTTTTTTCTCTCCCTCTTCTACCTGTGGTTGGTCCTTAAACATCAGCCCTTTGCCCTTCCTGAGAGACAGAGAGGAGCCCTGACCGTGTTGGGGTGGCATTGGGACAGCAGCATCTCCCCCACCGCAAGTAATTATCTTTATCTCCACATCCTTCCTCCAGGACTCCAGGACTCCCTCCCAGGGGCGTCATTCCAACAGCAGATTCCCCACATATGCAAGAAGCATAAGCCCAAATCTGAGAAAGGACCAGAAAACCACACCCAGCCCAAGCCAACCTTATAGCTCCTGAGCAAAAGCTCGCCGTCCCCGGCCAGCTCACCTGAGCCTGGGGCCAGCATGGCCAGCCACCTTACTATACAACGGGTAAGGGGAGGTGCAGTGGACCTGGGGAAGAGACACTCCTAGTGAGCAGGGAGTCCCAGAGGTGAGGTGGGTGGCCAACAGTGGCAGACATGTGCCTGATACCACCACCAAGACACCCAACTGTGACCAAACATCAAAAGGGAAGAGCTACAAGTGACAGAAAGAAAACTTAAAGCCCTAGTGCTGCACCTGTCCAGTGGAGACTTGTGAGCCCTGCCCCTGCCCTGCCCGGCCCCACCCCAGCCCCGGTTTCTGCCCTGCCCCATCCCTGGTTTCTGCCCTTTGCCATCTTCACGCTTGTTCTTATCCAACATCTCTTGTAGCCACACTGGCCTCAGACTCACTACAGAGTTGAGGATGACCTTGATCTGATCGTCCGCCTCTGCATCCTAAGCACTTGGATTACGGACTTGAGCCACTAGGCTTGGTTTTACACGGGGCTGGAGATGAAACCCCCAGTTTCATGCACACTAGACAAGCACTCCACCAACCGAGCCCAAACCCCAGCCTACCACTCCCTCTTATGACTCTCTCTCCCTACTCAGGTAGGCTCCCAACTAGGTAGAGCCCCATAGCATGAGGTTGGCAGGGCTGGGGTAGACAGAGGTGGAACCAGGGGTTAGCCCTTCTCCTCAAAGCTGACATGACAGATCCTTCACTAGGAACAAACAGGGGTGACTTTGCAAAACTAACTCCCACACACCCCACGTGCCACAAATTGCATCTTATTCAGATGGGCACACAAAGGGAGGGGCATCAGAAGGCCTGACTCCCCACTAGTGACTAATGGACTGTCACAGGGTAGCCATGGGCCTCGAGAAGGGGCAGGGGCAGCAAAAGAAAGGAATAACGTCAGTTGGAGACAGCCTCGGGAAGCTGACAGGGACTCTTAGCAGGGTATGGTGGCACAGGCCTCAAGTCCCAGCACTCAGGAGGCGAGTTCCAGGACAGCCAGAGCTACAGAGAGAGACCCTGTCTCAACAAACGAATAAAATAATAATCATAGTTTTCACTTTAGAGGGGACCGTTGACTTCAGGCTATGTGCCACCCAGCAAGGTCACGCATCTTTCTAGATGAAGACGTAGCACCCTGGGGGGCTCTCACTTGGTGAGATTAGGAAAGAACCAGCCAGTGTTGGGAATGTAGTAAACACATATTTGTACACCAAGGGAGAGACCCTGCCAGCTTCCTCTTCCTGTGAATGGGACCTTGTAGAGTCTCTACGTCTGTTAAACGTAGACTGGGCCATGGGGCCTAGGGGGAAGGGGCTGCCTTGGACACAGACCAAAGGGAGTTGTAGGAAGAGGGCCAGGGTGACCACCAGGCTGGGTTAGGTGAACCCAGAAGAAGCTGCTGAGGGTCCAGCCACATCCTCTGGCCCCACATCTCTGGCCACAAGCGGTCCACGTAAACATTAGCATATGCAGCCAGAGGTGGTGCCATTAGCATCCTGCCCAGTGACCGCCATGTACCCTAGCCAAAAACCCCAGGCCTTTCCCTGACAACCTTAAAGCATGATCTAAGACCCTCCCCCATGAGAGGGAGCCAATAGCACACCTCCATAATCTGCATTTTTGTCAGATTCCTGTCCTTCCAGACTCGTGGACCCTACTCTCCCAAGTAGTCCCTGGGAAACCTCCCAAATAAACAATTTACAGCCACATTCTTTTGTCAGACAGTAGAAATCTGGACTGAAACTGAGCTGCCGGCTCTCAAGCTTAGAAGGGCCAGTTGCAGATGAGCCAGTGATGGGTGACTTCCCTGTGGGGACCTGAGAAGCAAAAATGCAAGAGTCAGTCATTGGAGAAGGCTGCCAGAGCCAGATACAGTGGCCAAATGTGTGCTGAGAACTTTCTGACGAGGGGCAGGTAAGACCGCCCCTAGGTGCAGGCGCGCAGAGGTAGAGAGAAGAAACCGGGCTTACCAGAATAGCTGCAGACCACTGCATGTCGAGGTGGTTCCTGGCTCTAATTGGCAAATGCCAATGGGCTAGGAAGCCTGGCATTGCCTCCACCTACAGGGACCTTCTAGGGCAGAGCTCCAGAGCTCTAACTCTACGGAAAGGTAGCACACTCATTTGATAACACTGCTGCTGCGTTTAGAACTCAGGGGGGGGGGGAAGCACTCGGGGCCACCAAGGGATACCGTTTGATTCAACATCCCAAGCACGGATTTTGCGGCTGGCGTTCAGCAGTTCTTTTTTTAGGGCGTGTTTGTGTTCGGACGCAGATCAGGCAGAATCTCAGATTTGTCACTCACCGTCTGTGAGAGCTTCATCAGTGTATCTCATTTAATAGAGTCTCAGGTTCCTAATGTATAAATGAAAATAACCTCCGTCCTGGCGAGCTCTGTACAGACCAAGGGTAAAAAGTACGTGATCCAGCATCTGGCAGATCAATAAACCTTGAGGGATGAGCACCATCCCTTCATGGAGGATAGAGGCACGCATGCATTGGTGGATGGATGGATGGATGGATGATGTAAGCATGGATGGATGGGTGGATACATGGATGGATGGATGGATGGATGGACAAGTGGGAAGATAGATGGATATATGTGTAGATGATGAATGGATAAATAGATGGGCTGATAAACAAATGGATGAATAGGTGAGTGGATAGACTGACATAATCTATATATAGAGAGACAAATAATTATAAATTATGGATGGATATAACAGATGGACTGATGGATATATATATATATTAAATTTGTTGTGTGGGTGTGACGTGGAGGTCAGAAAACAACTTTCAAGAGTCACTTCTCTCATTGTGGGTTCTGGAAAATTAGACTCAGATCATCGGGTTTATGCACTATGTATTTTACGTGTGGTCCCCAGCCTTGGACTGGCTAGGTAGCTGTGACTGCATAGTCCTTGCTCCTTCTCCTAACTCCTGCGTGCATCCCTTCACCACTTGCTGGGGATGCTTTTAAGGGCTTTCTCGTGTGCTACTTCGTAAGACTTTCTCAAAACCAGGATGGGGCTGGAGAGATGGCTCAGAGGTTAAGAGCACTGGCTGCTCTTCCAGAGGTCTTGAGTTTAGTTCTCAGCAACCAAGTGATGGCTCACAACCATCTGTAATGGGATCTGATGCCCTCTTCTGGTGTGTCTGAAGACAGCTACAGTGTACT
>NC_034607.1:15350551-15353234 GCF_900095145.1 Mus pahari | reverse complement strand
GGGAGGAGAGGAAGGAGATGAGAATCAGAAGAAGAAGAAGAAGAAGAAGAAGAAGAAGAAGAAGAAGAAGAAGAAGAAGAAGAAGAAGAAGAAGAAGAAGAAGAAGAAGAAGACGACGACAACGACGACGACCAGGATGTTGAGAAGCTGGGGCATTGAGAAGTCTCTGTCCAAAGTTTGAATTTTTCTTTTATTTCATGTGTGTGTCTTTTGCCTGCATGTATGTATGTATGTATGTATGTATGTATGTATGTATGTGTACCACATGCCTGCCCAGAACCTGCAGGGATCAGAAGAGAGTGTTGGCTCCCCCAGAACTGGAAAGACAGATAGCTGCGAGCCACCATGTGTTGGGAATCAACCTGGGTCCTCTGTAAGAGCAACAAGTGTTCAGAACAGCCGACCCAGACCTCTAGTCCCCTGCCCCATTTTCTAATTAGCGTGGTGTGAGCGTTCCAAGGCCTGTCCTGGTGCTTCTCTTCCTCGGCACCTCCCACAATCCTTCAAGTACCCCATGCTACCTACCCTCTGGGCCATGCCTGCCATGTTCACACACTGAGAGCCTGTTCTGTCCACTGCTGTGTCGTGAGGGGAGGACCCGATGGCAGGGTGTTGGGAAAGGTATAAACGGAGCAGTAAGTCTGAGCACCACGGAGAGGGGGACTCGGGGACGGGTTCCACCCTCGGCGTCCCCTTCTAGTTCCTACCATCTCCACCTGTCCCCATGCGCCAGCCCTGGCATCTCAGTCTCACAGGCACTAAGGAATGCTCCGTCCCTTTGCTAAGGTATGAAGGTAGGTGCCGGGCCTCGTGCCCAGGATGGGCAAGGCAGCTAGGAAGGTGGGCCTGGGGACCGGGGCTCCTGGACTAGGTACAACTAGGGAAGTGAAAACAGGGACCCCACAGAGGACATGTCTGGGACTCTCCCTTTGGCCTTCAGCCTGGGAGTAAGGCAGGAGTGGGACCCTTCTTGCTGGGAGCCAGGTGGTTCATGGCAGGTTCCTTTGCTACAGAGGCCCCTTCAGGCTAGAAACCTGAGGAGCCGCAGAGACTCAAGCCAGACTCTCAGAATAGAAGCATCCAGAGGCAGGATGTCCTGCTTGCCAGTGGAACAAGGCCTGGGAAGGGGCTCAAGCCCAGCTTGTGGAGCTCGAGAGAGATGCTAAGCCCAGTCTCGGCCACAGCTCACCTCTGTATAAATTTCCCTTATCGGTAGGGTACATACAATACAGCTGGCATAGGGAAACTGAGGCAGAGCCTGCTTTCCAGCCTTGGAGGCTTGCTGCCCCCACCAACCATACCACCCTTGATTACTATTTTCCTCGATTAACAGAGCACATGGGGGCTCCAGGTCCTCACGTATCCGGTTCCCTTCAGATCCCGGGAGAAGTTGTTTCCCGGGAAGAAGTTTGCCTTGCTTCCCCAGCTTGGCTGTGAAGAGCTGGGGTCCAGCCTGAACTTGGGGACCAGCAGTCAAGCAACTCCGCACCCCTGGCCCCACCACAGGAGTCTCTCCTAATCACCAGCGCCTCTGCCCCCCTCACCAGAGCATGAGGGCTCAGGCCCTTGTGGGAGCCAGTGCTGGTGTTGATAGAGCCGGTGCCAGGCCCATGACGCAGGCCTGAGGCCCAGGCACACAATGGGGCTGTGTGTACACCCAGCATCACCCTGGAGCAAAGCTAGGCAGGCCAGCATCTGGGCTCGGGCCAAGAATTCATTTCCCCGAAGAGAGCCTCCCACCCGTCCTGGGCAGCAGGGCTGGAGCAAGGGCTGCAGGAATGGGCAAGGACTCCTAGCCTCGGTCCCGGGAGGAGAAGGCAAACAGGCCACTAGGAAGAGGGACTCCTGAGTCTCTGCTAGTTGCCTGCTCACTCATGAGGACCTACATGACAGAGACAGTGTACCCTGGGATTGTAGTCCCAGTGACAGAGAGGGCAGAGGGACAAGAGAGCGGCCTGGCCCCACATGTAGGACTTTTCTGCTCCCTCCACAGCCTGCCCAGTGTGGGCTTCACTTGCACAGGTTTTCTGAGGCGCCCTGGACTTCTGGCCATACAGCCTGTACTGGGCATCCTCCCTGGGGGAATGAGTCATCAGCCGGCTGTAGCCAGCATGCCAAGCAGGCCGTGGGCAGGTTCAGCTGCCTGCGCCTCTCCCTGGCAGGTCTCAAGGCAGAAAACCGCTCAGACGGTATCAGGTGTTGACCACAGTGTCCCAGACTGGACTTCGGCCGGCCACTTCCTCTGGGGCAGGGATCGCCGGAGCCTGCACTGTGGGCCCCGATGTCTCCTTTGGCTGCAGGCTGAAGCACCACAGATAGGGACATTAAACTGCGGGAAAAGGCAGCCACGTCCCCATAGAACAAGCAGAGTTAGAGCAGGGAGTGAGAATGGAGCTCCCGTGGCGTGGGGAAGGGAGGGCGCCAACGTGGTACCTCAGGTTGCGGCCCTATGCTGAGATCGCCTTCCGTCCTCCTGAGCCGGGGAGGCTCCTGGTGACAGGAGTTTACTGCTCTTGTTCCCTCTGGGGTTCCATGACAGGTTACACAAATGTGCGGCCCACACTCCCCAAATGTCGCACATAAAAGTTACAGTGACAACCTTTGCCCCTCAGACACAGATAGATGACTGACCGCTCATTTTCTGATAGCCGAAGGTCTCCATATCCCTAGGTCTCCATATCCC
>NC_034607.1:15344032-15350261 GCF_900095145.1 Mus pahari | reverse complement strand
CCATATCCCTAGGTCTCCATATCCCAAGGTCTCCATATCCCTAGGTCTCCATATCCCAAGGTCTCCATATCCCTAGCCATGCAAGAGTAGTCACAGGCATCCTGTCAGCCTCACTCAGTACCATGTCTTAGGACATGTGTAATCCATGTGTGTGTGTGTGCATGTGTGCGTGTGTGTATGGATGTGTGTGTGTATAGATGTGTGTGTGTGTGTATGGATGTGTGTGTGTATATGTGTGTATATGGATATGTATGTGTGGATGTGTGTGTGTGGATGTGTGTGTATGGATGTGTGTGTGTGGATATGTGTGTGTGGATGTGTGTGTGGATGGATGTATGTGTGTGGATATGTGTGTGTAGATGTATGTGTATGGATGTGTGTGTGTGGATATGTGTGTGTGGATGTGTGTGTATGGATGTGTGTGTGTATAGGGGTGTGTGTGTGTGTTTGTGTTCAGATATGTGTGTAGAGGTGTATATATGGATAGATGTATATGTGCGCAATTGTGTGGATGTGTGTACACAGATGTGTGTGTGTGGATGTGTACATGTGTATATATGTGTATATAGGTGTGCATCTGTTTGTGTGTGAGTGTGTACATAGCTGTATGTGTGTTTGTATGTGGATGTGTCTATGTGTATATATATGTGTGTGTGTTTGTGTATAGAACTGTGTGTGTGCATGTAGAACTGTGTGTTTGTATGTGTGTGTAGAACTATGTGTTTGTGTGTGTGTAGAATTGTGTGTTTGTGTGCGTATAGGGCTGTGTGTGTTTGTGTGTGTATAGAGCTGGGTGTGTTTGTGTGTAGATGTATGTGTTTGTATATATAGGGGGTGTGTGTTTGTGTGTAGGTATGTGTATTTATGTGTGTATAGGTATATGTGTGTTTGTGTGTGGATGTATAGGTGTGTATGTATGTGTGTGTGTGTGTGTGTGTGCAAGAGCATGTGGATTTGCACAACGCCTGTCTTCACCGTGACATGACTCCTGTGTCCTGAGAACAGAGCCCGAGGCCATGGGGCCTGGTGGAGGTCATCCCTTTACTCTAACAGATGAACAAACAGGGCTGGCTGAGGAAGAGCCTCTGTTCAAGGTTATGATGGAGTCCGGAATCCAGGGCTGGGGTAGTATGAGGCTAGCTCAACAGAGTAGGAGACAGGAAGTCCGAAAGAGGGCGGAAAGAAGAGGAAGGTGGGACGAGAGCTGGCGGTGTCAGTCCCAGTTTCCTGGGCTATCATGCTGAGGCCAAGGCCTTCCACAGCTTGGTGTGGCGTACAAGAGGCTCTGCACTGCCGCAGGGGCCTCTCTGTCCACGATCAGCCCACCCGTGAAGCAGCTCTAGGGTGACTGCTGCCTTCACGGCTCATCAGGGTGGAAAAGCAGCCACACCAGGTTCAAAGCTCTACCCCAGGACGACTCAGCTGTGCCCACACTCTGAGGACACGCAGTACCAAGGAGTCTGTGCTGTATGCACCCTCTGGGGTCGTCAGCCAGAAGCAGGGCAGACGTCTCCAGAGGATAAGGGCCATGGGCAGTCATCTACTTCAGAACCCCAGGCCAACTGGAGGGGCAGAACCTCATTTTCAGGAAAAAAAATTTAAAAAGCATGGGCTAAAGTAAGGGAGGGGGAGGGGAGAAGGGAAGAGCTATGTGCCCTGCCCTAGACAGCCCCCGGGGACCTCTCTCATTTTCAAGACCATAGCTTTGGGAAGTATAGGGGTGGGGTGTATAATCAAGGTATGGTGTATCTATACATGTATGAAAATTGCCAAAGAATAGCAATATACACTCTAAGAAATGAATTAATATTGATGTGCTTATTTTAAAGACCCCAGCTGTCTCTGGCCCCTCATCTAATAGCTGGCCAGAGGAAATGGATGGGGTAGGTGCCGTGTCATCCGGAGAGGACAGGGCCACAGCTCCAAATGCCAACCTGTTCTCCACAATGCCAAAGCAGGAGGGAGGGAGCCCATAGCCATCTCCCCCGCCCCCACAGTCCCCATGGCTTCAGCCCCACGCACACTCGTGGCCTGCGGCTAGGCATTACCATCTGATCTTGCATATATGGAGATGGACAGGACCCAACCTTGAGTAATGACCCAGATTCCAACCCACCTCCATAACCCCTCACGGCTGCTGTGGCAAAGTCGCCGCTGTCACTATGCCTGGTATACACCGCCTCTTCTGAACCCCATCCCAGGAGTCACCAGATGTAAAGAGAAGCTGAGAAGCCTTCTCTCAGTCTCGCACGGAGCCCTGTATCACCCACATCGCCTGGGATTGGCTGCCTCATTCCATCCTGGCATGGGGCCTGCTTCCCTTTTCTAAGACCCTTGTCGACAGGGGGATCAAAGGCCAAATGAACCTCCCGATGGCTACTTGGGAAGCCTAGGCTCTGACCTACGCTTTGTAACTAGTGGCAATGCCACATCGCCCCACACTGTCCCCATCCACGGTACCGGAGCAGGGTGAGATGGCAGGAGAGGGCAACCCAGGAGCACACAGGACACCTGCTACACACCCAGCTTCAAGTCACAACAGGTGCATGATTCTGGAGCTCGCCCCAGCTCTCCTCCGGGCCTCAGAAGCAGCCACAGGGGTCGCCCTGCACCACATGTTGGCAACACTTGGAACCAAAGCTAAAAATAGACACCATGATGAGTCACAACTAAGAATAAATGGGCACCCAGCCCTCGGGGAGAGGACACTCCGCCAGGGGAGCACCAACTCCTGCCACCTCCGAGGCCTGCGCCGAGCCCTACGTCGCCCACCGACGGCCTTCACAGCGAACCCTGCCTCAGCACCCACACAGCCAGGCAAGGTGTGCCTGCACGCACAACACAGGTCATCCTCCAGCCGCCCTGCAGGAACTGCAGAGAGGCCCGATGCAGAGGTAAACTGAGGCACCAAGGCACGTTTCTTCCCTTGTCCTCACACCCGTTCTTATCAGGGCATGAAGAAGAAAGCCATGCCCCTGACTGGTACATCTGCTCACCTGCGAAATGGGTATCCAGAGGCAGCCAGACCAACTCTCTGAAGACTCAACTGTGGAAAGAGACCAGAGAGGGGCAGCAGCATACTAGAGGACTGATGTCACACAGCAGTGAATCCTGAGAAGTCTCAACCAACTGGACCCATGCCTGGGGTCTCCTTCCACGTGCTGACTGCCCCCCAGAAATCCCGGGCTTGTTTCATTTGTGCACATCTGTATCTGGAATTTGTGAACTACACAGAGTGCCCACTCTCCAGGAGGAACCCCTCTCCAGCAGCAAGCCTGGGTGGGGACCTTATTACAAAAGGGGAGCCCAGGCCCAGAGAACAGAGTGTAAGACAAAGCTTGAGTGCCTCGAAGCAGCCTTTGAAGTGTCTCCAGGAACCACATGCCAGGCACACAAGACATTCTCATGCTGGGAGCCGGGGGGGGGGGGGCCTGGGAAAGAGTGGGGCACAGCTCTCAGTACAGAAGCTCCACTCTGAGAAGACAGAATGAAGATGAACAGAGACCTAGCTCCATCTTGGTCATTGAATCAGAGTCCCTGGTCCAGCCTCAGTGACGACACAGGTTAACCACACATAGTCTCACTCCAGGTCTGTCTAGAAAATGTGTCTTTAAATATCAGGACTTCAGCGCCACGGGGCCCATCAAAGAGACATCAAGAGGTCAGACAGTAAGGCTGGCAGATGGCTCATCCAGTGAAAGGATAAGGCCCTGAATTCAAATCCCCAGGAAAACCCAGACAGAAAGCCCGGAGTGGCTGCATCTGCATCTGCACACCCCTGCACACCCATCACCAGCCAGGGAGCAGGTCATAGGGCTGCTGGCTGCCAGTCTAGCCCCAGGGCTAGTAAGAGACCCTGGACAGGACACAATGTCCTCCTCTGCACATGGGCACCGGCAGGGACACGCACACCACACACGCTTGACATATGCACACACTGCATACCTGTTTATGCACACACATACACAAAGTTAATTTTTTTTTTACATCAATAGTAGCCCACTGGAGGCTCTAGCAAGTCCAGCAAAAAACTCAGCCCACTTTGTACACCATAGAAGCACTCTGCCACTGAGCTACAAGCCAGCCTTCGTTTCTACCTTTACATTTTTGTTTGCGTTTGTCTATGTGGACAGGATTTCTTCGTGTGGCCCTGGCTGTCCTGGAGCTCAGACATTAGCCGGTCACTGCCTCCCGAGTATTGAGATTAAAGGTATATGCCACCACCACCCCGCTCTCTCATTTTGCTGTGTAGGGGCTGGAGAGATGGCTCAGGCGTTGAGAACACTTTTTGCTCTTGCAGAGGACCTGAGTTTGGTCCCCAGCACTCAGGGGATCTGATGAGCACCGTGGATGCACAGCCATACTGCAGGCACTCACGCATACATACAAATAAAAACAAATACAAAGCGCACATATGTATGGGTATAATTGCTGTTATAATTTATTCACACAATGTAGAATAATTAAACCGAAGCTATTTAACGTGTCTGACACCTCCAATACTTATCATTGATATTTTCGAATGTATCAGACATTCACTGAATTTGCTGTGCTGTACAGCATGTCCCGAGGGAAGGGGTACAAACTTTCCTGTCGTATTTCCAATATCAAGGCTCCTGTCATATTAAGGTACCTCCTTCGACTGGCACCTCTAATTTTTCTATCACTCATATCTCGCTTTTCAAAGCCCACCATCCATACCTCCTTGACCCCCAAAGCCATAGACAGAAACCCCCCTGGGGAACCCCCCGGGGAGATTCATGGCTATCGATCGGAGCGGTTTGCATAGAGGTCGGCAGGAACCACGAGAATTTGAAGCAGACCCAAAACAAGAGCAGATGGCAATACTGGAAAGTTCTGTGGGCTAGCTCTCCTGTCACTGCCTTCTTCACACCACAGGAGCTCCTGGGATCCCCGCTGAGCAGGCTGGAAGCTACCCATAGCTTCCTGGAAATTGGCGACTAACTTGGGCACTGCCCTTCCCCCTGGCAACATGAACCTCAATCTGGGGCTCCCAGGAGACCTAAGGCAGGGGTGCTCCAGAGGCTGGGGTTCGCCCGACCTGGTCTCACCCCCTGAGGCCTTAGCAGACCATCTCTACTCAAAGCCAGGGATATCCCCAGCCCGCTCCTCCCACTGCTCCTCAAGGCTCCTCCCACTGCTCCTCCCCTGCTCCTCACAGGCTCCTCCCCTTGCCCTCGGTCACAGGGTGGGAAGAAAGGGGGATTCTCCAGACAAGGCACCTGATGTCCTCATGACCTTCCTCAGTCCTCCCAGCCCGAGAGACATTAACCCACCCAGAGCTCCCACACTTCCTGCGGTCTGGTCACCCGTGCTGAGTCACGAGGCAGGCACCGGCATTGCCGCTAGCAGGCTGTCGGCTGATATGTGTTAGGGTACCCACTGGACAACTGAGACGCTGAGGCCCAGAATGGTTCAAGTACCTGCCGGGGCTTGGCCTTAAGGCATAAAGGGGCTTTGGGCTCCTGGAGCAGGACTCAGATGGTAGACCAGGCCTACCAGAGCCGGCTGTAGCTGCAGAAGGCTGGCAGTACCAGGGGCACAGCAAGAGAAGGAAAGATGAACGCCTCGTTTCACCCCAGACACTGCAGGCAGGGAGGGGAGCGTCACAACCCGGAGAATCCTCAGCACCACCCCACTACCTTGGAGCACTAAAACAGCTTTCCCCAGCATCTCCCCCGATGATGCCCACCCAACCCTCTGCTCTGACGCCTCCTGCCAGGCCCAGCCTTGTAGCCTCCACCAATAAGGAACTGCCTCTCTAAGAGGCTCGTTAGCCCCCAGATGACCAGCCAACGGACCGTGCCAGGAAGCATCTCTTCTCTCCTCTCCCCACCCGCTGCCAACATTCCAGATCACCTATCCTCTGCTTAAGCTTGTGGAGAACTGGGCCCTGAGGCCACCCCAACCCGCAAGCCATGTCTCTGGGTTCCAGGATGGACACCTCAGCCCCACTAGGGTGCTGGGTCTTGTACTCAGTAGGTATTGCATGAACCCTGCACAGGACAGAGTGTCTCTAAAGGATGGCTCCAAAGTTTTTAGCCATGACTCACAGAAAGATGTATTTCATTTGACCTTGGAGACACACACACAAAACTAAGTGCTTTCCTAAGTACAAGTTCCTGATATACTGCTCTGTGCAAAATCGTTCTCTCTCTCTCTCTCTCTCTCTCTCTCTCTCTCTCTCTCTCTCTCTCTCTCTCTCTCT
>NC_034607.1:15339594-15343497 GCF_900095145.1 Mus pahari | reverse complement strand
AGAGAGAGAGAGAGAGAGAGAGAGAGAGAGAGAGAGAGAGATCCCACATTCACACGGTATTCACTCACATAGAAACACACATAACTTTTTTGGTTTGTTTTTTGGTTTGTTTTTCAAGGCAGGGTTTCTCAGCAAAGCCCTAGCTGTCCTTGAACTCCCTACTTCTACCTTCCAAGTGCTTGAATTAAAGGCATGGGCCACCACCTCCCAGTTTACATATTTAAAACAAAACAAGGCTGGAGAGATGGCTCAGTGGTTAAGAGCACTAGCTCTTCTTCCAGAGGACCAGGGTTCGATTCCCAGCACCCACATGACAGCTCACAACCATCCGTAACTCCAGCTCCAGAGGACCCAACACCCTCATACATGCGTGCAGAAAAAAACACCAACTCACATAAAATAAAAATAAATAAATTTTTTTATAATAAAATCTTGTTCGTGGAGGCGACAGAACCGATTTCATGCGTTCAGTTAGTGGCCTGGTCCACAGCTGAGAAAGCCCCTTGCTGTGCACCCTTCCTTGTGCCAGCCACAAGTCCAGGCCTGGCAGTGTCGCTCTGTACTACCCAACGCCGCCCTCCGCACCTCTCTCACAAGTACGGACCGTGAGGATCCTCAATTCCAGTGTGAATAAAATGAGGCAAGGGGGTCACACAGTAAATGGCTCAGAGAGAACCAACTCAGGTCTTCCTGAGTACAGACAGACCACACCACTGTCCGTCAGAAATAACCGAGGGCTGGGGTACAGCACTGGCAAGGCCTGAACCCCAGAACAAGGATAACAAAATCACCTGCTTGGCAGTGTTCTGTCATCGGCACGGACGGTCCAGCGGTGCTAAGGGGTGTGGAACACGTACCTGTTGGCAGGCTCTATTTCTGAGCACTTGGTGTCTTTTAATACCCACAATGAACGCACAAGATGGGGACTACGCTTGTCAACCCCATTTCAGAGATGTGGAAACTGAGGCAGTCTGAGAGCAAGTTACCTGTCAGGGTCACAGACCCGACTCTGACTGATGCCGCCGACCCAACAACCCACAGGACCGCCTCACTAGGACCTAGAGGCAAGTCTAGAGAGTGGAGACCCATGGTCAGCTGTGGCTGTCTCCGAGTTCCCTATGATCCCCACCATCCTCTGCTCCTAGTTGGATCTGGGCACACTCCACAACTGGACCTTTCTCAGTCTCCCCTCTGTCTCAGCCCAGCCTGAGACACATGATAAACAAAGCCGAAGTGAGAGGAACCTGTGACCAGAGTGGATTCTCCTCTCTGAAGACGCCACCCATGTGCGCGCGCATGCGTGTGTGTGCTTGCACGGACCTGGAGAGGGTAACCCTTGGAAGAAGATCCTCTGGGTGCTCAGATCCACTCCCCCACCCAAGCCATTTCCTCATTTCCCCCTGGTGCTGCTTCTCACCCAGCCCCCTGCACCTCAGTGAGAGGAAGTTGCACAATCCCCTGGGAGCTGCGAATGTGGCCAAAGATTACTCAGAGCTCAGAGGGAAGCTCGGACCAGAAGCCTTTCCCCTCCCCCCCAGGCAGGCAGCCTCTAATCTCCCCCAACCTCGGGTTCTAGTCCTAGACAGGGCCTTCCTTAGCTTCAGCTTTGAGGCGCTCAGAGAGACAAAGAGGGACAACAGTCAACACAGAGCCACGCTTCTCGTAGAACACTAAAGGTCTCCTCCACCTTCCCAGGGAGGTGGGTGGCCTTGGCCTCCAGCTCAATCTTATATAGGTAGCCTCTCTTGATATGAGAGACCCAATGTCACCCATCAGGATCTGGGCAGATTGGGACAAAGCACTCCATCCTATGGGAAACCATTCTCTCTCTCTCTCTCCTTTTTTTTTTTTTTTTTTTTTTTTTTGAGACACAGTTTCTATGTAGTCCTGGCTGTTCTGGAACATGCTCTGTAGATCAGGCTGGCCTCCAATTCAAAGATCCACCTTCCTCTGCCTCCTGAGTGCTGGGACTAAAGGCAGGCCCAGCAAGAAGCCTCTCTCTCTCTCTCTCTCTCTCTCTCTCTCTCTCTCTCTCTCTCTCTCTCCCTAATTATTTATTTGTATTGTATGTGTATTGGTGTTTGGCCTGTATGTGTGTCTGCATTAGGGTCTCTGATGTCCTGGAAGTGGAGTTACAGACAATTATGAGCCACCATGTGGGTGGTGGGAATTGAACCTGGATCCTCTGGAAGAGCAGCCAGTGCTCTTAACCACTGAGCCATCTCTCTGGCCCAAGCAACCATTCTTACACACAAGTGACTTCTATGGCTCCCGGGATTCTTCTTTAACACCCAGTGCCAACAGGTACTGTCTGGAAGGGCAGGCAGTTATCGGCCACCTCAGGATGAAGGAGCTCACTGACCCTTTATTTCCGACCTATTTCAGAAGTGTAGTGGACCAGTCATGACTCCCAGAAACCGCCGAGAGGCCAGTGAGATGAGAGAGGCCTAGGACGGAGAGGACCAGGGAGGACAATTATGACTCTGACTGGCCCTGGGCAAGTAAACAGGAAGGAATGTGAACGGAGAGCCCGCCCCCCCCCCCAACACCGCCCTGGACCTGCATCGGGGCCTCAGATAAGGACCTCTGCTAGGCTCCTCTTTATCTCCCCGACAACCCAGGAATCCAGCTAAGGACAAAGGTCTGCCCGGGGGCCCCAGGGCTCCCACAGAACCCCTCATTTCTGCAGCCTTCACCAAAAGCCTGGGGCCCTCGGGGCAGCACCCCACACAGGGCGGCTCCCACAGGAGGGCCACAGCACCAGGTTCATCAGCGGACGCCTCCAGCTCAGTGAGCAGGGACAGTGATGGGGGGGGGGGGAGACCGCCAGAAAGCCTAGCTTGTCTGGGAGACAGTCACCTCAAGGTTCCTTCCACAACACCTGTGCCCTGACCCTGATGCGCGAAGGAGAGGGGTGGCAACCCCGACCACTCCCATTTTTCAGATGGAGAAACTGAGGTGCAAAGCATGTAAGCGACGTCTCAGGGGCCATACCACTTGCTGATGTGGAACAGCTACAAGTCAAGGGCTCCCCAATTTCAATGGGGCGGGGGTGGGGCACAGAATCCTCCTGGGCCACATGCATTGGGCAAGTGGGCCAGAAGCGTGGTTGGCCAGCACCCTCTGGAGAGAGGGTGCCTCAAGGGCAGGCACGGCCACCTGGGGGGTCTCCTCCCAAGATGAAGCGTCTCTTCCTGCTCAAGCATGATCACGGGCGGCTTTCTACCACTCATGAGCCAGCGCTTGTCCCCCATTCCAATCAGACTCCTTCCACCACTGAAAAGAAAGGAGGACCGACCGAGACCAGCCCTCGTTTATGTATGCTCCCTCTCCTCGCTATTCTTGGGGGTTCATTCCAGGATCCCTCTGGATGCTAAAATCCAGAAATGTGTCTCTTACATACAGGACCTCTAACCCACAGCCTCGGTCTCGCATGACCGTATTGCTTAGAAAGCAGTGGCAGGAAAAACTACTTACTCAGCATAGTACTTTTTATGTGTCTATGTGTGCACCTGCGAGTGGGTATAGACACAAAAGGCAGAGCCCATGACGCTGGAGGTACGGGCAGTTTATGAACAGCTAGCATGGTGCTGGGAGCCAAACCCAAATCCCCCTGGTAGAGGGGCAATCTCTCTTAACCACTGAGTCTCCTTCCTAGACATTTTAAACCTGAAGTTGGCTGGATTCTTAATGCAGGACTCATAGAGGGGCCCACTGAATACACCAACTATATACCACACACATGCTACTAAATATATGCAAAAATGGATTTATGAGCCGGGTGTGGTGGCGCACACCTTTGATCACAGCACTTGGGAGGCAGAGGCAGGTGGATTTCTGAGTTCAAGGCCAGCCTGGTCTACAGAGTGAGTTCCAGGACAGCCAGGGCTATACAGAGAAACC
>NC_034607.1:15337789-15339389 GCF_900095145.1 Mus pahari | reverse complement strand
TTTGGTTTCCAGCCCTCATGTGGTGATTCACAATCATTTGTAACTCCAGTTCCGGGGAATCCCACGCGCACGCCGTCTTCTGGACTCTGCAGGCACTGCACACACGGTACTCATAATTTGTAAAGGTTAAGGAGGAGGGTGTGAATTACACCTGTGACAAGAAATTCACCAGTGTGCCAAACATTTGTCTAACACCACAACCAAGTGCTGGCAAGATTCTGGAGCGACAGGAACTCCAGGGAGTCCCCAGGGAGGATCAAGTTTGTACAACCATTTAGAATAACACGTGAGGCTGTACTGTCCGAAGCCCAGGCACTCCCACTCTGGTTATAGACACTGTAAAGAAATCTGTGTGCCAACGCCCCAAGAAACACACACAAGGCAGAGTGCTGTTCCTGGCAGCAGAAAAAGAAAGCCACCCAAAGGTCTATGCCCAGGGATATGGATGCTACACGGCACAGAAAGAATTATGTTCCAGCCACAGGGAGCAGAAGCAAACCCACCACGATGGGGAAAAGGTCCCCGGTGGCGCTCATCTGCACTGAACTGAGTCGGACAGAGCTAAATCCAAAGAGACCCAGGGAGCTGGTCAGCACCAAGGTCAGGATAGTGTCACCTGGACGAGACAACAAAGGGAAGTCAGGAGCCACTCATCACAAAACCACAGTCGGAGGCAGAGACTCGGCTGAGGGCTAAGGGCCCACGCTGCTCTTACAGTGCACCTGAGTTCAGTTCCCAGCCCACAGCAGGTGGCTCTCAATCACCTAGAATTTCAGCTCCAAGGGATCTAATGACCTTTTCTGGACTGCTGTGGCACCTGCCCTCACATGCACACACCCTCAAGCACACACATGCACAATTAAAACACTAACAAATAGGGCTGGAGGGATGGCTCTGGTTAAAAGCACTTGCTATTCTTCCAGAGGACCGGTGCTCAAGTCCCAGCACCCACATGGCAGCTCACATCTGTCTGTCACTCTGATTCTAGAGGATCTGAACCCTCGAGCAAACATACATGCAGGCAGAACACCAAAAGGGGAGACAGGGGAGAGAGACAGAGAGAGACAGAGAGAGAGACAGAGAGAGAGAGACGGGGTGGGGGAGGAATTAATTCTGGGCAGTGGTGGCGCACACCTTTGATCCCAGCACTCGGGAGGCAGAGGCAGGCAGATCTCTGAGTTCACTGCCAGCCTGGTCTACAGAGTGAGTTCCAGGACAGCCAGGGCTACGCAGAGAAACCCTATCTCAGAAAATAAATAAATAAATAAATAAATAAATAAATAAATAAATAAATAAATAAATAAAAATAAAGCCAAGGTAGTGGCTAGTTCTAGAAGTGACAAAAGCTGTTCTTTGTTGCTGCGTTAAGTTTCCCCCTATGTAAAACAGTTCAAGGCTGGCCTTGAACTCACAGAGATCCACCCCCTCTATCGCCTGAGTGCTGGCATCAAAGGTGTGAGCCATCACTACCCAGCTCACAGGAGCTGCTTTTAGACTTCAGGTAGGGTCTCCTTATCCATCCAGGTGCTTGTACTCTGGGGAGTCCCTTTTTGTTGTTGTTATTGGTTTCTTTTTTTGGTTTTTCAAGACAGGGTTTCTC
>NC_034607.1:15336696-15337778 GCF_900095145.1 Mus pahari | reverse complement strand
GTCCTGGAACTCACTTTGTAGACCAGGCTGGCCTCGAACTCAGAAATCCACCTGCCTCTGCCTCCCGAGTGCTGGGATTAAAGGCATGCGCCACCACGGGGGGGGGGGAGTCCCTTTTATTTAAAAGATTTAATTGTATTTATGTATGTGTGCATGTTTGTACGTGCGCACGTGTACAGATACCCTTGAGACCAAAAGAGATGACAGCTCCCCAGAAGCTGGGGTTACAGGTGGTTTTAAGCTGTCTGATGTGGGTTCTGGGAGCCCAACCAGTTCCCCGCAAGAGCAGCATGCACTCCTAACCACCGAGCCATCTCCCTGACCCGTCACTCTCCCCTTTATTTACTTAGTACTTGTGTGCACATACATGATCATTCCCGGGTACTCCTGAGGAGGTCAGAGGTCAACTCCCAGGAGTCTGTTCTCTCCCCTGCCTCCCTGTGTGGGTTTGGGGATCAAACTCAGGTCACTGAGCTTAACAGCAAGCTCCTCTCTTACCTAAGCCATCCTGCTGACCCAGTCACTTCTATACTCCTTTATTTATGCTGTCTTTGGCAACTGTGCCATATTTCACAATAAAACAGGGCAGGAGAGGACAAGATATAGGTAAATAGTAATAGAAATTCTAATATTTTCTTCCCACACCTGGCTTTGAAAAACACTATAATTAGGCTAAAAAAAAAATGGATGATAACTTGTAATTAGTCATAGTTCTGGAGTATGTGATAATGCCCGGGGCCCTCTCTCTTCTATGGAGACCCCCCTCAATGTGCCCAGCATGGCCCAGGTTGCAGGCTGCCCCTTGGCCAAGCAGAGCTGGCTACCACAGCCTCTTCCTCACCCTCAGCAGGCCATCCCTTCCAGGATAAGGGCGCAGTGACTGTGTCAGGCAGGTGCCTGCATGCGTATCTCGTTCTCCCATGGGCCATTCCTCAGAGTGCCCAATGGCAGGCCCCAGAGGCTCACTGTGGGTCATCCTCTGAGCATGAGGAAGACAGAAAAAGAAATAAAGTGGGTGGAGAGTGGGAGAGAGAGAGAGGGAGAGAGAGAGAGAGAGAGAGAGAGAGAGAGAGAGAGAGAGA
>NC_034607.1:15334822-15336685 GCF_900095145.1 Mus pahari | reverse complement strand
AGAGAAAGAGAGAGAGAGAGAGAGAGAGCACTAGAGGTAGACATTGAGACTGTTCTGGGTTCTGTGGACGTGGAGGAAAGAGAGGGTTAGGAGGTGAGTGGAGGGAGGAGAGAGAAGGTAATGGCAGAGAGAGGAGTCGGTGCACTGGCCTCTGGCCTCCAAGTACCTCACAGCCCCGAGGCTTCTATACAGCAGGTGAACGGCCCCGGGGCCTCCCCTCTCCTCCAGAATGCCTAGAAAGAAGGATTCTGTCCAGAAAGAATGCCTCCTGGGCCTGTAGCAGTGACGCCTAGGATAAGGACCCAGGGTGAGGCAGAAAAGCCCTCCCTAGGGATCAGAAGGCAGGAAGGGCCGAGGACTCACCCAAGAGCTGGGAGGCCCCGTTCACCTCTCTCATTCTCTCAGCTGGCTGCCTGCCTTTCTCTGACCTCTGCCGAGACTTCTAGAAGTTTCCATTCCTAACCACCTACTTGGACAGCACAGGCTTGGCTGCCAAGTAAACATCTGGTACCCCTCACTGTCCCGAAGGCTGCGCGGCTGGATCTCCAAGTCCCAAGCTCTGTTCTCCTCTCAAGAACACAGAGGCTGTGCCAGCCAGCTGCTAAGGCTCCAGTCAGCCCAGGGCTGAGCCGGCCAGCACTGCCCTGAGGGGCTGGCTGAGCACACCTGGCGAGAGCTCGGCCTGGGTGAGTGACAGTGGGGTGGACAGTATAGGATGTCACCTCCTGGCCACTGCAGATCCCTCAGGGACTACAGGGGCAGAACAGGTGCTGTCCCCAAACTGATTATAAACAAACCAGAGGACAGGCTGTGACTACCCTTGCCAAACATGCAGAAGCCCCACCTCTCCCCACATACCTACTAGTGGAAAGGGGATGGGATGGGAAGGCCAGCAGTTTTTCTATGGGGAGAGCAGACAGGGCACCCCAAGCCAGAAGAGCTGGGGCAAGGATGGAGCGGAGCAGAGGCAGAGGGCCAGGGTCCTTGCTGAGCTGTGTATGAGGTCCTGGGCATCAGTAGTGAATACCCACAGAGAAGGGGTCATGGAGAAGCCATCTTCTAGGCCTCATTTCCGGGCTTGTGATTTACTCAGCTGGGTTTACTCATTCATCCTGAAAAGCTTTACAGGACATCCACTGCATGGAAGGCTCTCCTCTGGGCATGAGGAATGGGCCCCAACAGATCAGACCCCTGTCCTGAGAGGGCATCAGAGGCCCGTTACTGTCAATCATCGGTTACACGGGATGCTAAGCTCCCCCTGGCAGTTCTCTCCTCCTCCTCACACCCCCCCCACCTCCTCACACCCCCCCACCTCCTCACACGCCCCCCACCATCTTCCTTCCAACCTCTTCCTATTTCTAAAGACCCCTCCCTCCCCGAGACCCCACTTTCCTGACAACACCCTCAAGGCCCAGGTGGTATACACCCGTAATCATAGCACTGAGGGAGATGAGACCGAGGTAGGAAGACTGAATTTAAACCCAGCCTGAGAGGCACACGGGATAGACAGTGAGACCCTGCCTCAGATTTCTAAAACAAACGAGCAAACGAAGCCAGACAGGGCGACACACACCGGCCACCCCACTGCTTAGAAAAGGGAAGCAAGAGGAGGAGAAGGTTTAAGTCATCCTCGGCGACTCAGAGACTCCAAGAGCAGCCTGGGCTACATAAGACAGGTCTACAAAACAACAACAAAAACCGACCCGTGGGCTAAGACAGCTCGGTGAGCAAACGTGCTTGCCGCCAAGCCTGAAGACCTGAGTTTGATCTTGGGTCCTGCATGGTAAAAGAAGAGAAGCAATTCCTGGAAGTTGTCCTCTGACCCCGACAGAAGCACCATAGCAGACACACACACACACACAC
>NC_034607.1:15323647-15334542 GCF_900095145.1 Mus pahari | reverse complement strand
CATCTTTCTGAGCAGAAGAAGAGATAACTATTTATTTCCTTTTAAAAAAAAGATTATCTATTTATTTAATGTATGTGAGTACACTGTAGCTGTCTTCAGACACACCAGAAGAGGGCATCAGATCCCATGACAGATGGTTGTGAGCCACCATGTGGTTGCTGGGATTTGAACTCAGGACCTCTGGAAGGGCAGTCCTCTCCAGCCCGAGAACTATTTCTTGTATGTGTTCTGTATGCTTACTGCTGGTGTGCAATGAGTCAGGGGCAGGTGAGATGACTCCCAGATGCAAGCACCTGTGTGCTGGCCTGAGGGCGGAGTTTGAGTCTTGGACCGCACACAAAAGTGGAGGAGAGAACGCCACAAAGCCATCCTCTACTCGGCATGGTGGTGCACACCTTCAATCCCAGCGCTCAGGAGGCAGAGGCAGGTGGATCTCTGTGAGTTCCCAGTCAGACTGTCTACAGAGTGAGCTCTAGGGCAGCCAGGGCTATGTAGAGAGACCATAGGAAACGAAAGAAATGTTGCCTTCTGACCTCACATGCATGCCCTGGCATGTGCCAGCCCCATCACAGGGACGAATCAGGTGGCTAAACAGTGCTGAGTTTCCTGGGGTGCTCAAACATGGGTGTGGTTGAAGTGTCCCCTAGGGGTTGAAACTTAATCTCCATTACTCAAAGTGGGGATTAGGACACTGGAAATACAATCCGAAGCTCAGAGGTAGGGCCTGGGAAGTGATCAGAATTGGGTAAAATCATCAGGTGACTGAGGCCTTTGTAAGCCCAGAGTCTAAAGACCACGGTGTGTATACCCGGAACCCACATTAAAAGCCAGACATGACGGCATGCGTCAATAATCTCAGCGCTAAGTGAGCAGAGACAGGCACCTCCCCCAAGCCATCCAGTCTAGACGAATTAATAAGTGTCAGGTTCAAGGAGAGACCCTGTCTCAAACATACACAAATAATGTGTGTGGTGGTGGTGCACACCTTCAATCCCAGCACTCGGGAGGCAGAGGCAGGTAGATCTTTGAGCCAGCCTGGTCTACAGAGTGAGCGATTTCTAGGACAGCCAGGGATGTTACACAGAGAAACACTATCTTAAAGAACAAAACATTAAAAATAATAAACAAATAAAGCAAATAAATAAATAAATAAATAAATGTGTTGTGATAAAAGACACACAATGCTGATATCTGGCCTATACACATGCAAATGCACACACTACACACATACACACAGGCACACATGCATACATACAAACATACATACACATGCACATATACATAATACACTCATACATACATACACATGTACACACATACATATACACACATGCACACATACATAATACACTCATACATACATATATACATGCTTATATTACATATACACATACATATACACACAAATACACGCATATCACACACACAGACACACATGCATGATACACTCATATATACATATATACATACACATACACACATCACATACATACACACATATATGTGTACGCATACAGACACATATATGCACACACACATACATACTAAAAAGCACAAGCACCACACACACATCACCCTCCTCTCAACACAAGGACAGAAGGGTCAGATCAGATGTGGTCCCTAGCCTTCAACAGAAACTGTGAGCTAAAACCAAACCCTATTTTTTTTATAGGGTCACCGATTCGCTGGTGTTCTGTTATAATAACTCAAAACAGACTAGTACATGGAAGTCTGGGGCAGAAATGGTGGTGCACAGCTCAGAAGAGGCCTGCCTTGGAGATCTGCCTTGAAAGATGACACCAGCCAAAGAAATCCAAAACACTCTAAGACAACACCACTAGGCATACTGGCTTCATTTGAAAATGTGTGCGATCCCAGAACTCAGGAGGCAGAGGCAGGAGGTTCACGTACATAGTGAGACTTTGTCTCAAAAATAAGTAAACTAGGGGCTGGAGAGATGACTCAGTGGCTAAGAGCGCTGACTGCTCTAGCAGAGAACCTGGGTTCAATTGCCAGCAACCACATGCCCGCTCACAGCTGTCTGTAACTCCAGTTCCAGGGTATCCAACACCCTCTGCTGGCCTCCACAAGTATTGCATGCATGTGATGCGAGCAAGTCAGACTAAACACCTATACACATAAAAATGAAAAAAAAAACAATTATTTTTAAAGAAAAATAAATAAGCAAATAAAATAGGGCTGGAGAAATGACTCATTAATGTCATTAAGAGTCCCTGCTGCTTTTTCAGAGAACCTGAGTTTGGTTTCCAGCACTCAGCACAGGTAGCTCACAACTGCCAGTAATCCAAGTCCAGGGTCTCTGATGCCCTCTCCTGGCCGAACTGGGTAACTGCACCCATAAGCACACATACCCATATAGACACATATAAACACACATAACTTAAAAAATGATAAGCCGGGCAGTGGTGGCGCACGCCTTTAATCCCAGCACTTGGGAGGCAGAGGCAGGCGGATTTCTGAGTTCGAGGCCAGCCTGGTCTACAGAGTGAGTTCCAGGACAGCCTGGACTATACAGAGAAACCCTGTCTCAGAAAAACCAAAAATAAATAAATAAAATAATAATAATAATAATAATAATAATAATAATAATAATAATGGCCGTGAGGTGGGTTCAATGGATACTCAATCACAAGGGCGGGCCTATGTTCAATATCTACGGCCCGTGTAAAAATGTGGGATGTGATGATACAAGTTTATAATCCCAGGGCTAGAGAGACACCGAGGTTCACTGACCGGCCAGCCAGTCTCCCTAAAGGTGAGCTCCAGACCAAAGAAAGGTCCTGTCTGAAAGAAGGTGGACAGTGCTGCTGAGTGTGACAGCCTAGGTTGCTCTCTGGTCTCTGCACACATCAACACACCTGCGCGGACACACACACAAAACCTGCGGAACTACTTAAGCATGAGATGTGAAGCAGCGCGCGGTGAAAGCTGATATGGTGTAGTCCCACTGGGGACTCCGCAGGCCGGCTTGGTGTCGGAGCTGTCGCCCTAGACTCCAGGGCCAAGAGAAAGGGCGTGGGAACCAGCAGGGCTTTGCTTTCATCCTGAGACCCAAGCCCCACCCCCAGAGGCTGGGAGGCGGGGCTACTCTGTAAGAGCGCCCAGGTGATTCGAACCGCCAGCCAGGCCGGTCATGAGAGGGAAGGATCCAATGGCCTCCTTGAAAGCTATGACTTCATTGAAAGGAAACTTTGACTGGAGGGAGAAAGGAAGGAGGCCGGGGAAGGCAGAAAGCACTTGAAGGAAGGAGGTCCTACACACGGGGTCCGCTGGGAGTCTGGATTCTGCATAGCAGCAAAGCCTACTCTGAGACTCCCACTGTATCGTAACTCTCAACAAGGCGGAATACCGCCCCCCACCCCCAGCAAAACTGGGCAAGGCAGGCACTGGCCAGACTCGGGTCTCCTCTTCCTTTTCTCCCAGTTAAGACCAGGACCACGGTGCGGGTGGAGCTCAGGGATCTGGCATTCACTTGTCTACCTGTGCGAGCCTCTAGGTTTGATAGCCCAGCATCAGAAGGGAGAAAATATGTATATCTGTAATATATGTAATATATATATACACATACGTGTGTGTGTGTGTGTGTGTGTGTGTGCACGCGCGCACGTGTGTGACAAAACAACAATGATCCTGCCTGATCTTCTGCCCCTCTGGGCTGTCCTCCGATCTCCCCCGCTGCCAACCCACTCCACAGCAAAGCACTTCCTGTGGGGGAGATAAGTCTCGGTCCTTCCCTATGGCTGGGACGTCATCTCTGCCCTCAGCAAGAGGATTGGTGTCTCTGGTGCAGAGTGGAAGAGTGGAAGAGGGGGCGGGCAAGAGAGGGGAGGGAAGAGCCGTGCTTAGGAAAGGGGATGCAGAATGATGTTCCACGGGGAAATTCAAGGGGTAGAGACACTCCCTACCGGCACTGCCAAATCCCGTGCAGAACCTAGTCAACTGAGGAGAACAAGCCGGGAATGAGAGATGGGGTTGGAGAGTGTAGCAGGGACTGTGGCCAGAGTCTGCAAAAAAAAACCTTAGATATATACATATAGAGGTATTTATTTTATATCTAGTTATGGGTGTTTCCCCTGCATGTGTCTGTGCACCACATGCATGTAGAGGCCAGGAGAGGGCGATCAAGTCCCTAGAACGGGAGTTAGAGATGGTTGTGAGCTGGGAACTGGGTGTGCTGGAGAGCAGGATGCTCACAATGGCCAAGACGGTTTTCCAGCCTGGAAGGTGGGGATTTGGGGGGGGCGGGGGCAGGGAAGAGGGGAGTTGTTGGTTTGGGGGTTTTAATTATTTTTTTTCTGTCATACAATACATCCCAACTGCAGTTGGCCCTCACTCCAGACCCTCCCCACCCCCACCCTCACCCCTACCCACCTCCTCTCCCCAGGACATCTCCCCCTCCCCCATTTCCCGTCAGAAAAAAATGGACTTCCCAGGGTGAGAGAGATGGCTCAGCGATTAACAGCACTGGTTGCTCTTCCACACCCACACAGCAGCTCACAACTGTCTGTAACTACACTTCCACGGGCTCCAACACCCTCACACAGACATATATGCCATTCGTGCAGGCAAAGCACAAATGCACATACAATAAAAATAAATAATTTTTTAAAAGTTAAAAAAAAAGACCCCCCCAGGGGTATCATCCTAACACACAACGTAACAAGTTATAAAAAAAGACGCGGCACAAACCCTCACATCAAGGCTGGACAAAACAACCCAGTAGGGGGAAATGTCCCAAAGCAAAAGACTCAGAGACACCCCACCCCACCCCACTGTTAGAGGTCCTACAAGAACACCCAGTCAGGCTCCGTGAGCCTCTAGGAGCTTCCATCCTGTGAGCCGTGTTCTCCTGACTCATCTCAACCCCACTGGATCCTACAAGCCTTCCTCAGCTAGAAGGCGTTAGATTTTAGGGTGGTAGATACAGAGGGTGGCCTGCTGGAACCCTTAGCGCTTTTTAACGATATATCTATTTTATACAGATGAGTACCCACTGTAGCCGTCTTCAGACACGCACCAGAAGAGGGCACCAGATCCCATTACGGATGGTTGTGAGCCACCATGCGGTTGCCGGGAATTGAACTCAGGACCTCTGGAAGAGCGGTCAGTGCTTTTAACCACTGAGCCATCTCTGCAGCCCACCCTCAGCTTTTTAAAAGCTGTATGTGCATGTGTGTGTGTGACTCTGGCAGGAGGTAGGGCACAGTACGCATACCCGTGGAAGCTACAGGAGGGTGTCAGGCCCCTGGAGCTGGCAATACAGGCGGTTGTGAGCTGCCCGACACCTCTGGAGGAGCAGCAAGGGCCCCAACCACTCAACACTCTCTCCAAACCCACTCACTGATTTCCTTTAAAGACAGGTTCCCAGGCTTCTCACGGGGACCTCAAACTCCTGACCCTCCTGCCTCCACTTCTCCAGGGCTGAGATTACAGGCGTGTGCCACCATGCCCAGCATATTTGGAACTGGGGATTAAACCCAGGGCCTCCTACATGCCAGACGATCATATCGCCAGACTTCCACGGCTCTCTTCCTCTTGAAGCACTGCAGCCCTCTGTCTCTCGTTCAGATGAACAAAACGACAAGGTGAAAGAACTTCGTGAGTCGAGTGAGTGTTTGTTATTTTAGTTCTCTGTGTGTTCTGGGCACCAACGCATTTGGCCCTTGCTCTAGGTAGGGCTAACAGAGCGTACACTTCTTAGTCATGGAAACAGAGGCAGTGCTTGCTGAACAGCCTGCCTAGGACCCCATAGTGGTAACTAGCAGTGTTAGGACTCCGAGACAGGCAGCCTGGCCCCACAGCCCAAAGTCCCAATGTTCACCGAGACCAAGCCACACTCAGTACAGTGCTAAAGACATGGTGGCTGGGTCCTGACGAAACGGGACACATGAGCCAGCTTTGATTCCAGGACTCCATCAGTCCCCAGGTCTTCTGCCACCCACACCCTCCGGTTCTGAAGCCTGCTGTCCTGGTGCCTGGGGCAGAGACCTGTAGCAAGTCTTTACTGGAGGGGAGCCCACCGATGATTAGTGCTTAGGCAAAAGGCCACTGAGCGGCGCCAACTGGAGATGGCAAGGGGGCTCTGGATCCTGGTCCTTCGACCTTGTGACTTTCTCAACCAAAGCTCTCACCGCCTTTCCTCCGCATCTGATGAAACAAGTCCTTATGAGGGCGTCCTGTGGCTTAAAGGGCATGTTGTCCAGGGTCAAAGCCGCATACCCAGAAGGCTGTGGGCATCTATCTCCTTACAGGACCGAATTTCCCAGTGGTCCTACGGGCACCTGGCTCAGCAACTCAGAGAAGAGGCCAGGAGACAAATGTAGCCCCGGGGCAGAAGACCCTGGGCAGCAAAAATAAGGTCCCCAAACTACCTTCCACATCCCCACTCTCTAAAAAAAAAAAAAAATATTCTTTTTTATATACATTGTTTTTATTTTAATTTTTGTTTTATGTGTGTTGGTGTTTGCCTAGATGTATGTCCGTGTTCCACGTGTGTACAGTTCCGGGGGAGACCAGAAGAAGAATCTAATCACACAGGACTGGAGTTGTGAGCTGCCATGTGGATACCGGGGAACTGAACTGCCATCCCGCCAGAAGAGCTGCCAGTGCTCTTAAGTGCTGCCTGCTGAGCATCCCTCCAGCGCCCCGCCACCAGCACACACACACCATCCACAGGAGAACTGCTGGGAGAGGGGGCTCAGTGGAGAAGAGCTCTGGCTGTTCCTCAGAGAACAGGCTCAGGTTCCAGCACCCGGACTGGCAGCTTACAATTGTCTGTAACTCCAGCTGCAGGAGATCTGATGCCCCCTTCTGGACTCCATAGGCACTGCACTCCATGCACACACAAATAAAAAATAACTAAAACAAACAAACAAACAAACAAACACTTCTGGCCAACACTGATGTGATCTTCTTCAGGAATTGCGGATGTGGATCTTGGAATCTGAGGGGCCTGGATTAGAACCCCAGCCCTTCTCTTCCAGGCTGTGTGGTTCCCAACCATTTACTTAACTTCTCTGACTCTTTACAATTTACTTAACTTCTCTGACTCTTCTTTCGACTTCTTTAACGAACAATAACCCCTGCCTACCTTGATGCAAAGAGACACATTCTGTGCTGGCAGCTGGGGTTTCCAGCTCGGTCTTATTACAGTCCTGCTCTGGTAGAATTAATATTCTAATGAATACAGTGCTGTGTTCTCGTGACTCTATCAGAGCCATCCATCTACACAATTCATCCACAAAGAAGCCACAGAGACGACTTGATTCCACAGTTCCACATCCACTACACAAACTCCACCACGCACTCACCAGATACCTGGCCTTCTCCGCCCTTCACAGCCGCCTAACAGGTGGCTTCACAGCACATGTGTAGGCTGGCTGCACCGAGACTGGGAGACTGGATACTTCTAGCGGCGCTGAGAATCTGAGCTTCCCCACCCCCCACCTCCCTACTAGAGGAGGCCAACTCAATTCCCACTGTCATTGCTATGACAGCCCCATGCTGGGCCCCAAGTGTCCCCTGCCCTCCATCCCTAGGACAAAGGCTCAACCTGGCTCTCTTGCCAGCTGTGGTTGGGGAAACCCCTGCCGCCTGCAAAAACCAACTTGACTTTGAAAAGGAAGAGACAGAAGCCAGGGGGAGGGGTGGCTGGGCCACTCCCTGTGGGGGCAGGTGCTAAGTAACTCTATAAACCCTGGCTAACGAAGCAATTACAGCCATAAACAGAGCCCAGGAGGGATCAGGGCCAGAAGCCAGACCCTCAAAGGGCAGCCAGGCAAGGGGTGGGTCCCCCTCCCACCTACTTCCCAGCATCCAGGAAATGGGATGGGGGCGGGGGGCGGGGGGCGGCTCACGGCTGATGGGAGGGGCGGGCACTGGACACCCCAGCGGTACTTGAATGAACTCTTGCCTTCTCTGGCCCACTCCCTACCCACCTCTGACTGAGTCACCAGGCCGTCAGCCCTAAAATGCACAGTTGGCTCTCTGTGGATTCAATGCTCACCTCAGTTGTCCCATGTCTCATTCCATGGGGCCTGGAACCAAGAGATTTGGGTCTCTATTTAGCTCCACCTTCTAGGCGGCCAGAGACTTAGCAGTCAGTTGTACCAGGCCGGGTAAAGTGTAAGCCATGGTGGCTCCTCTCAGAGGAGAACCCCCAAACAGACCTGCCTTTCATCACACCCTCTGCTTCGCGGCTCTCCCGTAACTAGGAGGCGAGCTGAAAGATGGGGACCAAATGAGCCGAGAGAAACTGAGGCACAGTAAAGGCTCCAGAGGCAGCTGCCCTTCCCGTCTACTGCCTCTCCTGGCCGGTGGGTAACGATACCTCCAGACTGGGAGATGCCCGAGGGCACAGCCTGGGGGATGGCGACTGGCTCCAGCGGGGCACCGGGCAGCTCGAGAGGGAGAGGGCCATCGAGCCAGGCCTCCGCGTTCGGATCTGCCAGCATCTGCACCTGGCCGCCGTAGAGGAAACTGGAGATCCGTCCCCACCTCACCCCCCAACAGCCCGAGTGCCTAGTCTGGGCCAGTGGGATCCCGACGAGGGTGGTTGTAAGGGGCCTCAGGCCATGTCCCAGAGGCTCCCCTTCCCTGCTTCATCAAGCAGCCCCTCACTCCGGGCTGGAGCCCACACTTCCCCCAGCGAACTGAGCGCTCAAGTTTTGTCACACTGAATGGTCTCCTGCAAGACAGGCGAGAACTGACGCAGGTTGGGGGAAGGACGTCGCGGTGAGGGGCAGGCGCGGAATGGAGGGCGGGGGCCCGGGTAGCGCTGGCGCAGACCAGCCCCACCCGGGCGGGCGGGCGCCCTCCCTTCCTCCCCAGGGCGCGGGGCTGGGGCGCGCCAGGCGGCTGCGGCGCGAACCTGCTCGCGCAGCCCCGAGCAGCTCCGGGCAGCAGTGCGTGAAGCCAGAACCCAGAGCACAGCGGGGGCCGAGGGCGGGGACCCAGGTGGCATCCGCCAGCTCCCTTCCAGGAGGCGCTGGGCGGAAGAGGCGACAGGGTCCGGAGTTGGGGGTGGAGAGACGAAGGCATTGACCTGGCGGGGAGGGCTAGCCTGGACGGTTGGACGGTGCGAGTGTGGGGGTAGACAGGGAAAAGGGGGCGTATTTTCCGGAATTGAGAACCAAGAGGGTGGCTCGGGGAGGAGGGCAGACGACTGGGAGCTCGAGGAAGCAGAAAGCAAGGTGCACCGAGGGTGCGACCCGGAGTTAGGGTTCCCTAGGGTGGTGGGATAGTGCAAGAGGAGAAGTTTGCCAGGAGCATCAGGGTCTGAAACCAGAGTTGTCTTCTGCAAGAGATCCAGGAGGGAGAAAGGCAAACGAGGGAGGGAGGGAGGCAGGGATGGGACGTCCACACTACCCCGGACACAGGCAGCCCAGCCCACGGGGCGTGGCGCCTCTCCGGCCCTCCCACTCCGCGCGACCATCCAGGCTGGGCCAGGCCCCGCCGGCCTTGGTGCCTGCACACCTCCCCGGGCCTCGGACTCCCTCCCCCGAACCCTCCCCCCGTCCCCGTTCTATGAGGGGAGGGAGAGCGAGCTCAGGGCCCGGGAGTCCCTCAAAACTTCTTGCAAGTTCACTCCTGCACCTCCCGCCCCAGCTCCGCTCAGCTTCCCCGGGCCAGGAAGGCCCGTGCCCGCCCCGGCCACTCCCGCCCCGGTTACATAAGGTCGCGGGGAGGCGGCCCCCGGCCCGGCCCGAAGGGAGGGGCCCGAGGGGCTCCCCGGCTGGCGAGCTGCATCGCTCGGGCCACGCGCCGGGTACCCAGGGCTGCACCGGCTGCGGGTGGGTGGCGGCGCAGTGCACCCTGTCCTGCTCCAGTCTGTACCCCCACCTACCCCCCCACCTGTCTCAAGCACCCACAGGATGGGAAGTGCGGCGCCGGCGTTCCCCGGTCCCCCTGCACCCCTTGCCCCCTAGTCCCGCTCACCTCGCTCTGAAGGTCAATCTGTCCGCCGCCGGCGCCCTGAGGTTCCGGCAACTTGTCCCAAGTTCGGGTGCCCAGCCCCCGAGCTTCGCCCGCCGCCCGCTCTCGGGCTCCTCGGGCTACGCGCCACCAGCCTGACCCGCCCCGTCCGCCCTTCCCGCCGCTGTCGGCGCCGTCTCCGTTCTCTGCGTCCCGCCCGCAGCTGCCGCCTCCGCTGTCACCTAGCCCCGCGCCCGGCGCTTGGGCTCCGGCTGTCACTCCGCGCCCACTTCCCGCTGCGCCCGGCAGAGGGCAGCACCCGCCCCTCCTGCGGACCGCCCCCCATAGGCCTACCGCGGCGCCCGCTGGGAAATGTAGTCCTCGTCGCCGCCGCGAAGGGCTCGCCGGGATTTGCAGTTCCATTCTACTGACCGCTAGTCCCCAGGAGTCAACTTTTGACTTTAAACGTTTGTCTTTTTTCCCTTTTCAGATTTTCTCTCTTTTTTTCTATCAATGATATCCCGTGACAGGACTTTCTATATTATTACATCTTGTAAAAGGACCAATAGCAAGCTGCTTTTCCAGAAAGTGTGAGAAAAATATAGGACCCAGCCGCATAATTGCCAGCAACAACCTGAGAAGTGACCCTATCCTTTAGGAACTTCCACTTGGGAAGAGTTTTGATTTCTTTGTTAAATAATAATAATACTGCCGGGCATGGTGGAGCACAACTTTAATCCCAGCACTCGGGAGGCAGAAGCAGGTAGATTTCTGAGTTCGAGGCCAGCCTGGTCTACAGAGTGAGTTCCAGGACAGCCAGGGCTACACAGAGAAATCCTGTCTCGAAAAACCAAAAAAAAAAAAATATAATAATAATAATAATAATATTGTTGTTGTTCTTTTGTTTTGTTTTGTTTTGTTTTTGTTTTTCAAGACAGGGTTTCTCTGTATAGCCCTGGCTG
>NC_034607.1:15225611-15323267 GCF_900095145.1 Mus pahari | reverse complement strand
ATATATATATATATATATATATATATATATATATATATATATATTTAAATGTGGATTTAAAACACGGGGATTAAGAGAAAGTTGACAGAGAAACTGGGCAAGGGCTCTTCCCTGTCTTTTAAGATAGCCATATTTTTGTTTTGGTGAGTTCCGCAGTTATCTTCAAAGGACTGCTGAGCAATTTAAATAAGATCACAGGATGTTTCCTGGGGTGTACCCGATACTGTTGTGTAATTGATTAGGTAAAAGGTTCTAAAGGGAGTTAGGATATCTTAACTGTAATTAAAACAGTTCTCTTTGTGAGATTTCCAGACAATGTCTGGGAGACCACTGAAGCCATACTCCAGGGCTCACGTGCTTGGCTTTAAACCTGGTTTATTGTTATTTCTGCCATTGTTTTGTTTTGTTGAAGACAGACTCACCCAAAAACCCGACCACTGAAGCCATACTCCAGGGCTCACGTGCTTGGCTTTAAACTTGGTTTATTGTTATTTCTGCCATTGTTTTGTTTTGTTGAAGACAGACTCACCCAAAAACCCTAGGTGGCCCAGAATTCATTCGTTGATTATACTGCCCTCAATCTAACCAAGCTCTGCCTGCCTCTGCTTTCGGAGAACGCCTGAGTTGGAGGCGTGTGTCACTGGCTCCTGACTTGTTTTGTTATTCAGACACTCCTGATGGAATGCCCTCTGTGTTTGCATGCTTGGTGGGAAATGGCCACTGTGCTCTGAGCCGTGCTTGGCTTCATGGAGCGGGTATGGGATGTAAAACGCCTTGGATGCTCAAGGGCCCACAGTTTCCACTATCTATCCTGTCTCAGTTTGGAATGTGGTGCATGACCTGGATCTTGCCCCTTTGTCCCTGCCCCTTAAGTGTGAGAGAAGTTGGGCCGGCGTCAGCACCTACATTTTACTGCTCAGAATTCCCCAGTCTTCTGCCATGCCTGTCCCTCCTGCTGGAAGCTCCAGGCACTAGGATACCCCTTAGTTTGTGGTCTCTCTTTTTTCTTCATCCCTTTTCCCACCACCTTCTTTTCTCCCTGCCTCTTTTCTTCCTCTCCTCCCTTCTCTCTCTCCTCTTTCTTTTCTTCCTCTTCTCCCTCTTCTTCTCTTGTTCCTCCTCCCCCCCATCATGTGACCCCAAGTTTCTGAATCTTTCTACGACACTCCTAAGAATGAAATCTAGAGCGACAGACCTCTCACTGAGCTGGTTAGAGAGAGCCTAGGAAAGAGCTGGCCCTGCAGCCCACAGTCGAGGGACGGCCCTCCTTCCAACGCATGTCCCGGGACTTAGCAGACTGGGTAAACGGTTACTCATCCTAACTCAGTGTCATCCTAGAAATAGCATCTTGCTTCCTCGAGGACCACAACTGTTAGAAAGAAACGTGCATACAGCATCCTTCAGAAAACTCTAGTCAAAACCGGTTCAAAGCTGAGGAGACCAACTCCTCGCTCTGTGTCACAGTGGCCTCCATACACTGATGGAAGGCATTCCTGTGGCCTCGAGGCCAGTGGGAATGTTTGGGGATGTGGTTCAACAGAGTGTTTTCCCTTTGCCTGGCAGGTACAAGACCCTCCCTCAATGCCTGTTTTATCTCTTCAGGGGGAATCTGTGAGTAGATTCCAAGCACAGGAGGGTACAGGCCTATCTTCAAGTCTGGCTTCCAACTCCGTTTCACTTGGCATCTGAGTGACCCACCGGGAAACCCTGTGGCCACTAAGGTCAGTCAAAGTGGAACTTGCCCTGTCTCCCACTCTGACAGTTCCCTGAGACCCAGGAATCTGACAAAGTACAACTTTGCCCAGCTCCCCTATCCCCCACCCCCATCCCCTACCCCCTACACACAAATGATGCCACAGGCTGGTCAATACGGAGGACTATTTATTATTAGGGAATGTCTAGGGTTCCAGAAAGGGAAAGCTGGGTGCAGAGAGGTGGGACAGAGGGGGCAGGCTGAGAGGAAGAAGGGCACAGGGGTAGGGTGTCTAGATGACAAGTCTAGACAGAAGGGGCAAGGCCCACCCTGTTATTGCCCATGTCGAATACAGCATAGTAAGACCTGAGGAAGACATCCCCAAGGATCCAGAGGGGTTGGCCGCTCTCAGAGTTCAGGGAGAGGCTCTCCAGACCCACCATGCAGGAGCCTTCCTCCTGTTCAACAGACAGACAGACATTCACCCATTTGTTTACTTGTGGACTGAACTTCAGCCCTCGAGCAACCCAAAGACTATTCAAAGGGCTCACTGGACAGTTGACCCTCCTTAACCAGGACTGCTGAGCAATGATTCTAAGGGGTGGAAGGTTCCTTCCACCACAGCTACCCTCCCACCCCCCACTCCCATCCCCCTCCGCTCCCAGGCCTCCGTTCCAGGCCTGTAGCAGGTCAGCCTGGTAGTCGAGCTTTGAACACAGACCGACCAGCTTGGGTTCAAACCTTAGCGTAACTTTTCCAGACCCACACCAAATCCTGCAAGCTCTGCCCAGAGGGAGCGAGAACTTACCTGGATGATGTAGGAAGAGGGTGACAGGGGGAACTGGACACCATTGAGGACAAAAGTGAGGGTAGGCAGGCTACTGACGCTGTCGCAGTTCACAAAATACTGCAGAGAGGAACATCTCCCTCAGAAGAGTGCCCGTCACACCCGCCACCTGGACATTCTACACCCTAGGCCTGTGCTCACAGTCTGCTTTGGACTGGAGGGCACAGCGTCAAGGGGAACCTGACTTACAAAGTGTCAGCATTCAGCAGTGTTGGCACAGATGGGGAGGGATTTGAGGAGACCTCAGGAACCCGCTAAGCTCTCTGGGAGATTGAATTGCTGCCCCTCCCCTCTTCGGCTAGTGCCCTTTAACATACGGATCTGTAGACTGTGTGGCCTGTCAGTGCCCACCCAGAACCATCCGTGAAAATGGGCTCAGCGGTAGGCAAACTCTCCGCTGGGTTTAGGACGGAGAGGAGCCGGAGAGCATATGGAGGTGAGGGAGAGTGTGGACTATAGAGCTGTCCCTTGTCACGTGTGACCCCCATCTTCTAATTACTCTCCTCCAATCTTAAAGTCCAGGCAGCAGCGTTCAATCCATATTTCAAGGTGACTTTGGCTCAGAAGAAATTCTTGCTTTACTATACTACCAGGGCCACTTCCCGCCAGCTCCTTCAATAGCTAAAAGCCTGGAGGCCAAGGATTCAGCTATGTTTGTGTTCCCAAAGATATACGCGCACGCGCACATGCACACAGACATGCGTGTACACACACACACACACACACACACACACACACACACACACACATACACGATGGCCTTCCCAAACTCACCTGTCCATACTCTCCTTCCTGGGCTCCTATGGTCTGCAGAAGTTCGCTCAGGTACTGGGCTGGCATGACGAGCAGAGAGGTGCCTGTGTCTACAATACCTTGGCAGCCGGAGGAGGAGCACCAGCCGGAGGCCTGGTTGCCAATAAGGAAGCTGAATGGTGAGAAGATAGCAGCCTTAGTTCCCCCACCTGATCAGGTATGGTCAGAGGGGCTTCCCACCACAGAGGCACGGGTGGCTGCATACAGAGGCCACGTTGTTCTGAAGGGAAGTAAGGGGACCCTGGAGTCTATTCAAGGCCATCTCAAATTCTCAAGGAAGGCTCCAGGCACACTGAAAGTCAGAGAGCCACTGGCTGTCTCAGGGACAGTGACATGTAGCGTTGGATGACCAGGGCCCTCCCTGGTGTCCGAGATCATACTGCTGACTGTCCCTGTGTGGCCTTACCGCCCTCTTCTCCCGAGTTAGCTGGGCTGCCAGACGGCTGCATAGGTGGCTGTGACTTTGGCGGAGGCCCTCCCCCACCCACGCTCCACCAGTAGTCCCGGGATGGGTGGGATCTGGATGGCTTAGAATGTCCGAGGTACCAGGTGACACTCCGAGGCCCGACCAGACTCACTCGTCAATGGTGATCTGCCAGTAAAGCTCCTGAGTGACGGGAATCCAGGTGAGCTCTCCAGTGTACAGGTTCTCGTCCACGCCCCCGAACACAATCTGTCCGCCGTCAGACCCCTGCTGGCTGCAGAGGACCAAAGGAAGAAGAGTCCGGATGAACAGCCAATTCCCGTGGTCGTGGTCGGTTAGCCATTTCCAGAGGAAAACACCTCCTCCCCTCATTTAGCAACGGAGGCTTCCTGAAGACAGACGCTCTGTCCCTCTCAGACTGGGGCTTCCTGAGGACAGTCTGTGTTTCCTTCAGACTGGAGCCCCCTGAAGATGAGGTGTTTCCCTCAGATGGGCTCCCTGTCTGGGCCTCTCAGAATCCTCAGTGCTTCAGACTCTGGGGTGAAACTGTCCTTCAGAGTCCCAGTGCCCCCTGGAAGGGGCAACTACTTTGTGACCCCAGCAGCTACTGTGCTGTCTTCTACCTTTGACTCCGTGACTAGGTAGAGCCCATCTGTTACTGGGAACCCGTGCAAGGCCAGGCTGCTCGCTCTTCTACTGGGCTAGACAGGTGGGGCTTGGGCAGAGGAGGAGGCAAGACTGTTGAGAGCAGGGATGGATAGAGCGCCCAAAGGTGACGGGCGTGTAGTGTTTATAAACAAGCAAAAAGTTAAGTCCACAGAGTTGGTGACAAAGTCAGATTCAGGCCCTTAAACCATGGTGAGCGTTATGGACACTCTAGATGGTAGCTAATTTAGAGAGAGAGAGAGAGAGAAGCATGAAGCTCAGCTGGCGCCTGCTCACGTCTGCTGGAAGTACAACACCAGGTTAGAAGTCAATCCTGGGCCTCGCCCCAAAGACTCCAGGACCGGTTGGAACAACAGATCAAAGGAGATGAAGCGAGATTACTACACAAAAGAGATACGGAATGGAAAGTCTCTGTGGCCAGAGTGGGACCTCCGTGGGGCGGGCACTGGAGGTGGACCCAGGAAGTGCTAGAGAGAAAGCCAGAGCCCCGATTTGAGTGGGGGTGGGGGTGGGTGGACGTGATAACGGGAGCTTGTCACATCCAGGAAAGACAAAGAACAATTGTATGGGCTGGCAGGATGGCTTAGCAAGTGAAGGTGTTTGCGGCCAAGCCTGGCTAGCTGAGCTCCATCTTTGGGACCCACACGATAAGAGGAGAGAACGGACTCCTGCCAGTTAGTTGTCCTTTGACCTCCACAAGCTCGCTGCGAAGTGCGTCCCAACCCCTGCTCTAATACAAATAAATAAATGTTGAAAAAAAAAAAAATAGGCGCGGACAGGAAATAGATCCGGGGGTTGGAGAGCGCAAAATTCAGGCATCGGAGAGGAATGCGGGGGACAGGCATGGCTGAAGCCGCCAACCCTCAAACTATCGAACCTCTGCTGAGTAGCAGACCTGAGAGCTTGTTAAGTGATTGCTTACCTGCCAAGGTAGACACCAAAGAGGGGCTGGGACAGAGCGCCCTCCCCCAACATGCCCTGCAAGGCGGTGGTGGCGCCCCCTGAAGACAGGCCGGGGTAAGCCAGGCCCATGATCCCGTCAAATTGTGCGTAGACAAAATTGAGGCCAGGCTCGTTCTGGCTCAGGCCAAACTCTTGGTTGGGGACCTGAATGCTTTGGACCTGGGGATGGAGGTAAAAACACAGGACGGTGACCACCCAGACTGGAGACCCTCTCCCCGCTCAAGTCCCCACCCGACCTAGATGAGTCTGGCAGGAGACATATTCTCTTTCAAGGATCAGCACTAACGGGGTTGTCCCTAGCCCCTGCCCTGCCCCTCTCTCCTCAGCAGAACTCATGTTCCCGAAGGAAAATGGCTACAAGCAAAGGGTTCTTCATGGCTTCCCTGACACGTAATGAGGGTCGGCGGGTGAATGGACAAGGTCTTGCTGTGCTGACACACCCGTCCTACGAACAGCGTTTCATCTCGTCTCAGGGGCTTCGCCTAAGGCCCCCATCTTCCTCCCATCCCCCAGCCAGGAGTCGGGAACTTGACTCACTCTCAGAGTGTCATAGCCGAAGAAGCCGGTAAGGCTGCCGGTGCCGTACTGCAGGGAGAAAGTCTGTCCATTGGTGTAGTAGGTGGAGGACTTGCTGGGGTTGTAGCGGGTGTGTGTGGCTGCAAGGGGAGGCAGGACATAGAGGAGGACAGGCTGGTGAGTGGAGCACTTCGTGCCCTCAAGCCCAGGGCGTGCCAGCCCTCCTCAGTCTGTGCTTAAACTCCAGCAGGGTTTAGCATCCCCTACTCACTCCCGCTTAGGAGTGAGTGGGCCTCCAAGTACGCCATCTTCCCATGGCCCCCATCCTTTCAAGAAGCTGCCTATACCAAAACCCTGAGTAGCATGAGATAAGACCAAAAAGAGACTCCTTGGACCAGAGATCATAGGATTCCAAGGCTCTTCCATGGACCAAAATAGGATTATAAAGGCAAATTCTATCTGCCTGCCCACATTACTGCAAGACAAGACCACATCCAATATTGCTCCAACCCGTCCTTTAGACACACTTCATGGAAGCATGGTGAGTGGGGAGGTCAGATGGGGTGAACAAATGGCGGGATTGACTGTTGGAAACAGAGTAGCCAATTGCCCAGGAGAAAAAGGGGTGCCATTGTCCCGGTGATCAAGATGGGTAAGGTGAGCTGGCACAGGTGAAGGTATAAATTGCTTAGCAAGAAAGGCAATGGAGCCCCAGCCGCAGGACCCGTCTCTTGACGTGGTTTGGACATGTCGTGTGACTACAGACCACCACCCTCCTCTGCAAGAGTGGATTTCCTCCCAGCATTCTTAGGGAGGTGTCTGTCCCCCTTGCTGCCCATCCAGAACTCACTGCAGGCCTCGCTCTGGCAGTAGACAGAAGACACCCACAGGTTGGAGGAGCCAGTGTCGAAAAGGACCAGGAAGTTCTGGGGTGGAGTTCCGATGCTGATCTCACCGTAGTAGGAAGCCTGGTGGGGTAGGGGATGCCACGGGATAAACTGCTTAGCTCTGAGGGACCCAAGGGGCTCAGCAACTCCAAAAGCAAGCGGAGAAGGACCCAGCCGCTGCCCTCCAGGCCGCACCAAAACCATTGGCTCAAGTCTTCCCTCAAAACATGCCCCAAGCCACAAGGGGTCTCAGTCTGTGCCTGCCCCGGACAGCCACAAGGCTCTCTGTGGACTCAGCTCCAAGGACAGAAAGGACCCTCCTCAGGCTCTTCCAACAGTTGCCCATAACAGGTTGGGAAAAGGATGTGTGCCACCCAGGGTAGGAAGGCGGGCAGGGGACCCCTGGGTTGGTTGGGGGAAGGGTGTTAAGACTTACATCCATATAGGACATGGGCTCATAGAGTACACTGTAGTCACCAAACTTGTCAAAGTGGTATTTCTGGCCAGGGTCATACTTGTGGTTCCTCAGAAATTCTTCGAGGACTCCCTTTTCCTTCATGGTCTCCCGGATACTCTTCATTTTCTTCAGGGGGACCCTGAGGAAGGCAGTGGGTGTGTCAGGCCTGGGCCCTGCCTTCTTCTTTCTTCCCTTTCTCCTTCCATACCTCTCTCTGTGTGTCTCCTGGCTCTGCCCGTGTGTCTCCGTCTCTCTGCCAGTCAGCCCCCACACATGCCCACTGAATCTCTGTCTCCCCATCTCTTGCTCTCCACTCTTTCTAGTTTTCCCCCCCCCTTCATCTTTTTCTTTCTATTTCCTCCCTCGCGCAAGCTCCTCCTTAGTGTTTGCTCTAAGATTCGGAAACTAACCAACTTCAATTTCATCCATCCTCACCCCACAAAGGCCTGCTGCCCAGGGCCCCTGTTCTACTACAGTCCGTTCTTCTCCCCAAGAACGGGAAGGTGACTGGGAGAGTTGTCTGTCCTTGTTAGAATCCATGTGTTTATGTTTTTGAGACCGGGTCTCACATGTCTCAGGCTGGCCTCCAACCTGATTATGAATCAAAGAGCGGCCTCTAACTTCTGATTCCTCCCTCTTCTGCCCCCACACCCAGTTTCTAGAGTGCTGGGGGGTCAAAGCCAGAGCATCATAAGTGCTAGGCAAGTATCCTACCAACGGAGCCCCATCCCCGCCCACACTGCTACACTGTTTTAAAGGCGCCAGAGAGAGCAGGCTCACCCCAAAGTGTCCTTTCCTACGGGGGTCCTTCGGCACCAAGTACCGACTGACCAACGGGACAGAGCATGGAGGAAGGGGGACCGGGCCGATCCCCCCTACTTATTGATAACTTTACAGCCCAGGGACATCACTGTGCCTCTTGGCAGGGAAGTGGATTGGGAGCTCCAGAGTTAGAGCTTAGGGGGTCATGGCTTCTGCCAAGGGCACCATGAGCGTGACCTAAGTGGGCTGCCGTTGCCCAAGGGTCTCTGCAGAGCCACCCGCTCGCCCTGCGACCTAGAATTCCTTTTCCTTTTATTCTTCTTTTCTATGGTAACTCCTCATTCTCATAGGACTCTAGGATTCCAGGGTTTCTCTGCTTACACCTCCACGGGAGGGGCACACCATTCGCCTGTACTGCGGTTGCACAATGCAAGCTTCAGGGAAGAGCTAGCTGGCCTTTCACCCAAGAAACTACCAGGTAACAAGCCTGGTAAGATGGCTCAACAGGGAAAGGGGTTTGCTGCCAAGCCTGAAGACTCCTAGTACCTCAGGGCAGAAGGAAGCCCTGACTCCTTGGATCTGTCGTCTGTCCTCCACGAATATTCAGTGGCACAGGCACACTTACCTCATCATCCCACATACACACATACACACACACAAATTTTTTTTAAGAAAAATTGAGGCATAATTTTTAAAAAAAGAAATTATGAACTATCAAAATCTACAGATGCCCAAATCCATGAGTATTACTAATAACCTGCGTGATCCTCCCCAATACTTTACAGTATCTCTAGGTCACTATGAAGGGGCTGAGGGCATGGCTCAGTAGTTTAAGAGCATGGCTTGCTTTCTCAGAAGAGCAGGGTTCGAGTCTCAGCAGCCACAACCCGTTATAATGCCTGTCCCAGGGGACCTGACACCTCCATAGGCACCAGACTCCAGGTTCCCGCCTGAGGCTCTCCGAGGACCCTAGAGCCATTCTCCAGTCTCACCTGACCAAAGTTGCCTCCAGGAGTGGGAGGCAGAGCAAGGCGACCACCATCCACTTCATGATGCCGGTTTGCAGCTGGTCTCACTGGAAGAAATCACTTCGAGCTCGACCGTTGCGGTGGAGTGAAGATCTGAGCAGGACTTCTTCCTTTTATACACCTAGGAGCTAGCCCAGCCCCTGACTCCCCAGCCTGGGCAAGCATGCCTCCCCCCGCCCCGCCCCAAGCCAAGATGTCCCTTGAACTTCGAGTATCAATAGTTTCTGTGTGTTTTTCCTTCTGGAGCAGGACCAGGACATTTTTTTTTTCATCTTATTGACTTTCTTACTTCAAGCAGGGAAGGCCAGGAGGTAACCGAGATATGAGGGAACAAAGCAGCCGCACAGTGGAGTGGCAAAGATTACACCTCTGGGAATCAGAGGCGCCATATAGGCGTTTGAGGCTAGGGCTTGAAGAAGGGACCTGGGACCTGACGGTTGGTCCCTCAAGCTTGGCTCTAGTGATATTTGGAAGCAAATCATTCTTTGTTTCTGGGCACGGTCCTGTTCATTGTAAGGTGGGTGCTACCAGTAACCCTGTCTTCCCACTAAATGCTAATAGCAGCCCCTACTTGCCCCCCCTCTCCCCAACCCCAAGCTGTAGCCACCAAAATGGCTCCAGGCATTTTTGTCTCCCCTTGGAGACAAGTCCTTGAGGATCCGCCTAGTCCACCAACAGGCGACGTACTTGGAGGTCTGACTTTAAGTCTTGTTTCTCAACCCCCCCTTAAACTTCTGGGAGCTGGGGTTCAGGGGCAGCAGTCTGTGGTGACAGTATTGATGCTGAGGCAGGGGCTAGCAGATGGAGTCAGAACAGAGTGGTGTTTTGGAAGCTTTCGGCCTGAAGTCCTGTCCCCAGTGCAGTGGGAATCACTCCCAGAGGAGAACCGCACCATACGGCCATGTGAGCTGTATTCTCAGAGCAGGGTGTGAATGGAGGGGCCACACCTGCACCCTGATGTTTCTCCTGTTGTCTCTTTCCCTCCCCATTGCTACCTGGGATCTTTATTTGGTTGAGGGGTCTGGGGGTTGAACCTAGGGTCTCATATGTGCCAGTCAACCACTGAGCCGGGTTTTATGGATGTGTTCATGTGGTGTATGTGTGTGTTTACATGTGTGTGTGCCTGCTCGAATTCACACCTATGCAGGTGCATGTGGAAGCCAGAGGCAGATGTCAGAGTGTCTTCTTCAAATGCGTGTCTATCTTATTTTTCTAATTTTCAAATAAGGGGTGGGGGTAGGGGTAGGGGAGGGTCGCTCAATGTGTCACCACTGCAGGGTTTTGGGTTTTGGGTTTTTTTTTTCCTCTTCTACCAAGTGGGTCCTGGGGATTCTCAGACTGGGTGACAAGTCTTTGCCCACTGAGACATTTTGCTGACCCTCCCCCCACCTTATTTTTTAAAGATGGGATCTCTCACCGAGTACCGGGCCTGCTGCCTCTCTCACTGAGTACTGGGCCTGCTGCCTCTCTCACTGAGTACTGGGCCTGCTGCCTCTCTCACTGAGTACTGGGCCTGCTGCTTCGTGTCATCTGAAGGCTGGTGAGTCCCTGGGCTCTCGCTGCCTCTGTCCTTGAGTGCCAGGGTTATAGACGCATGCCATATACTCACAGCCTGCTCTTTCTGTGCGTGATGAATTCACAGTCATCTCCAGGCTTGCACGGCCTAGGTTATTTTTTCTTTTAGTTGAAAACAAAATCTCCCATGATAGACCAAGTTGACTGGGAACTCACTCTGCAGCCCAGGGTGGCCAAGAATTCTCAACCTTCTTTCTGCCCTAGCTTCCCAAGTTCACAGATTGTAGGTGTGTGCTACTATGCCTGGATATGTTTTATTTTTGAGACAGACACTTGCTAATTTGCACAGGCTAGACTTGAATTCACTCTGTAGTCTAGGCAGGCCTTGAACTTACTGTCCACCAGCATCAACACTACCTATCTACTATGTAGGTGGGATTACAGGTCTATACCAGTAGACTCTCCTATCTTTAGGGATTCTCAAAGTCCCTCTGTCTCCCCCATTACCCTCTCCAAAGCCCTTACCCACCCCACTAACCACTCCTTCATCCTTCTAGCCTTGCTATATCTTTTCCATGCCTTGAGTTAGCTGGGCCTCCAACCTGGTCACCAACAAGCTCTCTATTTGGAGTCAGTGGAAAAAGTCCCCTGCCAGCTCTGTCACCTTTTACCCCAGACTCAGGGCCCCATGTAGATTTAACACACCAGAGCACTGTAGGCAGAAGGCTGGGATCAGATCTGCTAGGCACATATGTCATCTCTCCAGTAGGAATTTTCCACTCTGGCAACTGCTCCCCACCGCCCAGCCAGAGCTCTGGAGCCTCCCCAAGCCTGCGATGAGGGAGGGGAGGTGGCAGGGACTAGGTGTCTGCCTGGGCCTGGTACAGATAGTGTGGTCTCTGCAGGTTTGCGTTTCGAGGCTAACCCAGCTCTCCTTCCCTAGAGTCTTCAGAGACGCACTGGAGTCTGGGTTGGTGGAGTAAGGTATGGGATATGCAGATTTGGGGGGACAAGGAAAAGACAGTGAGAGAATCTTCGGTAGCTTGCCAAAGCCATGGAGTGTTCTAAAGTCCTGTGAGGCCTGCCGGCTTCCACCACCACAGCCTTGAGGAACTTTTCCTTGCCTCATTAGGACTCCAGGAGTCCTTGTCAGTCAAATCTCTAGGCCAAGTTCCGCCACACCTACAGAGCATTCCTGGCCTGCAGCAGGCCAGGATGTCCCTGCTCAGCCGACAGGTCCCAGGGATTCCACAACCCCTGTGGACCCGACTTGGCCCTCTGACAGCTCTGCCAATCACCCCAGGGTTCCCAGATGTCCTAAGACCTCCTCTGCCCCTGGTCTGTCCCCTGCCCAATATCTAGAAAGCTCGCTTTTTTTTTTTTTTTTTTTAATGTGTCATGGATCTGTAGGGCCTGAGGACACTTCAGACATCAGCAGGGCCATCTTCCTCTGAACGGTGTAGTATTGGGTAGCAAATGCTTTCAGCCCAAGCTCACCCTCTGACCCACACGCTGGATCTCCAGCAGTCTTGGATAGGTCACAAGCTGTTCCCCAGAGTGTTTTTAAACTTACATTTATTTATGTATGTATTGACTGTATGTGCATTTACGTACTTGGACACCCGTGTGCCGAGGCTTGTGTGTAGCAATCAGAGGACAACTTGCTGGGGCCACTTCTCTCCTTCATCATGAGGTTCCTAGGGATTGAGCACAGGCCTCCAGACTTGGCAACAACTACATTGGCCCCCTGAGCCACCTTACCGCTTCTCCCACAGTGCACTGGTGCATTTCATTTCGGAAGCTCCAAGTGGCCGACGCCGAGTGTTCACGTTCCCCTACTTGTCTGGGGCTCCAGAAATTGTGAACAGTTGCTAATAGTTTTCAGTGGATCTCAGCTACTCCTCATGCCCCATTGGTCCCATTTCCACCCCCAAGTTCGCGTTCCCTTCCTAGTCCCTCAGCAGCTCAGCTGTTTTCTCATTTAGCAAGGCCACCCATGAAAGCTACCTCCCCCTCTCAAGACCCAGACAAGCGCCACAAGAGTCCTCCCTGCAGTGCCCGCCTACTCTGAAATCAGTGTGCAAAACAGTTATTCTTTTTCCTTATGGTATTTATTTCCTATCCCAATGACGTTACTCAAATCCTACAAACTCTAACTCACAGAAGGAGCCTCTCTCCCTACACTCGACTTCTTAAACAGTCAAAGATGAGGGCATTGCAAAGTTACACAGGGAGCTGGCAGTGTTTCTAGAACATGACAACCAGAGTTGGATGGTCATCAAGTCAGGCAGAGTGGCACACGCCTTTAATTCCAGCATCTGGGAGGCAGAGACAAGGTCTGCACAGTCAGCATAGTGAGTTCTAGGCAGGACAGTCACAGCTACATGATGAGACCTTGTATCAGGGTATGGGGAGGATGGCAGCCATTGTTTATCCTTCACCTATGGCAGAGATCACCAATCAATCAAGTCAACCTTGGCAGACATCACTAATCGATTATATTATTCTTTCACACTGTGCTCAGACAGGGCCTTAGACATTAGACTGCAGCCCTTTTGGGTCCATCATCCCAAGTTTCAATCTCTCTCTCTCTCTCTCTCTCTCTCTCTCTCTCTCTCTCTCTCTCTCTCTCTCTCTGTGTGTGTGTGTGTGTGTGTGTGTGTAGGTGTGCCCATCTGTGCAATCATGTGTGGAAGCCAGAGGTTGAGATCAGGGTGCACTTCTTCAATAAGTTCTCCACCTTATTTCCCTAAGGTTTATTTTTATTTCTGTATATGTATACACACATATGAGTGCATGGCTTATGTGTGCAGATGCCACTGGAAGCCAGAATTGGGTATTGGGTCCCCTGGATATGGGTTAACAGGTGGTTGTGAGGCTCCCAGAGTACAATGTACCAGGAACTGAACTTGGGTCCTCTAGAAAGGGCAGCAAGTGCTCTTAACCGATGTACCACCTCCCCACCCAGTTCACCTTAGTCTTTTGAGACAGGTTTTCTCGCTGAACATAGAACTCACAACCTCGTGTATCCTGGCTGGCCAGCAAAACCTTGGGCTCCTCTTCTCTCCACCCCACTATCTCTGGAGCATGCACCACTACACCTGGCTCTTATATGGGTTCTGGGGATCCGAACTTAGATCCTTTATCTTCAGCCGTCTCCCCCGGTGCCAAGACTTTTAATAACATTTTGGGTTTTTTTTGTTTTGTTTTGTTTTGTTTTGTTTTAATTCTGAACACTGGGTTGAAAGCATGCGCTGTAGACCTGAGTTTTATCCCTGGTGTCCCGCATGGTGGAAGAAGAGAACCAGAGAACCGAAATTGTCCCACAAATTGTCTTCTGCTCTCTACGCATGTGCTGTGGTACACATGTGCAAAATATATAAACAAAAAAAGTTTTTAAATTTTTTAAATAAGAATTAGGAATTCTGTTTCATTTAAAATCATACACACACACACACACACACACACACACACACACACACACAAGATTTTATGAAAATTACGTTGGGTCTGGAGTGTCACTCACAGATAGAGTGGTTGCTAGCATCCATGAGACCCTGGGTTCAAGGACCAACATCAACAAAAAAAGAGAAAATAAAGAGATTTTTAAAAAAAATCAAGGTGTCTTTAAAGTATGTGTTTATGTCTTTAAATTACCCAGCAACCTTTATTGTACACACTTATGTTTTAACATAGCCACATCCCCTGTGCCAAGGCAACTTCTGTTCTAGCCTTATCATGTTGGATTGCCACAGGAACACGTTTCCATGCATTAAGATAGGCCGTGTCCTTATCGGCTTCCCGGGCTGCATACTGCTGTATCTTTTTGGTAGCTAGGAGTACTTGGCCCGATTTGTTTGGGTTCCTTCCAGTTTCCCATTGTTATCAATAGTTCGGGCTCCCACACTAGAATGCCTCCAAAGACATAGAGTAGAGAGTCTCCCACAGTCAGAGGCATGCAAGCAGAGGCTAGAGGACCCTGCCTGAGACAGTCAAGGGGCTCTAGCTGTGACACTGAGCCAGGATCTGCATTTCTCCTGTGTGCTGGGATGTCTAAGCTTATCCCGGGTTCTATAACTCTTGTCTTTGGCAGCTCACAACATGAATTTTTAGTTACAGTGCCTGCTGTTTGTTTGGATTTTTTACTTTTCCCTTAAGGTTGTTTATTATTTTTATTATTGTTTGAGAGGAGGGGGTGCAGGGGCTCACTATGTTGCCCCAAATAGCCTGGGACTCACAGACAGTCCTCCTGTTTCTGCTCCCAGGTGCTAGGATCACAAGCTGGAGCCATTTCTTGTCGATGTCGCCTTTGATTTTTGACTTGTATTTGTTGTTGTTATTTTTAAGACAGGGTCACACAATGTCACCCCAGCTAACCTGGAACTCACCAGGTAGATTAGGCTGGACTGGAACTCACAGAGATCCTCCTACCTCTGCCTCCCGAGTGCTGGAGATCACGGGTGTGTACCACCATGCCCAGCTTTCTGCTCGTGACTTTAACACCCGTAAGTGGGTCCCAGCTCCAACAAGTCATCACTATGGTGTCTGTCTGGTGGTGACTTCCTGCCTGATCGTTCCTTCTGAATTTATCAATTAGGTTTCTGCTGTACACAAGAACTAGACCTGAGGTGGAAAGTGGTCTTTCCCACCCCGGCTAAAACATCCCCATTCCTGAAGGTGCGGATGGCAGAGCGCTTCGTATCTCTTTCATCAGCTGGCTCTCAGTGATTCCTGTAGAGGAATTGGTTTTATCTGCTCCTACCTTAAACATCTGGAAAGAAACCTCTGAATCAACAGATACATAGAAAGACAGATTGGTTTTGTCCTCTGGTCTATTGATTAACTATGATTGCTCATGGATGATTGCTCACTGCCCCGCTGGAAAGAGGCACTCTGGGTAGGTGGGGAAGCTCAGCCTCAAACCAAGCCAACTACAGAGGGAGAGGAGGGGTGGACCTCTCCCCCCTCCCCCTCCCCCCCCCCGCCATGATCAAAGTAGAGCCAGGGATCAAACACCTTTAGGATGGCTTTCCTTGTTTCTCATTCAGGTTTTGTAGCTCGCTCCCCTTCCGTGTGCTTCCTCCCCCAGTCTCTATCTGTGTCCCTGACAAGGTCTTGCCGTGTAGCCCAGGCTGTCCTTGAATTCACGCTTCTCCTGCCTTAGCTTCCAAGATGCCGAGATTATGAGAAGCCTGTGCCTCTCGGCCTGGCTCCCACTGCTTTCTCGATATCTCTGCCGAGCAGCGGCTAAGGTTTTCATTTCTAGAGAAAGGATGAGATCACAATTCCTAGGAGAATTCTATTGGATCGGGCACCTACTCCTGGACTCATCCGCTTCGGCCAGCGGCTAGGAACCTACTAGAGCCTGGCTATTCTCTCAGGAAACACCTTGAAGAGGGTAGACAGGTGCACTCGGTTGTGAGTCCTCAGGAGAAGTAAGGCCCTGGGAGGAGCCAGGTGTTTTGGGGTCAAGACTGGTAAATGTTGACATTTCTGTGGTGGCCCCCATAGGCTCTGCATCCATCTTCATTCGCCTCTCTCTATGTGCATTTGAAAGAATGTGCTGCATGCCTTCCCATTACGCTCTCCTTGGAAACCAGTGTCTACTGTCTATCTGTTCTTTGGCCCTGACAAGCCACTTGCTCTCTGAGCCCCAGATAAAATGAGATGAGAAAACTCTGCAGTGTAGCCACATAATTCAGCGAAGCCACAATTACAGAGGACGAGAAGGCAGAAAGATTGTAAGCAAGGCATTAGTGGTAAAGGTCTGGGGTGGAAGAATTACAAAGCCAAGGCTTTGGTGGGCTGCAGAGTGATTTCAAAGACAGTTGAGTATGTGGCTCAGTCAATAGGGGGTTAAGCATGAACAGAGCCCCAGAACTACGTACATACAGTGCTGCGTGCCTATAATTTCAGTACAGGGAGGAGTGTCAGAAATGCAAGGCTATCCTCAGCTAAGTAGAGAGTTCAAGGCCAGCCTAGACCGCAGGAGAGAGACCCTGTTTCAGAAAACAAGAATTCCAGAGTAAGTTCAAAGCCAGCTTAGGGTATTTAGTTTACGGTTCTGCGGCAGAGCCAGCATGAAGCTCTAGGTTCTATTCCAAACACAAGAAAGAAATCATGGTTCAATAAGGGTTCAAATGGTAGCTACTTGCCCTGCCCAGCAGCCTCTAGGATCTGCTTCCATTATTGTCTAGAAAAATGAATAAGAAGAAGAGAGGAAAGGGAGGAAGGGAAAGATAGAGAAGGGAGGGAAGAAAGCGGAAGGGATGTGTATCCTCAAAGAACTCCGAGTAGTGTGGGGTTAGTCCCTGCTCTCAGGTCTGCTGCGGACGAAGCATGATCATCCATAATACGGAGGCAGAGGCTTCCGGTGACATAATCTGGACTCTCGTCCCCTTTGAACAGCCACGGGGTTACACTAACACACCGCGGCACATGCACATAACAGATACAAGGACTTCAGGGAGGAATCGGGCCCTGAGCTCCAGGTCGTCAGTCTAGTCACCCGGGCCACAGAGTGTTGGAGACTCTGGAGTTTGCAAGTATCGGGCTTCTCTGTCTGCTCCTAAGCCAGTCCCAGGAGGAAGGACCATCCCAGCCATATACCTAGGGAGATGTGGTTGGGGGTCATGGTGTGGCCGTATGGACCGCAGACACAGGCATCCCCTCAGCTGCTTCTCTAGCCCCTGCTCCTCTAAAGATGGTGCCTTGTGGAGCCTGGAAGCTGGAGGGAAGTGGCATGCCCCTCCTCCCCAACCCTCGGATCTGGGCAGCACAGAGATGGTGCCTTGTGGAGCCTGGAAGCTGGAGGGAAGCGGCATGCCCNCCCCCCCCCCCAACCCTCGGATCTGGGCAGTACAGAGAACAAGCAGGAAGTGGTGCTTGGGAAACAGAACTGGCACCCTGAGTGGTCATGAGTGACTTGCTCACCGGCTTCAGTATTCAGTACTCAGCCACTTGCTAATTCCAAAGGCCAGACCCACAGGTTTTTATAATTTTTATTTTTTATTACATCTATCTATCTATCTATCTATCTATCTATCTATCTATCTATCTATCTATCTTCTATCAATTATCTATCTACCATCTATCAATTATCTATCATCTATCAATATCTATCAATTATCTATCATCTATCATCTAACAATCATTTATCCATACATATATATTATCTATCATCTATCTATACATATATCATCTATTATCTATCTATCTATCGATCGATCGATCTATCGATCTGTCATCCATCTCTCTGTGTGCACATACCACAGCACATATGTCAAGATGAGAGAACAACTTGGGGAGTCAGTTCTCACCTTCCAATTTAATGTAGGTCCTGAGTATCTAACTCGGGTCCTCAGGTCAAATGAGACCCTACTGAGAGAGAGAGAGAGAGAGAGAGAGAGAGAGAGAGAGAGAGAGAGAGAGGTGGGGATCTTGTTTTTGGTTGGTTGGTTGGTTGGTTGGTTTGGTTTGGTTTGGTTTTTTCCGAGACAGGGTTTCTCTGTGTAGCCCTGGCTGTCCTGGAACTCACTCTGTAGACCAGGCCGGCCTCGAATTCAGAAATCCGCCTGCCTCTGCCTCCCGAGTGCTGGGATTAAAGGCGTGTTCGAGAGGTGGGGATCTTAAACTGAGCATGGAAGTGCACACTGGAGACAGGAGAATAACTTTAAGTTCAAGGCAAGCCTGGGCTGCTACCCGGTGAGTTACGGGCCTTCCTGGATTACACAGAGACCTGTCTCAACTGATGATGATGATGGTGGTGGTGGTGGTAAGGCTGGAGAGATAGTGGAGTGGTTAACAGCACACACTGCAGTTGCCTAGAAGGTACACCACTGTGTGTGACTTCAGTTCCAGGAAACCATTGCCTGGGATCTCCTTGGGTACCAGCATCCCCTACACATACACAAAATTTTAACAAATAACATGAGATTGGGCATGATGGCACACACCTTTAATCCCAGTGCTCGAGAGACAGAGGCAGACAGAGCTCAAGTCTAGCTGGTTTACAAAGTGAGTCCAGGACAGCCAGGGCCGTTACAAGAGAAACCCTGTCTTGAAGAACAAATAACAAGAAAAAAGAGGAGGAGGAGGAGGAGGAGGAGGAGGAGGAAGAGGAGGAGGAAGAGGAGGAGGAGAAGGAGGAGGATCAGCAAAGAAAGGAAGGAAGAGAAAAAATGAAAAGAAGTAAGATCTTTAATAATAATAATAAAGCAATTTTAGCTCTGAAGCCAGAGGGCTTGTGTTTGAACCCTTGCCCAGTCGTGGCTAGCGTGTAACATGAAGCAAGTCTCAGATGCTCTCTGAGCTTGGGGTTTTCACCAATGGTCACCAATGCAACCCACTGCTGAGTTCTGCCTGATGGCTGTGTGTGCGGTACATACAGTGTAGTGCCGTGTCCTGACTCTCCCGCTCCTGCTAAGTGCATCCTGTACACCCGGCAAACGCAGTCCCCCGGGGGCAGGAGGATCCCAAGCTCCAGGCCAGTGAAGTCACAAAGAGAAATTAGGAAAGAAGGGGTGGGGGGATGAGGGAAAGAGAGGGGAAGGAAGAGGAAAGGACAGGAGGGAAGCAGGTAGTGGCTCTTTCTGTTGGAAAAACAGATAAAATGACCCCTAATGCCCTTCCCACGCCCAGCACCACAGGCTCTGGGTGAAGAGTGGGGGGGTGGGGGGGGTGGGATGAAGCCATGAGGCCCAGCAGCGGGGGAAGCTGACGTCACTAGTGTTGACAGCAGAGATGGGCAGGCTCTGGCCACAGCAGCTGAGAGGGGAAACAGTGAAATAGGCAAGTGTGAGAATCTGCTCTCTCCAGAGCCCGCAGGGAGAGGCAGCCCCCCCCGCCCCCCGTCCTTGCAAGTGAGGTACGGCAGCACAGGCCTGTGATCTCTGCACTTGGGCTTATCCTCAACTCCAGAGCAAGTTCAGGGCTGCCTGAGACTCTGTCTCCCAAACAGTCACAACAAAAACAAATTCACCACGCAACCCCCCCCCCCCCCAAATCTTCCCACCCTGACTTCCCAGCTTCCCCTTCCTCGGCCGTTGGAGCAAATAGTCTTGATCAAGGTTACTATGGCTGTGACGAAACACCATGACCAAAGAAAGTTGGGGGGGAAAGGGTTTAATTCGGCTTACGCGTCCACGTCACTGTTCATCATCAAAGGAAGTCAGGACCGGAACTCAGCAAGCAAGGCAGGAACCTGGAGGCAGGAGCTGATGCGGACCATGAGGAGTGCTGCTTACTGGCTTGTTCCTCGTGGCTTCCTCAGCCTGCTTTCTTACAGAATCCAGGGTCGGTCCTACCCATCCCAAAGTAATTAAGAGAATACCCCACAGCCAGAATATAGTGGCGGCGGAGGGGGGGGCGGGGGGTTCTGGGTCAAGTTGCCATAAAACTAATCAGCACCCAAATGTATCTGCATCCCAGATTAGCACCCTCCTGAAGATGCCCTGGTGGAGTCCCGCACAGAAACTTCTAAAGAAGGCGGATGTCAGGGCAGCCTTTAAGGAGAGGGTGCAGGGCAGGGTAGGGTAGGGAATAGGGTGTCAGCGTGTCCACCATGTGTCGTGTGGCAGGGAAGCCACAAGCAAACCTTCTGAGGCCAGATTCAAACGGACCCCGTAGGGTCAGTGTTCCTGGGTTCTCCAGTGACAGAAGGTGGGAACTATTCCCAACGCTTCTTTCACACCCCTGTCCTCTGCTAAACCTCATTCTCCTACCCCTGAGAAACAGAGGCAACCGAGGGGCTTACAAGCAATTTCTGCTCTTCTCTGGGTCTACCCCAAAACTGGAGAGAAAGGTGGTCTGTCCCAAGCTAGGCCATGAGCCCCTGGAAGTAGAGGGTCGATCAGATGGGTGAATGTTACTGAGGAAATAAAGAAAACAGGAGAAGACCTGCAGAGCTGGGGAAGGGGAGGGGTGGGTTAGGGGTGTGGTCTGGGAGCATCAGGAGGCAGGAGAGAACCCCCTCAGGACGAAGACTGCAAATTAAAACAAGTGCGCGGCCCTTACACTGACACCTGGGATCTGGCTGGGGTGCACATTGTGTTCACGGCGTTGTGTGGCCAAGCAGAGCAGGGCTGGGCAGGAGGTGAATCTAATCTCCGTTAGGCCCATCTTCTCCTCAGTTATAGAGGACAACCCTAGTCCTGTCAGGCTCCCTCATCACTGGGCCTTTCAAAATATCAGGTCTTCTCCCATCTGTGGGTCATGAAGCAAGCCTGCTAGGGAGGGGGGGGAGAGGATCTCTTTCTCTCTCTCTCTCTCTCTCTCTCTCTCTCTCTCTCTCTCAGTTCTTGTAGCCCAGGCTGGCCTTGTACTCTTCAAGTAGCTAAGGATCACCTCCATCCTTGAGAGCTGACTTTCCAGGAATATGCTTGGAAAGGAGCTGCTCTGTGGGGTACTGGGGTTTGAACCCAGGGTTTCCTGCACGCTAGGCAAACCCTCTACCAGTTGAGCCACATTCCCAGCTTGAAGGTCTCTCTAATTTTTAAAAAACTTTTTTTGTTGTTTTTGTTTTTGAAGACAGGGTTTCTCTGTGTAGCCCTGGCTGTCTAAGAACTCACTCTGTAGACCAGGCTGGCCTCGAACTCAGAGACCTGCCTGCCTCTGCCTCCCTGTACATACTTATGGACAGACATACTCACATATGCACACACACACACACACACACACACACACACACACACCACACTCATACATACACATATACATACATACATACATATATAAAAAACTCGGGTTCTGTGTTGATTGACTGCATCAAATTCTAAACCAGATTAAAGATTAAATTCTAAATTGGGATTAGAGGCATGAACCACCACACCTGGTATTATTTATTTGTTTGTTTGGGTTAAAAACATTTATTTAAAGATTCATTTAATTAATTTATTTTATGGGTACCTGTGTCATGTGCATACAGGTGACTGCAAGGGACAGAAGAAGGTGTCTGAGACCCTGAAACTGGTGACTCGGGTGGTTGTGAGCCGCCCCGTGTGAGTGCTAAGAAGCAAACCCCTGTCCTTAGCGAGATCATTCTGCACAGCTTTTAACCACCCAGCCAAGTCTTCAACCCAGAGGGTCTCTTCTTTTTTGTTGTTGTTGTTGTTTTGTTTTGTTTTGTTTTGTTTTTTGTTTTTCGAGACAGGGTTTCTCTGTGTAGCCCTGGCTGTCCTGGAACTCACTCTGTAGACCAGGCTGGCCTCGAATTCAGCAGAAATCCACCTGCCTCTGCCTCCCAAGTGCTGGGATTAAAGGCGTGCGCCACCACCACCTGGTCAGAGGGTCTCTTCTTTTTTTTTTTTTTTTTTTTTTAAAGTTTTATTTATTTATTATATGTAAGTATACTGTAGCTGTCTTCAGACACTCCAGAAGAGGGCGTCAGATCTTGTTACAGATGGTTATGAGCCACCATGTGGTTGCTGGGATTTGAACTCCGGACCTTCGGAAGAGCAGTCGGGTGCTCTTACCACTGAGCCATCTCACCAGCCCCAGAGGGTCTCTTCTTAATGCAGTGTACTAGAAAGAACAGACTGCTGGTGTATTAATTAATACAAACCCCAATCGGGACTTTCTGCCCCACTTTAAATTATTTACTCGCCAGATAAAAGACACAAAACCTTTATACTTATGATAAACCTTTAATGCACTAGAGCTGGGCAGATATCAAACCTCTAAGCTATTAGTGTCTACTTCCCTGTCAGTAACCCCAACTTATAACTTGCCATGTACCATCTGGTATGTTTCTACCCCCATTTGGCCAGCCCTCGTGGCCATGTTTTCACGATTTACCTGTCCCCACGGCATCTTCTCCTCCCTCTACCTTCGTGATCTCTGCCTCAGACCCCAAGCCCAGCTATAGGCTGTCAGCATCTTTATTCAACCGGTGGTTTTAAATTCAGGGACAAGGTCTGCACAGCAAAAGCGGGCACCGCTCTCGGATGCAGACCTCCAAGGTACAGAATTTAACACGACAATGCATGTCACTGTCGTGTCACAACACACCAAACCTCAACAATGGGTCAGAAGGTGGCTTCTTCAGAATGTCCAGGGATGGCAGGGCGATTCCAAGTCAGAGACTTGCCGGAGCACAAATGCACGGGCTCCGGCTCACATTACCCGTGCAAGCTGCACATATGCCGCGCTGCACATCTGCCGCGCTCCTGCGCTGTTTCCTCAAAGGCTTCCTCTGCAGCAGCCCTCCCTGGCTTTTGTTCCAAGACGGCCCTGCTGCTTGGGCTCGGTGAGGGCGTCTTCCCTAGAGTACCAGCCTGGCACACTAGTCTGGGTGAGGTTATTTCTGCATTGGGTAAGTGGGTGGGGCAGGCAAGCCAGGGACAGGAGATGTGTCTAGGCACTTCTCTGCATAGCCACACCTTCTTTAGTGCAAGGAGGCAAGGACCCCCTATGCGCTCTCTCTTTCCTCTCTCTCTCTCTCTCTCTCTCTCTCTCTCTCTCTCTCTCTCTCTCTCTCTCTCTCTCCCTCTCCTTTGTCCTTACTGAAGAGGACAAGTAGAATTGCTAAGGCTTCTGTAGCAGCTCCTTCCCTTGGGCCCTTACTGAATGACAGCCAGGACCACGGGAAGGCGCAGTTGTATATATAGTGACTACAGCAGAAATGAGGGCAGCGGGGGGCCCACAGTGGCACAGGATAATTGGTCTATCCTGGTCTCACCTGTCAGTCTCCATCCACAGCCTTTCTCCTTTTCTGCAGGAGGGGGGGGGGGTGTCCAGTGGCCGTGGGGGTCCTGTGATCTACCAGAGATCCCCTCCTTCGAAGTATCTCCAGGACCTTGGTTTGCATGGAACCAAACTCCTTTGTTTGTGTTCCCCAGGAGGCCCTGCAGGCCTGGCAGTAGCTGCAGGAGGCAGTAAGGGGGAAGGAGCAGGAGGATGAGCTGTTTGGATTAAGCAAGCCTACCTCCCCCCCCCCGACTCCCCCCCACACACATACCGCGTGTCCTTAGGTGAGGGCACTGTTGAGTTTGGAGATTGGGTACCAGGGAAGCGGGAGCCCCGTGTCAAGCTGGGATACATCAAAGTCCAAAGAATCTAATCTCGGCCCTGGATAAGGGAGCAGGATCCGGACCTGACCCCAGAGCCCCAAGGTAAACACTGATAATGAGCCCAGGGGATGATGGGGGCCCAGCCTCTGCCTCGCCACTCCCCACTTCCCCCACCCTCCTCCCAGTGAAGCCGAAGCTGAGTGGCCTTACCGGGCTTGCTTGCGTCTGTCTGGGTGTGCCTGGCTCTTTTTTGAGCTCAGGCATGGCTGTGCTGGCTTCCTGGGACACGATGGCGCTCCTAGGAGAAAAGTAGAGAGCCTGTCTGGGGAACTTGACAGGAACGGGAAGCCACCCGACTAAGATAGGGAGGCTCTAGCTCTGTACAGGGTGGGAAACTGAGGTTTGGCGCAGGCAAGGGCCTGATGGCCTCAGAGGGTCTTCATGTGCCACAAGGAAGGGTACAGAGGCCTCCGGAGATCCATATAGACTCTGTCTGAAGCTCCCATCGAGTAGATTCTGGGGGGGAACCTGCTTTTCCCCAAGTAGAGAGCTCCCCCACTTACCCTTTCTAGAGTAGCTGATGCTGAGATCCAGATGACCTAAGGAGGGTCTCTCAGGGTCCTCTGTGCTGGTGTCCCCTCAGGCCTGCTGTGGTCATTACTGGGCTCTCACCCATAACATTGCCATCCCAGTTTCTAAAGGCCAGGATGTAGTGATGCTCGCCACCCAGGTCACCCTCAGAGAGCAGAGGTCAGACTGCAGGTACAGGTTGCTGATGTGGGGTCCCCACAGAACCGTGTCTAGCCTCCAGGATGGGCAGGGTATAGCGTGCTCAGTTCTAAAATGCCCAGTGGCCAGACAACCCACTCTACAGTCTTTGGCTGCAGGGATGGGTCGCAGTGTCAAGGGTTTGTCCTCTGGGTCCCTTGCTGGGTGGGATCTGTCCCTTCTCCCCATAGCAATGGCTGGGCATCCACTGTCAGTGTCGTGTTAGGTGCACCTCCAGAGTAGACCTCAAATCTGGGGCTTGCGTAATAAACGACTCCAGAGGCTGGGGTCAGGGAGCCAGCAGATCTGACACCTGTGGGGACCTCTTGCAGGTTGGTAGACTGCCATCTTTCCCTTTGTTGCCATGAGACAGGCACCGAGGCACTAACCCACTCATTCAAGAGGGCTCCACCGCAGCGACAGATCACCCCTTGAAGACTTCTTCTCCTAATGCCATCTCAGTGGAAGGCAGGCTGTCAAATATAGGACGCCGAGAGACAAAAACATTTAGTTCATAGCAACTCCTCCCAACTTCTGAATCCTTTCCACCCCCACCCCCTGGTCCACCCAGAGGCAGGGTCGACCCTGTTACACTCTGCCTTACAAAGCATCTGCTTAGGACCCTCCAAAAGCATTCTGTTGCTCTCAGATAAAGTCCACCTGCCCGGCCTCGGCCACAGCCCTTCTCACCCTGCGAAAGCGGCTCTAGTCTTTCCTGACCCTCCCTTTGCTCTTCCACGTTCTCCTCCTACCGCAGGCTTTTACACCTGAAATTAACCTCTGCTTGGAACTTCCTTCCCTGAGCCGTCCCTCAGTCCTGGTCTTGTCACTCACTTGTCTCTCTGCTCCGATCTAACCTCCCCAGAGGCTATCCTTGACAGTGGCATGCAGGGCCACGAGGGCGGATTTCAATGGTCCCATCAAGGCTGGGTCCCCAGCATAGTGCCCGGCAGGCACACTAGCAGGTAGATAGCTGCTCAACAAATACTTTGTTAGAATGAGCACTCACTGAACCGCAAGAATCCTCAGCTCCCACAGCTGTTCACAGGTACTTAGATCTCTAGCCCATAGACCTCAGAGGGAAGCCACCTCCACTTTCCCCGTCCACCCCAAGCTATCTTCTCAGCCCCTCCCCCACCCACGCTCCAGGCTCTCCCCTCCCAGCAGGCCAATTGCTAGGACCACACCCCTTTGTCCTTCTCCAAATCTACAAGATCAGGGTCCACCTTCTTCAGGAATGGCCCAGTATGGGCTGTGTGTTGTTATGAAAACCACAACAAGGCTAAGAGCAGGCTGTGTGTCAAGTAAACCACTGAGAATTCATTCATTCATTCTGTCTGTCTGTCTGTCTCTCTCTGTCTGTCTGTCTGTGTCTGTCTCTGCCTCTGTCTGTCTCTGTCTCTTTCTCTCTCTCTCTCTCTCTCTCTCTCTCTCTCTCTCTCTCCCTCTCTGTCTCTGTGTGTGCACATGTGTGATTAAGTACATGCACACATGTGCGAAAATATGTACGCACATGTGTGCTTGTTCCCTCTGGAAGTGGGTGTCTGGTGTCTTACTCAATTTTTTTTTTTTTTTTTTTTGGTCCATGTTAATTTCTGAGACAGGGTCTCGCACCGAACTTCGAGCTCGCTGGTGTGGCTAAAATGACTGGCCAGCCGCAAACTCTGGGGACCCTCCTGTCTCTGCCTCCCAGGCCCTGGGATTACAGTATGCAGCTGTACTTGGATATTTATGTAATTGCTGGGGACCGAACTTAGGACCTCAGGTTATACTGACAACATTTTTCCCTGCTCAGCCATCTCCCCAGTCCCTTTCGTGCACCTTTTTATTTCACTCATAGTAACTCTCGAGGTACCAATCACTCGTTCCCCCTAATGCCTGAAGAAGCAGACTGAGAGTGGGGTACGCCTGAGGCCCTACAACTATCAGAGACATGGGCACGTGCCTCATAAGCCCGTCCTTTAGACAAAAGCTTGGGGGAGTCCGGGCTTCCTTAGGGCTCAGCCCACACAATCCAGAGTTTTGTATCCTGGATGGCCATTGTTTACTTGGGAAATCAAGGCCACTGTGTAAACTGGGCCTTGTACCAATCTGTTGATATGTCCCTAGGCAAAGATAGACAAGGAACCACCGGGGACACCTGGGACTTCTTCCCCACCCCCATTCTTTGGGCCCATGCCCTCCATGGAGCCAGCACCTTAGCTGCTCCTACTTCTCTCTGCCAGTCTGCCCCAGCCTAGCGCACACAGTCCGGAGGAGACCAGAGATAGATATCGTTATTTATCTTCCTTCCCCAGGGAGCTGGGAGTCTTAAACACTCCTTTCTCCCTGCCTGGCTCTTTCTGGGGCTCTCTTCCCAGGAGGGATAATGGGACAGGCTGCAGGTGGAAGGAAGCCACAGGGAGAGTTTTCCTGCGGTCTCCCAAGGGGTCACAACTCCCTGCTCACGGGATCAGAGCGGAGGAAGGAGGCCACCTCGGTCACAGGTCCAACGGGCTCGCTATCCCCTGCACTGTTCAAAACCAGTGATCGTAGAAATACCAGCTCACACCAGACACAGCAGTGATGTCTTTGATCCCCCAAGTCCTCCCCAGGGGCAGTTCTGTCAGCAGTGTCCATCGTGGGGAAACAGGGCCCATTGAGGTGTCTACCCAAAGAGCAAGACAAGAAAGAGACAGAGAAGATGCCAAGGTGACCTGCCTATCTTTAGCACAGAATGAAGCGTCAGGCAGCAATACGTTAAGGGCGTGGGATACTGAGCCAAACTCTCATGGCCCAACCTCCATGGAGACGCCCTTCACAGCCCTTTTCCAAACCCAAGTCCCATCTCCTGGATACATGGACCATGCGAGAGCAGCCATGCTAGAGGGGGCTGGAGACAGGAGAACAGCAGGTGTTTATATAGAAAAAGCCAAGACCATCTCGCTCCCGGGAACCAGCAGTGGAGTGAGCACTTGTGGTCTGTGTTAGTGGAATCGCAATGTCTAGAAAACCGGGCGACACCTGCTTGCATGTAGAAGGTCAGGCCTGGGTGTGGCTTCCGGCCATGGCTCAAACAAGAGTTCAGAGGGCATGCTGGGAAGAACCAAATGCAGATGCAAGCAGTACCAGCCATTAACCATTTACTGAGCACTTAACTGTGAACCAGTTGCATGGCTCGTGTTGGAAGGACATTTTCTTATTTCACTGTTGCAATCCTTCCTGGAGGGAGGGACTGTCATTATCTCTGTGTGACAGGTGAAGAAACTGATGGCAAGAGGTCAAATGGTGCCACCAAGTCTCAGGGCCCAGCTCTCTTGGCAGAGAGGCCGTGAACAGACTGAATAGCAGACTCAGGAAGGGACCATGGAGAACACACATGCTGGGCTTCTAGCTGGTGATGGCTAATCCATTATATATATATATATATATATATATATATATATATATATATATATATATGATTTGCTTTAACTTCTGCACATGTGTCTGTGTCACATGTCTGTGCGCCCACAGGGGCGGGGAAGAAGGTGCTGGGTCCCCTGGAGCTGAAGCTACGGTCCTGTGTGAACTGATACAGAGATGGATGCTGGGGACTGAACTTGGCTTCTCCGCATGAGCAGGATGTGTAACCACCAAGCTGTCGCCCAGCCCCGCTGGTTAACCGTGACCGCCACTTTGACAAAACCTAAGATCACCTAGGAGGGCACGCTTTGGGGATGCCTGTATGAGCAGCTTTCTAGATTAGGTTTAACTGAGATAGGAAGACCCACCATAAAGGTGGGCAGCACCATGGGCTGGGGTCCTAGACAGGACAAAAAGGATGCTGCAAGCTGAGCCCCCCAGCCCCCTGCTCCTCACAATGGACGCCACGGAGGCAGCTGCCCCACATTTCTGCCCTCATGTCTTCCTTCCATGATGAACTGTGCACCCAGTTAACCCTTCCATAGCCTTCTGTGCTCAGGTATCTTTGTCACAGCAGTGAGGCAAACAGCTGACACTCCTGGGCTGCGGCATCACAGAGCCCTGGTCATCTGGGCCCAGCTCCTTTCTACTACAGACCGTCATAGCTTTTCTCAAGGACCAGCAGCATTTATCGTGACCCTGCCCCACCTCTGGGTAGGATTTCACTCTAAAGCACTTGTTGGAGCAGCCAGCACTCAGGATCCATCCTGCCCTGACCTGGGAGGTCCTTCCACCCACAAGAAGGAGAAATCAGGGCAGGTGAGGTTAAGCCTCCCACACTCCTGCCTGGGCCCCTCCCATGGATAGAAGGCGCTGTCCCCGAGGACGTACAGGAGTGTACAAGCAGGGTGGACCTGTGGGTGGTGGACAGCTTGGGAGGAACGGGCTCACAGGGTAGGTAACAAGGCAAGGTCCTGAAATTCCAAAGGACTTCCAAGTGGAATGTGGTTCTACTGAGAATGGAGCCATTTGGCCACGGGGAGCAGTCCCCAGGCAGGCCATGCTTGGCCCAGAGCAGGGGTGGGGTGGGGTGGGAAGGACACGCGCCTGGCATCCAACGCCAGTACGAGCTGCTAATTAACTTATAGCCTGAGGTGAGTCTCCTCGCCTCCTGGCTGTTTCCTCTTCTAGGGCGATAACAAAACCTGCCCATCGAGGAGGCCTGACAGAGATAAATGGTCTCTGCCGCTGTGGAGAGCCACTGTGTGTTGTGTGCATTTGGGTGAAGGCTTGTTATTACACAGGGGTGGGTTTGGGGAGGGCCTTCCCGGTCTGACCTGAAATGTCACTCACAGACAGGATGCTGGATCCTGTCCTTTCCTGAGGGAAGCCCAGGAGGCCAGCAGAGCCTGCTTCTAAACAAGAATAGAGAGCGCCGAGCTGCTAACGTTGGCTAATGGTCTCGGGATAACATGGCTGATTCCATCTAAGGTCCCAGCCCTGATTTTGTGTGTGTGTGTGTGTGTGTGTGTGTGATGGGTCCCAACACAAGGACAGCTGTCACCCTCCTGGGCACTGTGCCCATTCTCCCACCCATCCCTTCCTGTAGGAAAGCTGTCCACTCCTCTCTATCCTTTCCCTGGGAGAGGAAAATTCCTGTAGTAGCTGTGGATCAGGGGCAGAGGAGGAAGGGAAGGCCCACTGGGCCGGGAGCCAATTCTGGAGGGCCTGTGTCTTGGGCTTGCTCACTGAAGCAATGGAGACTTGTTCTGGGGGACCCAGGGAATCAGAGTAGCCTTTGCGGGGGGGATGGGGGGAGAGGATAAGGGTAAGTGTCTATAAAGGAATGGAGCAAGTCTGAAGTTGGGGGGCCTCAAGAGTGGGGACAACTGTTCATTGTTGTCAGGAACAGCTGGGCCTCTAGGTCTTGAGACGGGATCTTATTGCACGGGAACTTGCAATGCAGGCCAGGCTTGCCTTAAACTCAGAGAGATTCACTCGTGGCTACCTCCAAAGTGCTAGGGGTAGAGGTGCATGGCACCATATTTGAAATCTGTCTCCTTTCGAAGAGGAGTCCTAGTCATCATCTGGCTGGCTCCTTGTCACATTAGCGCCACGTCTTCCGGGGGTGCAGACTGAAGCTCATTTCCAGTAAACAGATGCGTGCATAACGTTGCAGAGAGTGGGGAAGCCAGGGACAGAATCTGGACTTTTGACCATATCTGATCTCTGGCCACCCCTGGGTAGTCTGTCCCTTAGCATGGAGGAGTCCAGAGGACTAGGGGTGCAATTCAGTGTGGACTGTTTGCTTAGTATAGACATCCATGCCACAAGGGTAGAGGGTAAGAGAGAGAAAGAGGGCAAGAGACGAGAGCGGGGGGGGGGGGATGAAGAGGGAGCCAGTTGGCATGGACCCATAACTGTCAAAGGGTGGCTAAGGTCCTAAGCTCTGATCCAGGCAGAGGCATATCTGTCTCTGCCCTGGCCCCTCAACCGTGTTTGATCTTCCTGTGTACAAACACAAGCCCTCCTACCTGGAGGCCTCAAGAAGCAACCAGGATCTGCACTGGAGGACATGGGACAGCAATGAAGCTGCCTCAGGAAGCTGGGGGGGGGGGGCAGGAGCATCTTGCCACAGTGCGGAAGCGATCCTGTTCTGCAGAGGGTCATCCTCCGGCTCGGCGGTCAACAGGTTGGGAGAGAGAGAGAGAAGGCTTTGCAGCTGGTCTCCTGTCCGTCTTATAAAGTGACACCCACAGTCAGGACGGTACCGTCAGTCTAATCTCCACACAGAAGCAGTCAAAGAAATGAGGCTGGACAGAGGCAGAGGGAGACTGGTGAGCCCCATCCTGGGCTGTGGCTTTGATGAAGAGGGCCGTATGCTCACTGCACAGGACGGAGCTGGGATGCAAAGCACCCAGAGAAGAGGCCTGTCTATGTCTTGGGCGAACTGGCTCTCATCCTCACACTTGCTGCGAGGCTCCTGGCGCTTGGCCCCTCGGCCCTTAGGTCAAATGTAGGGGGTACAGTGGGCGCTGAGAGGAAGGGTGGGGCCTTGCCACAAGAGGGCACCAGGCGGCCTCAATGGAGATGGGAGCTGGGCGAGGGCCCACCGTGCGGCTGGTGGGCCAAGGAAAGGAGTGGCCCCGGGTGCTCCATCCCCGGCTGTTCTCTAGGAAAGCCCCAAAGGATGAGCTGGAAGGCTAGTCAGGCACCTATGGTTTCCTTTGGCTGTTTCTGAGATTTGAGCAAAATCCCCAGTGAAGGGTCTGGCCTAGCCGCGGTTGAGCTGGGTGAGGAGAGGCTGTGGTCTACCTTCCGCTCAACATATATTCTGGACAGCAGTGGCCCCTGGGGCTTGCCTGGAGGGGCTTCAGAGTCTTGTGAAATGCCTCTCCCCCATTTCCGGTCCGCTGTAGCCTGTGAGGTAAACATCATCTCTTAGGTCACATTTCTTCCCAGGTTCCTTCTGCATCTGCGCTCTCAGCAGTGAGCTCCCAGCTTAGCAGAAGCCCAGCTCGTACATCTCTGGAAACTTTTACGTTTTAAGCCAGTGCTTCTTAGAGAAGAAAAAGAAGCACCCGAAGACTTTACACCCCCTGGATTTGCCATGAATGAAGCCCCTATCTCTGTGGGGTAGCCTGCCTACCCAGACCCTGCCAGGAAACACTGCACAGACGAGAGCACTCACTGAGCCAGAATTTAAAAATAATTATATTAATAATAAATATGTTAAGTTACATTTAAAACAATAAATAGAAAAATAAACTGATAAATAAAATCAACAGGTACAAAATGTCTCAAAACTCCAACAAAAAAAAGGAAAAGAAAACTGAAAGCACAAACACAGGACAGCTGACAGACAGACAAACGGACATTAGGGAAGGGTGCGAAATGCAACCTTGAGAACCCTTCACAGTTTCCACCATGGCTCCCTCCTCTCCGGCTCACCCTCTCCTCTCCCCAGCTTGGGGAACTGGACACTCAGCGGCTGACATCTTTGGGGACTCCAGCGATGCAGGGAAACGTCTTCTGTAAAGCGGCTGAGAGTCCTGGGCTGGTGGGTGAGGTGGAGTCCCCTGCTGTAGGCAGAGGCAGGCGGAGGCCCAGGTCTACAGAGGCAGGTCGGTGCTGTTGTGCCGAGTCTTCCTGACGGCGCCGTCGTCTCGGGGCAGAGCCCTCTGCAGGTCGGACATGGCCGCCGTTTTCTTGAGGTCAATCACGGCATACGAGTCTGAGCTGCGAGCGGGGTGTGGGGTGGGCCCAGGAGCTCCAGACGCGGAGGGGTTCTGGGGCCCCTTGGGACGGGCTGTGCCCCAGCCCTTGAGCTCCACCTGGATGTAGTTGAGCTGCCTTGGGGGCTCAGGGCCCTGCCGGCGGAAATCAAAGTTGAAGACCCGCGGGGAGCCTCGTCTGCGGGTCAGTGGGACAGGGAAGCCACTGTGGCTACGGGCAGAGGCCCGCGTGCTGGTGGGTTTCTGTAGCGGGGTTTCATCCTCCTCGCCATCAGGGAAGCCATTTGAGGACGGGGTAAGCCCATCCCTGGAGTCCCCATCATCCCCAGCCTCCCCTCCCAGCTGTTGACCTTGGCTCTCCCACACAGGGGGAAGTGGGGGCAGATTCTCATAGTGCAGCAGGGCCGCCCGACGGTGGGCCAGGCCACTCCACCCTCGCTCCTCAGGGTTGAGTCTCCAGCCAGCCCCTTGCTGCAGGCCCCCGCTGACGTTCTCGTAGGTGCATTTGGGCTGGGCTGGGCACTCGGAAGGGCCCTCGTTGTTGTTGTTGTGATGGGGAGGGTCCTGCATGCCAGGGCAGAGGCTCTGGCACTTCATCACCTGTCGCCGAGCAGGGGTGGGGCCCAGCACGAACTTGACCTGCCCTGGCTGCAGTAACACCTGTGGGTCTCGCTGGTCAGAACCCTGTGTCTGTGCTGGGAGGGGTACCCTGCCCTCAGGCAGTGGCTGCAGGCAGTGGCGGCTCCTGCCATCCTCTTCCCCGGTTGGTGTGTTGACATAGGTGTGACACTGCAGGCAAGGGTAGAGATGGAATCACGTGGTTTCAAGGACTGGGAGAAGGGCAGGACCAGAGAAGACAGGAAAAGAGCCAGAGTTTCTCCTGCCGCCTCCAACACCCCCTCCCCCCACAAGCGGCCACTCCTGTCGGGTAGAGGGGGCCCTATCAAGTCTCTTCTGTTCTCCCAACCTTCCCTAGGCCCCGCCCACCTAGAGTGCCGCCCACCACCTGCGCACCTGCTCCTCGGAGGCAATGAGGGTGTGGGTGGACTCTTCCCCAGGTGAGGGGTGTCGCAGACTGCTTGTGGAGGGTCGGCGAGGGGCAGAGGAGAACCGAGGGCCCTCTCCAGGGCAGCCAGGGAAGCCATTGGAGAAGCCGGAGACCGTGTAGCCTGGAGGTAGGTTCAGGGGAGGCAGTCAAGGTGAGGGGTATGGGGGACCTGACAGTCATTTGCAATCACAAGCAGACATATTTGGGGTGCCCTGCAACCCTTCCAACGGCAAGCAAGAGGCTCTCACGGCCCTATTATCACTCACCTCACTGACTTGGCAGCCCCCCATTCCCCTACACCTCTGCAATCAAACCCTGCCCTACCCTCTGAAGCCATCCTGAGGCTGGCCCAACCTCCTGCTCTCTCATAGACCTCATTAAACACTGACGGCACACCTGTCACCCCTGGACCCTCCTAGGACCAGGCAGGCTTTGCAGGGAGCACCAGGAAACCTCACTGACACAGGGGCCATTTTAGCCTTTCTGTCTCTCACGGGGAGTAGAATACGCAGGGCTGTGTGGTCTGACTCAGCACAGATCATGGGAACCCCCACACTAAGGTGAGCAGAGACGGCCACGCCAGCAGGCCAGGAAAAGTGTATTCTGTGTGTGATCCAGGTCAGTACAGGGAAGGAGGCAGAAAGCTCCAGTCTGCTGTTTCTATGGCAACCCGATGTCTCCCTGTCTGCTTCCCAACCATCAGTTGACCCAAGGTGCAGGCCTCTGCAGCCCCAGCTTGAGTCACCCAACTGGCCCTGCCCAGGACGGATCCATCCTCAGGAATGGTTCTGATGACAGAAGACTGTCCAGGAAGGCTGGCTCACCCCAGCTCCCCCTACCTGCTCCTCAGCTCATGTGTGTACGACCTGGTGACTGGGGTGGGGTCTCTCACCGGCGGGCTGTGGCGGCCCTTGAGGCAGGTCCAGCTCTGGTGGGTGGCTGCTCCGCGTGATGATGACCGGCTCTTCCATCACGTTGATGCTGTTACACTGCATGAGGTCCTGCAGCAGGTTGAAGATGTCCTCTGCCCTCGAGCACTTGAATGCAAAGATGCCTGGGGAAGGTGAGGAAGCAGTGAGGGCCCTCCGAGACCCAGTACCTTTGCTTTCCTAAGGATAGGTGCGTGCCTTCTGGGATGGGGAGAAAACCATGGATAGGTGGCCCATCTCCCTGTACCCATCGCTCCCTGCCTCCCAGCTGCCCCCCAACCTGGGGTGTAGCCAACCCTGTCCCATCTCTGAAGACAGATGGGCCTGACCTACTCCCAGATCATTCGCAGACTATTCAGACCAGAGGCTTGCCAGAAAGCAAAGGCCTCCTGTTTCCACACAGGTTCCTCTCAGCTTGGGAGAGGCAGAGCAAGGCAGTCCAGCGCTCCTTCATGCAGCAGGTCTCTAAGCACTTCCAAGTACAGTCTGTCCACAAAGTGGCAGGACTTGACTGAGCACGTGCAACTCAATGGCTCTGCAGATGCCAGTCTGGGTATCTGTAACACAGGCCTATGGGATTCAGGGGCAGCTGAGGGGGATGTGTGAGGTCGTGCACACATCCACAGCAAAGACAGATGTTACCAAGTACGGTACCACATACCCACAGTTAATCATGAAGTTCAAGGCTGGCCTGAGCTACCCATGAAAACCCTGTCTCAAAAAGCCAAGGTATGTATGTATGTATGTATGTGGGTTCCTAGCATGTACACGGTCCTGAGCTCAATCCCCAGCACCACACCCACAGAATGATAGATACAATTAAACTTGGATATGGACAATGAACATTCTATTACTCTGATATGCTGCTACCCATTAGCTCCAGTACAGGGTAACTGAAGTTTGTATAAACAGAATGAAAAAGACAGCACAATATGTAAAAGCTGGACAGGACCAGAAGGACAGAAGTGGTGATATGTGGCTGTAACCTCACACTTGGGAGGTGAGACGAGAAGTCAGGACCACATATAACAAGACCATCTCACAGGGGTGGGGTGGGGGGAGGAGGAGGAGGAGGAAGAAGAAGGAAGGAGGGAGAGGGCAAGGAAGAAAAAAATGTGGAGTAGTGGGGGTGCAGCAAAAGTCTGGCATTAGGAGGAGCCCTGAACTGGGAGCTCAGACAACCCCTCTAAGGTGCCAAGTGCATATCGACCTCACCAGGAGTAAGGTGGCCTCATCTCTCTGCTCACACGCCGTGCTTGCCTGTACCACAGGGATGAGGTGCATGCCGGGAAAAGGCCCTTCAGCAATCAACCCAGAACACGCATTGCTTTGTGTTGTCTCGGGAGAGACAGCTCTGTCTGCGGCAGCACAATCCCAAGGACTCCTGTGCTGAGCATGTGTGGGCCTGAGAAGCAAGGCCAGACCTCATGTCCCAACCTCAAGCTCGTGAGCAGCCAGCCTGCCAGCCCCTGAACCCTGGCCACAGAGGGCACATGGGCAGGGGATACAGCATACTCCACTGCCCACAGGTGAAGGTGGACCAAGGTCAGGCTCTGGAAGGTTACGCTGTATATGAGAGGCCCAAGAGCCTGCTGCCCAAATCTCTATGCAAGCTCCTCGGCCCTGAGTAGCCAGTCTCCTGCCTGACTTCTCTTCCACTGTGCACAGAGCCCAGTGTGTAGGCCTGGCAGCTCAGGAGTTTTGCTATGCAAAGGCAATAAGGACCCTGAAACCATGGCAACAGTGGAAAGAGTTGTTTGTCTTTGCTGCGTAGCCTCCGGTCTAGGAGCCCGGGCTCCTTCCGTGGACTGGAAGACCAGCAATGACTGAGGCAGGCGTGGAAGAGGACTGGTCTGAGTCCACATGACTCTGTGATAACTTGCTCCAGGTCTTCGGCTGAGACCGCTCCCTGCTCTGAACAATACCACCAAGTCCCATGTCTGATGGTAGGGTGTTAAGGGCCATTCTTCGGTTCTGTAACAAACTCCTGGCCTGTCCTGGAGGGCAGGGCTGGTACTCACCCTGGCCTGTCTGACAGCGGCGGCCACTCTCAAAGGAGAAGAGATTGGAGTCGTAGCCATAGCGCCGCAGGCAGAGGTAGGGCCAGCGGACAGCTTCCCGTTGGTGCAGGTGTAGCACCAGCTCACTCTGTGTCAGCTCCATCACCCCTGAGCCCAACTCCACCCCTTCATCATCCACATTTGTCACCTGTAGGGAGAAGTGACCCAAGGTCAATAGAGAAGCCTGGAAGTGTCTGCAAGGGACCCTGAGACCCTGGGGTGCAGTGTCATGAAGGACAAGAGCTACGAGACTGAGTTGCTCCTGGCTGTACCAAAGGATCCCCTGGTCACACTGAGCAGTGCCATGGGTCACAGTTTTCTGGGGACAAGTTTCTCTTATGAGCCTCAGCTCTGTTTGTACGGACAGGAAAGAGGTCAGCAGATGACCTCCCAGGCCAGGTGGTTAACTGTCCAATGTTCAAGAACTTCCTGGGCCTTACTATCCAAAGGCCAGGGAGCCATGTGGAAGGGTTTAACTGTTAATTCAAAAACTAAAGATTTGTTGACAGGCCCAAGGCAGAACAAATACAGCCATCCTCCAGCCTCCAGCCCCCCAACTGCGCAAACTTGCTGAGGGTTCCTCTCCAGTTGGGCGGGGGAAACACAGGCCCAGAAAACCCCAGTTGTGAGGCGGCAGTGCTTCCTATGGGGTGTAAAGAGCGAAACACCAACCCAGGGTTTCCTATTGTGCTATGTATGCTCTGCTGTATTCCAGAGAGAGAGAGAGAGAGAGAGAGAGAGAGAGAGAGAGAGAGAGAGAGAGCACAACTGAAAAGAAAAAGAAAAAACAAGGGGGGTTAGGCTTTCCCCCCCCTCACACTACCTCAGAGGCTCAAGAGCCAAGCGGCAGGTGCCTTCGTGGGCCTGCAATTACAACCTGTCATTTTCCTTTCCCCAGAGATACAGGAGGCCTAACCTCAAGGGGCCACTGGCAACTTGAGTGGAGAGGATCTGAGTACCTTGAACTTGGTAGGGTGGTTGTGTGGCACGCTGTCCCTGTCCAGGCAGCTCCAGCAGCTCCCCATTGTGTCAGAGCAGCCTATCGGCCCTAGGGAAAGACCAGAGATGAGCGGGCCACCAGCGGCCCTGCCAAGCTGCTCTGCTCGGCTCTGTGCAGAACACTGCTCAGCAAGTACGTCCTCTGTCCAACAGGCTGTATGACACAGACACGCCCTGAGGGGATTCTCACTTACTCCAGGGCCAAACACACTTGGGATAAACATTAATTCCTGCTAGAATGCTGCGTTAAGGATTCCTGCAGGCGGGGGCAGGCTGGTAAGGTTCTCAGAGGTTAACATTCAATCTAGACCCTAGCAAGTACACAGGAGTTTGACCCGGGGGGTGATATGGATGGAGTCTTGGGTTGGAAAAGCAGGATGGATGTAAGGAGGTGTTGGGAGTGGCTGCCTCAGTTGTTTGCTGGCCGGAGGTGCTCATTAGGATTCGGCAAACACAGTGTCACATCACTTGGGCGTTCCAGGCACCATCTTGTCCCTCTCTTCCCCTCAGTTTCCACCTTACCCGTTCCCCTCCACCTTTCCCCCCTTTCCTTCCTCTCCCCCACCCCATTATCCACCGGAAGATATTTCTGATGTTCTCTTCAAGTGGGCTATTGCCACGTTACGATCTTTTTTATTTTTTGGGGGGGGGGGGGGGTTCGAGACAGGGTTTCTCTGTATAGCCCTGGCTGTCCTGGAACTCACTTTGTAGACCAGGCTGGCCTCGAACTCAGAAATCCNCCTCGAACTCAGAAATCCACCTGCCTTTGCCTCCCAAGTGCTGGGATTAAAGGCGTGCGCCACCACGCCCAGCTCCACGTTACAATCTTAAGACACACTTTATGATTGAACACTGGGATTCACAGAGACCCCCCCCTTTGTGTCTGCCTCCCACGCTCTGGGAGTCGAGGTGCCCACTCTATTTCTTCACTAAGAAGAACAGAAAGCATTGGGGCCCAGCGTGTAGCTGCCCAATGACAGGGTACAGCCTTTCTTTGTAGGTAAATTCAGTTCCCAACACTCTAAAACAGCTAAGGAAAGGCTGAGCTCTCTTCCCAAAGGCCAGATCAGAGATAAGAGACCTCGGCTGGCTTTTCCCTCCAGGACACTGGTAATCGGATGACATGTCACAACCGACAGGTTTCTGCCTTAATATGGAGAGGACAGCACTGAGACCTCTGTGACCTAAGGGAATGAGAGCTACACGGAGAGATCCCAAACAGAGGTTCTGTTGTTGTTTTGGTTTTAAAGCTGAGAATCCAGCCCAGCACTTCACACTTGTTACGCAAGGGCTCTAAGGTGCTCCTAGGCCCCAGCCAGATGTTTTTTAAGAGGTTCACTTTGCTGCAAAGAATATAAACAAACAAACAAACAAATGAGGCAGTGGATTATCCAGGAATGTCGACTGCTGCCGTAGAACCTGAAACACCCAGCGGCCTGCACCCTCCATTCCTCCCACATGAAGAAACTCTCCAAAGCTGATACCTAAGCCGTGTTTCTTACCTCACCCAGGCCATCGGGGAGCAGACCATGGGAGGGGCATGGGAAACGGTTCCTCCTTTATTCCCCTTGCCTTTGGTGGGGTGTCATGGCAGAGTGTCTGCAGAGACGTCACCTGGATCCCTGGGGGGGGGTCACACCTGGGGTTCACCTAGCACAGGAGACAGAGACCACACATTAATGGAGACCCATTCTCAACCTCAGCTCTTCAGGAAACAGACTTGTGATCAGTGTAGCCCACTCGAACTTATTTGGTCCAGGTTCTAGTGAGTCAGAAAGACCAATGAGCAAAGCAAGATTATAGATGAAAAGACCCCAAATTCTCAGCCCTGAAAGGGACTTCTTAGGACCAAAGACAGTGCACCCTGAGGTGCCCAATACCTTCAATCTCCCAGAACATCGCCTAGCAGGGAGGTGGTGGCCTATGACTTTTATCCCAACACTCAGAGGGCAGAGACAGGAGATGTCTGAGTTCAAGGCCAGCCTGGTCCACGGAGCACAGGCTACACAGAAAAACCCCGTCACAACTTCCTCTCCAAAAACTAAAATGTCCCTAAACAAAACCTCAGACCCAAACACATCCCCTGTCCGTTGCAGGGGATTTTAACCCTATGAAAAGCGTGCTTTCTCAGAAGAACAATATCACTGTGCTAGTTCAGCAGGAGAGCCAGCTTAGGACTCTGGAAACCAGCATTTTAGATTGTTTTGTTGCTATGATATACTTGGGGTACTCCTGCCCCTAGGGTTTTGTTTTGCTTGTTTGTTTGTTTTTGAGGAAGCCTCTGTCAACTATGGGAGTTCTAGTTGAGGTAGTTTCTAGACATAGATATAGGGCTGGAGAGATGGCTCTGTGCTTAAGAGCACCGACTGCTCTTCCAGAGGTCCTGAGTTCAATTCCCAGCAACCACATGGTGGCTCACAACCATCTGTAATGGGCATTCGATGCTCTCTTCTGGTGTGTCTGAAGACAGTGACAGTATACCCAAATACATGAACTAAATAAATAAATCTTTAAAAAAAAAAAAAAGAAGTAGCTATAAATAAAGCACTTCACATTTGAATGCTGGACAGACTTTCTGATCCTAGTGTCAGAAAGGTCCAATTATAATAAGAGGCAAATTTTCAGATTATTTGAGACCTAGGTAGATGAATCAACAAAACAGGGCTGAAGAAAAACCCTTGAAATTCCACCTTCCTGTTCCAGGAAAACAGTACTTCCCAGGGTCCCCCGAGCCCTGCAGCCTTCCACACCTCTTAGGTAAAAGAACCCCACTCTTGGTCTGGCTTATTCTTTGGAAGGAGGAAGTAGGCTGAAGGAAATGTGCGCAGGCTAAAGGTAGACACTGGAAAAACACGGGGGTTTAAACTATCAACAGGGAGCAGGGAAGGGGTGTGAAGTCAAGACCTACTGGATGCAAGATGGGAGAAGGATTGCATCTTTCCGACACCCCTCTTTTTCTTTGAGATATCAAACGCATTATCAGATGACCCATCGAAGGGGATTATACTGGGTGGGATGGGGGAGGCTGTCTGAGGTGGGTAGGGTTGGGTTCAGGCACTAGATGGAGGTATGAGATCTGAAAATGTATACGAAGCCTTGGGAGAAGATGGGCTGCAAAAAGCATGCAAAGGTGGAGGAATTTCAGGATTGCAGAAGCCTTTGGCCCATTGAGCAGAGAACGATGTGACTGTGGGCGGTTCAGAGGGTTGGGAGCGTAAGTGAGGGGGTTCTGCGGGATCCCGAAGACCCGAAGGTGTAACTAGGGGGAGAAGAGGGTGGGGTCTGGGGAGCGAAAGGCAGAACTGGTCACGGGAGGATTTCTAGCTACCCAGCAGGAATGCGGACGTCGCGGCCGCGCTCCCAGCCTGGATCCCGCCCCCCCAGCTCCGGGGTCCGCCGCTAGCCCGCCCGCTTGGAGCTTTCTAGGGTAGGAGCGGAGACTGCGGAGCGGCACGACCCGGCCTCGGTAGAGCCGCCTGGTCCCCGCCCCGCCGCGCCCCGACTCACATCGCCCCGCGGCCCAGGCGGCGCCGGGCCCCGCTCCCGGGTCCCGCTGCAGCAGCCGCCGCCGCCCGCCCGCAGCTAAGGCCTCCCAGCCCCGCCCCGCCCCGCGCCCGCGGGGTCGGAGGTCGCCGGCTGCACCAACGAGACGCTGCGGGCGGACCGACCCGAGCCGGGGCAACCGGCACGCAGCCTAGAAGGTCCCTTTGGAGGACTTTGCTGCAGTCGGGGACAGAGAGCATGCGCAGACGCCAGAGGGCGCTCGGGGCCTGTGACTGGGACTCCTGAGGGGCGTGGCCTGACTGGAGAAGGGGGCGGGGCGGGGACAGAGGGAGGGGCAATCTCTCAAGCAGAAGAGAATCACCATAGCAAAGCGGATCAGAGGAGACTGGACAAGACATCCAGGAGGGGAAGTGGCGAGGGGTCTCTGGGGACAAAGGGGGAAAGCTGTAAAGGCCCGCAGAGGGGGCGGGGCTTAAGCCGGGGGGCGGGGCGGGGCGGGGCGGGAGACTCCGGACAGTTCACAGCTCGGCGGCGGTGCATAGCCAAGTCCACGGATGCCTGTGCCCTTCTTACCCTGAGACCCACAAGCGCTTTCCTCGGTCTGAAGCACCCGCCTTGTCGGGGCCACTTGGGGGCGCGGCCGACGGCAGAGCTCTCCTGTACTGCGCTGGCGCTTAGCCACGCAGAGACCCTTTCGGATTCTTGATTCCCACTCCTAAATCAGCAGCTAGACAGGGACCCCAAGCGAACTCGGTAAGCACGTGTTGAGCCTCCCTCCGCCTTGCAGATGGACCGGCCAAGTTCTAGGAAAATTTGGGGGCTATACCTAGAGGCCACTTGGTGAAAGCGTACACCCCCCACCCCCTTTCCTCTGGGTGTCAGGAACATCTTCCCATGTCTACTGCTCTTCCAGTCTCTAGTGCCTCTCAGGCTCATTCTTCCAAGAACCGGTGTTGTTTGGGGAAGGTCGACCCCCCGGAACCTAGTTGCATCTGGGGGTGGGGTGGGGGGAGCCAGTGTTTGACCTGCTCTTACCTGAGAGGAGAGAGGAAGGAAACTATGGGAGGAAACCAGAATGTTAGTAAGATGGGGTCTAATGGTAGCGGGAGGTGAATTAGGTTGTCCTTGGCTGGGGGACAGGAAGGGTGTTGGGTAGAGAGGTCTGTTTTCTGATCGTTATTTCTGTGTTGGGCAGTTCCACGCAAACTAGAACTGATCCTGAAGAGGGTTCAGGTCCTCTTCTGGGACCCCAGAACCTATCCCCCCCCAACACACACACACACACACACACACACACCATGACTTGTTGCATGGAGCTGAACCAGTGCTAAGGGGTGTGGCTTCCTAGCCCTGAGTGTGGACAATCCATTCTGGCCACCTTCCACAGGAAACCTGACCTGAGGGACAGAACGGGAAGGAAGCAGGTGGGTGGGGAGCGGGAATAGGGAAGGGTGGCACTGGGTATAGGAAGGGGGACTGAGGGAGCGCTTGGAGTTGGGTGGTACTCAGATGGTTATAAACTGAGCCTGCTGCCCATCCCCAAAGCTCAGTGATTTACTGGCCGTCCTCCTGAGCCCAGCTGCTGTTGGACTCCATTCCAGTTCTAGAATAATCTCAGATACTGAATAAACATACAAGTTTGCTGTGGCTGTCCCCACCCCGCACAACCCAGTCCTCCACCTAGAATTCCTGTCCAGGACCCCTGTTCTCCCTGGCTACTGTGTTTCTTCTTGTTCACTGGTCGCAGCCTGCGACAAGGACGCCCGGTGCATTGGGGCTGCTCATTCATTGCTGCTGCAAAGGTGGCTGCGGTGGTGCATACCTTGGATCTCAGCACTTTGGAAGTGGAGGCAGGAGGATCAGGAGTTCAAGGCCAGCCTTGGCGTTCTGAAACCCTGTCTCAAAAAAAAAAACCAAAACAAAACAAAAAACAAAAACAAACAAACGCTCAGTGGTTAAGAGCAGTGAGTGCCCTTCCAGAGGTCTGAGTTCAGTTCCCAGCAATCGCACAGTGGCTCACAACCATCTGTCATGGGATCTGGTGCCCTCCTCTGGTGTGTCTGATGACAGCTCCAGTGTACTCATACAAAAATAAATAAATCTTTTTTTTAAGCTTCTATGAAAACAGGTGGTATAGCTATCTAGTGGAAGATGGCTTACCTGATTTGTGAAAGGCTATGGGTCCCTCAAGGCATTTTGACTAGATGAGGAAACACTGAGTGCTAATTTGGGGACTATGCTCCACTTGAGAAGTCAGGGAAGGGATCCCTGGTACAGGCTAGAGCAGCTCAGGGGGGATTCCTGAGGAGGAGGCCTTTAACCAGGCCCCCCGAATGCCGTAGCTGGAAATGTGCAGGTTTGAACATGGCTTGTTGAGGAGCCAGGCACTGGGGAAGAGTGCACTGAGTATCCAGGGAAGACTGAGGTGGGTAGGAGAGGTCCAACCTGCCCAGAGGCTCATGGGAAGGCAAAATGGATTCTTCCACTGTTGCTTCCTCTTCTAGTCCATCCCAGCTTTGTAAGACCCAAAAATTTGAACTCCACAAACCCAGAGGCTGAACCATCCGGCTTTGCCATTTCTCAGCTCTTTGGCCTTGGGTGTATATATATCACTGCTCTCTGAGCCCCAGTCTGGCCATCTGTAAAATGGGCACAAGGCTACCGAAGTCACCCTGCTGTTGGCAAGGCCGTGAAATGGTGTTCGCAAAACACTTTGGCTCACCTGGCATACTGCAAGAGCTTACTGAATGGGGTGTCCTTACCGGATGGGGTGTTCTCACCGAATGGGGTGTTCTTGTTTTGTTTTCTTTCAGGCGACTATCACCAATGTCAGTTCAGAATTCTGACTGGTCCCTCCAACAGGACAACCCTATCTTCGGGGAGCCAGATCCACCAGTCCACACAGACAGTGACTCAGGCCACCAGCCAGTGGAGGGCTATGAGGACACCTCTGCTCAGGTTGTAGGAGTCCCACTCTTTCCGAGACCGCCATGGTCTCATCCTCTGGCCCTCATTCCCCTCCCGCCGACTAGGTGATAGTTTGCATTTCTCTTTCTATTAAAACAAAACCATTGTTAGCCAAGTGTGACCGTGCACACCGTTAGTCCCAGAGCTCAGTGGCAGAGGCAGGCAGAGCTCTGTGAGTACAAGGCTAGCCTGGTCTATATATTGAGTATCTAGTTCCAGGTGAGAGAGACCCTATCTCAACCCTCTAACTTTATTTAATTATTTAGTGTGTGTGTGCGCGCGCGGAAATGAGCATGTGTGCATGCATGTGAGTTTGTCAGAGGACAACCTGTTGGAACCAGCTCTCTTCTTCTACCACGTGGGTCCCGGGGATCAAACTTAGGCGTGGTGATGATTCGCTTTGCCCGCTGAGCCACCTTTCGGTTCCCCGCTCTCCCCTACTTTGAGCCAAGCTCTTGCTATGCAGCCTTGAGCATTCAGTCCTACTTCAGCCTCTCAGTGGGTGGCATTCTAGGGATGCACTGCTGCTCTGTAGACCCTTTCTCTTGCTAGGAATTGGAGGTCCGACTTGAAATTCCATATAGCTCCTCTCCTAGGTCTGGCCTGAGTTATCAGGGCAGATGGGAGGGACTTTGACCCTGGGGAATAAGTGAATGGAGGAGCTTCAAAGACATGACGTAGGATTTGGGAGTTCCTGCCAGGCAGACCTCAGATCAGGAGTGGACCTGTTCTTCTGGCTTAGTGAAGAACTGGAAGGCTTTCCCTCCGGTGCAGAGGGATGCTTGGAGCTGCTGTAGACTGAAGAGAGGTGATAAGGGAAGAGAGAGCCCTCCCTTTTCCTCCTGTGTCCTTCCTCAGGCTACTACATGCTCGAGCTTGGGCCCACCTTGCCTGGATATCAACCGAGCTTCAAACTGGCCTGGCTTTCGGACTCTCCTGCAGCAGCTTCCTCCACAGGACAGTGATGTGGGTCTCCCCTCTGATCCCCTTTCTCCCCTTCTCCCCTCCCTCTCCCCACATTGTTAATAAGTGGAAAGACTCTTGGTCTAGAATCCAGGGGCACTGACTGACTAGAGGGCCCAGCTCTGCCACTAGCTGGTGGAAGTCATTCCCCTTAGCTTGAGTCTAATAACAGGTATAGTTAATATCTGTTCTGTGTACCACAAAGCTTACTTAGCTCAAGAGCAAATGGGAAAATGAACATGAACGGCATTTAAAATCAAGAATGGGATGCACAGATGTAGAAAAATGATCGTTTAGCATTTATTGAGGCCCCACCATGTACAGCCTAAAGGCTTAGACTTCACTAGGGGAGCCAAGGCAGCTATGAAGCAGAGAACAGACAGACCTGAAAGCGATTCTGAGATCTAGCTTCATGGGAACAGGAGCCAAGCTATCTGGTGACAGTACAAGGTGCTAAGGGGCTCTGTGTGGTGGCCATTCCATGGGCCCAGGAGTGAACCCAATGAATTGAGTTCTCTTTCCTTTTCTGAGCACATGCTGTCCTCTCCCAAGGCTTGACGTCTCTCTGACCCAGTATCTAAGCCTTACAGAGCTTTTTGGTCCTCATGGTGTTCTACCCTGAGGTCTGGGTGCATGGGAACCTGTTTCAGCAGGAACGCTACTGTCTGGCCCTAGGGGAGGAGGAACTGGCCCAACTTCGACTCTTCTGTACCCAGCGGAAGCAGAAATCCCTGGGACAGGGCGTGGCCCGTCTCCTGCCTCCCAAGCTTGAAGGATACACCTGTAAGAAGGTAGGGTGTCTGCCTCCCTTCTCCATCCCTGAGCCTTCCCCTTCCTCTGCCCTTTGTTCTTTTGCTTCTGAAGAGGGCTTTGGGGAACTTTAGTGGAGAAATGGTTTCAGGAGCAGTGATTTGGGTAAATGTTAGAGAAAAAAAAAAAATGGAAGCCACGTTTGTGGGTGGTGGTGGTGGGGTTGGTGGCCTTTCTTGGGGAGAAGGGCCTGCAGCACAATATGAGAACAGTCAGATTGGGGGTTGCGGTAGAAGAGCCATGAAAGGAGCTAAGACACTTCAGATTCTGACCAGCTCAGTGCCCCCCTCCCCCTCGCTTGGCAGTGCAAGAAGCTACTGGACCCAGGGGAGTATGGAGTGTTCGCGGCCAGGGCTGGTGAGCAGAGCTGCTGGCACAGACCCTGCTTTGCTTGCCAGACCTGTGGCCAGGGCCTCATAAACCTCATCTACTTCTATCACGAGGGGCACCTGTACTGTGGCCGTCATCATGCGGAGCTCTTCCGACCTCGATGCCCAGCTTGTGACCAGGTATAGTACCAAGAGGAGGCACTAGGGGAGTTCTTCCCTGGGGCCAGGAACGCGGGGGGGGGGGGGGGGCAGGGAACAGCTTGCTGGGCTGCCGGCTCATCAGAACTAGGAACCAACCAGGGCCAACCCATTCCCTTTTGTTCTCTTGCGGTATGGGCCTGTGGGACCTGTTGCCTTTATTTCTCTCTCTCTCTCTAACCCAGTTCTAGCAGAGGTCCTTAAAGTAGTTTGGACTCAGAACGTTTCTGGATTCTTGAACAGATGTTTATCTCATCGCTATGCCAGATGATCAATGCTGTGCTTGCCCGATTCTAGAAGGATCTTAACATCAACATGAAATCTTGGGATAGGAATCAGGGAAGCTCTGGGGTCCAACTTCTGGCTGGGCCACCTGCTACGTCCCAAAGCCAATCACCCTCTCTGAATCCAAAAGTCACAAAGTACTTCAAATCAGAACGCCTGTGGGCATAGCATTAATGGGTATAAGGCGTGGTTATTGGATGGATGAAAGAATGGGTGAGTGAGTGAGTGAATGAATGAATGAATGAATGAATGACTCGGTTTCCTCTCCCTCACCCAGCTGATCTTCTCCCAGCGCTGCACTGAGGCAGAGGGACGGCGCTGGCACGAGAACCACTTCTGCTGCCAAGACTGCGCAGGGCCCCTGGATGGGGGACGTTATGCCCTGCCGGGGGGTAGCCCATGCTGCCCCAGCTGCTTCGCGAGACGCTACAGAAGTGCGGGCTCTAGCTCAGTAGGGGTAGCGGAAGGACAAGCGTCCCTTGGTAAAGGAGGAGACGGTGCAGATCTTAAGGGGAGGGAGCGGCGGCTTGGGCTGAGCACAGAAGAGGGTAATTTCCCAGACCAGAACCCCTCGCCCCATCCCTACGCTGTCCTACCGGCTCCAGCAACACCTCGTCCTCCCACCGCAACCCCAAGACGCGAGCATTGGGGCCCGCAGCTCTCACCGCGCGTCCCTGGCCTGCGAGCTCCAAAGGCCTCTTGAACCCACCCGGCGGGGCTGCGGCGCCGGACTCGCTCCCAGGCGGGGGAGGCGGTCGCCCACTGGTGGACGGAGGCGGGGGGCCCCTGGGGTAGACTGGCAGCAGCGGTGGCGCGCACGGCACAGCCTGGGGCGGGGCGGGAGGCCGCACGCAACCCTGGCCCGCCTCTTGCACAGGGACTTGGGGGCTCTGAGATGGGCATTTCTGATGGGTTTGGAACAGGGGACGAAGAACCTGATCCAAGCATCGGCTGGAACCGTGCCTCCTCGGATGACAAGATAACCTCCCGAGCTGCGCGTCCCTCTGCAGTTACCAGTCTCACCCTGGAAACCCCGAGTGGGGCGTCCAAACGGCAGGATAGAGACGGCCCGCAGATACCCGGGGATCCCATAGAGGACAGCCCCTGCCCCACCTGCTCCTCTTCCTCTGAGTCGGAACCCGAAGGTTTTTTCTTTGGCCAGCGCCTTCCAGATCCCTGGAAGACCCCCGAAAACCTCCAAACAGATGACAGAGACATCTCCAGGAAGCACTGCACCATTTGTTAGTGACGCGGCTTGGAGATCGGGGTAGTGGGATTGGGGTGGGGTGGGGTGGGGGGAACCTGTGTAGCGAGATAACAAGACTGTGCAGTGTAAAAACCGGACACTGAAGGCAGCCAGGCACGCGGAACAATCCCATTTGTACTGCACGCTCTCTGACCTGAAGGACACTTTCTTGGGAGCATCCCACTGCCCAGCGCCTCCAGGGTGAGCTACCCCTATCTGCAGAGGCTGGGCTAGCCTCACCGTCATCACCTTGCTTAAACTCGGTTGAGTTGTAGAGCAACATGGGGAACCAACCCCCAGCCTTGGGAGGCGGGGCCGCGAGCTGGGGCTCCGCCTCCGATCAGGCGTCCTAGCTCTCGAAGCTCCTGGAGGCGGTGGGGGCAGGCTGTCCCGCTCATTTCTTTCCCCGATCGGCGGAAGTGCGGGGATCGGAAGTTGCGCGATCGGCCTGCGACGACCCGGTGCGACGCTCGGTTGGTACGGACGTGCTCGGTGCTGGTATGGCTTCCAGCGGAGTGACGGTGAGCGCCGCCGGCTCGGCCAGCGAGGCCTCCGAGGTTCCAGACAACGTGGGAGACTGGCTCCGCGGCGTCTACCGCTTCGCCACCGATCGGAACGACTTCCGGAGGTAACTGAGCCCGGCCCCTCTGGTCCTCATAAACTTAAACTTTGATTTCCTTACCTGGTGAGTCTGGCATGCATCCCCAGAGGTTTTATGGCATTGAGAACCTAGTGGTCTCGTGGTGGCAAAAGACCCTGACACGTGGCTTTCAAGGTATGTCGCCCCGGGCTACAGTGATAGTTCAGCCGCCAAGCCTGAGGACTTGGGATCCTTGGGACCCGCAGGGTGCAAGGAGAGACCCACTCCTGCGGGTTGTACTGACCTCCACACGTGCGCTGTCACGTGCACACAATACACAAATTAATGTAATTATTTTTTTTTATGGTTTTTCGAGACAGGGTTTCTTTCTTTTTTTTTAAGCTTTATTTATTATTGTATGTAATTACACTGTAGCTATCTTCAGACACTCCAGTAGAGGGTGTCAGATCCTGTTACAGATGGTTATGAGCCACCATGTGGTTGCTGGGATTTGAACTCAGGACCTTTGGAAGAGCAGTCGGGTGCTCTTACCCACTGAGCCATCTCACCAGCCCGAGACAGGGTTTCTCTGTGTAGCCTTGGCTGACCTGGAACTCACTTTGTAGACCAGGTTGGCCTCGAACTCAAAAATCCGCCTGCCTCTGCCTCCCAAGTGCTGGGATTAAAGGCGTGTGCCACCACGCCCGCTGCAATGTTTTTAAAGAAGTCACCCTAACCTAGAAGGCAGGGAAGGGGTGGCAACGCGTAAGCAAATTTTAGCCCTAGCAGAGCACTAAGTTGGCCTTGGCTTGTGTTAGAAGTAGATGTGAACTTAAATTCCCATGTGCATATTAGGGGGACATACCACAGTATCAAGTGTCAGTCAGCACCTCCAGAAGGTGGTGCTGAGAGGAAACTTGGCATAGTATGTCATTAGCTGCACGAGACTCTCGGACTGTAGGGTTAATGAAATGTATTCTTTACCCAGGAACTTGATCCTCAATTTGGGACTCTTTGCTGCGGGAGTTTGGCTGGCCAGAAACTTGAGTGACATTGATTTGATGGCCCCTCAGCCAGGGGTGTAGCCAGGTAAGACTTCACATTCCCCTGCCTATTTCAGGACTCCTAAAAGATGAAGACAGCAGTATGTTCTGTCAGCTAGTCACAGGAAGTAGGGAAGATTCTTGGGGTAAAGCCTTGCTCTTGCGTTTCTAGGTGAGAGCAGTTCTCCGTGTTTCCCGTTTCTGATGCTGTTATCTGCTTGCAGAGAATGGAACTCCTGTGTATTCAGACTTTTCAAAGACAGCCTACTGTCTGTGACCACAAGATCCTACCTGAGTGGCAGCTGAAGTTGACTCCCTCTCCTTGCCCGACGCCCCCCCACGCCCACTGTCCCCCGGCCAGCCCCCAGTGTCGGCTGAAATGTTGCCTCTGCATGGTTCTATGTGCAGTTCCCGACTTTCTGCAGAAGATGATCCTTGCCCTTGTCCTGAAGAGTAGTAATGGTTCTTGAAAGATTTCAAATAAAGCCTGCACATAAAGACAGGTATTTTATTCTTTTAATAAGAAACTTATTACAAAAACAAGGTGTAAAAAGTCAGTTTACAAAAACCAAATAAACATGACTCGTATTTCACACTCAAGAGACAGGAATGAGCCCCAAACATGGTCTGCAGTGGAGATGAAATGGGACTACCCAGTCCCCAGGGATGCAGGCATGCCGCAAAGCTGATTCTTGAGCAGTTCCTACTGCTGAGTCCTGGAGCAAGGTGGTGGTGGTGGTGGTGGTCATTTGAGTTTGCCAGGTGGGTTTTCCAGGTACCAGGGAGACATTGTTGTTGGAACAGAGTGAGATCGGGTGGCAGGAGTGGACAGTGATGTGTGGGTGGAGGCAAACGTGTCAGTGAGCACAAGGAAGCAGTTTCCTTCACAAACAAAGGTGCTTCCTACCCCTGAGATTCATGCTGGTGCTGCTGTCTGGTGTTCTTCTGGGCATGCAAGGACCAGTGCAGAAAGACCAGGGAAGGAGGTGGTGGTAGAGACAGGGTCTCCAGAACTTCATTTAGTCAACTTACTGGTATTTTAAACTTTTATATATTTATTTATTCTATGCGCCAGCCCCTTTGGAACTGGTCGTGGGTCACAGAGCATGACTATTACAGTTGTTACTTATGGTGGTTCACTGAAGGAAGTGGGCAGAGCAGCTCTTCTGGACCTGTTGGCACATAGCTCACCCAGTCAGTTCTCTGAGGGCCACCAGTAGAGCTCATTGCAGAAAAGGCTTCAATTTGACCTCCACAAAATAAGTGGGGTTGGGGGCAGCATAATTAAGAGGTTTTTTTTTGGGGGGGGTGTGGCCCAGGCTGGCCTCAAACTTAGTTACATAGTTGAAGATGGTCATGAAGTGCTTATGCTGCTTCCATGCTTTTAGGATTACAGGTACAGGGTAGGATTCAGGGCTTTACTATGCCTGAGTTTATGTGGTGCTAGTATCAAACTCTGCTTCATGCTTGCTAGGCAAGCACTCTGCTGAGCTACATGCCTAGCCATGCATAGGACGGGGGTGCCATTCTCTTGTGACTGTTTAGCAGTTAGGACCCATGTGGGGATGGCTAGGGGAGACACCCGATGAGGGAACTCAGGCCTAGAATTTACCCTGGGATTACAGATACTCTGAAGAGACAGGCTGGAGGCCTGGTGGCACACACTTAATCCCAGAGGCATATGTAGCTCTAAGGCCAGCCTGTCCTACATAGTTCCAGGTTAGCCAGGGCTACACACTGAGACTGCCTGAGATACTGAGACAATGGGGCTGGGGAGTCAGGGTCATGAGTATGAACTGAAGGACAAGGCTTTGGTTTGAAGCCATTACTTGCAGAGCTCCAAAAAGTGACCAGGAAGCAGCCTTGTAAGCAGTGTGTTAGACTGAGAACCCACATGACTTTGGCTACACTAGGAAAGAGCAACCTGATTTCTGGAGGATAAAACCTTAAAGTGTGTTATGATCCCATAATTGAGCAGTTAATGACAAGATAAGTTAGAAGCCAGACGAGACAAAAACTTAAGACATGACAGCTTTCAGAGCTTAATTGAAGTTTCATTCAGAATCTAAGGTTTAATTCCAAGTAACTTTATTGTTGTTTTCTGAAGCCATAATGCTGGTTGGGCAGTATCATTTAAGCTGGCTTAGTGGAGCTGGGTGAGACCCAGGACCTTAAGTGCTAAGTGCTCTAGCAGTGAACCATTTCCCCAGCTGCAGGCTGTTTTTTTTTGTTTTTTTGAGACAGGGTTCAGGGTTTCTCTGTATAGCCTTAGCTGTCCTGGAACTCACTTTGTAGACCAGACTGGCCTCGAACTCAGAAATCTGCCTGCCTCTGCCTCCCGAGTGCTGGGATTAAATGCCCGGCTTGCAGGTTGTATTTTAAGTGAAAGATGCCAACTTAAGCATGGGCAGGTCTCACAAAGCGACCCCCCTCGATTCATAGCTGCTCTGAGCCTTGGTGTCGTTAGAGTGGAGCATGGGTTGACAGGTATGTCATAGTTACAGTGACAGACCTGGACGGAGAGCAGAGAGGAATGTAGAAGAGAGACGAAGCTCACAGTTCTGAGAAGGTGCTTTTCAGCTTTAGTATTGACAAAAAGAGCCACCTGTGAGACCCACACTTAGATGACAAAAAATCAAGTGACCTTAGAAAATTTCACCCCAGAGATAAAACTCTTCACCTAATTAGTCTAGAAACGAAGCTGAGGGACCCAGTTACCGAGTATGATTTGAATGGTAAGTTCATGAACACTTGCTGATGTCTCACAAGTTCAATAGAAACTTCAAGCTTGGAGTGAAAGAACTGGCTGGGACCAGCCCTGACGGAACACACTTGAGTCTTGCTACCTTCCTCAGCCACTCAGCACTGTCCAGGTTGTCATCTGTCCGGGAAGTGTTGAGGATGGTGGAGACGGGTCATTTCTCCCATGATTCACTGAATATTACACAGTCTTGCAGTCTGAAGGTTCACATGTGGGCATTGTTGTGACACTGCTTCCTGATGGTTCGTGCAGAAGGACCCCAGAGGTAATGCAGACTCTACTGCCATTGGTCACCTAGCTTCATCGTGATTTAAAGAAAGCCTTTTCTGATCATTTGTGCTCTCCCAACTAACCAGAAACCCTTGCTCACATAAGCTGCAACATAGGATGTGATAGACATTCAAGAAAGGGTCACCCTCCAGAAAAGGCCAGCATTAATGTTAGGCATGAACAAGAGGCAATGAACGACAGTGGTAGTAGTCAGACAGTTGATGAATGATTGATTACAAATACAGTTTGGACATTAAAACTCTAGAACTTGCTGGTAAGAACAATTCATATTTGTAATAAGACAAAGAAAGGAATGCTCTAAAAAATCTGATAGCATGTATCCTTTAAACACTACAGAACCTTCTGCCACTTGACATAACAAAAAGGAGCCCTCCCCTTAACTCTCATGCAAACCACAATCAAGTACAAGGCACCAAATTTTATGAATTGTAGAAAATTAGTTCACAAAGCTTTATCAGTAAAACAAATTTCAGATACTCCCCTACCCCGTGCCCCCAAGTTTTCATTCTTCACCATGGACCTCTCGGCTTACTCGGGCACTGCCGGCCAGTCCACCTCATTGGTTCTTCCCCTGAATGTGGATGGTGCTGAAGGCATAGACAGAGCAGGGACCTCATACAATCATGGACTTGAGAGGCCTTGCCACTGAACAAAAATAAACTCTGCTATTGAGTCCATAGGACACATTAACTCTTCTACAGTTTCCAGTCTTATTCTTGATGTTTTAAGAGACATCTAAAAGTTCTTCACTATGTGGCAGTGCCCTCCCATGTCAGCCAGAGGGGCTGGGTTAAAGCTGGCAAGAGCTCTGCCTGTCATGGGATGAGAGCTACAGTTCCTGGTGCCAAGGGTATCCCTGCTGGTTTTGCACTAGTAATGGGTGCTGCTCTTAGAGGCAACCACAGCATGAGGGCCAGGCTAGACTGAGGTAAGAAGTCATTTTGAGGGCTGGGGTGTGTTCATCTTGGCTGGTTACAACGGTAGGTAAACACACCAGCCAATCAGAGGGTTCCGAAGGAGACTGCAGCCGGGAGAGCAGCACTGGGGGTGCCCTGGAGTCAGCTAGTCAGGGTCTGTCTGTCCTGTTTTTAGGGTGTTTCACTGTGATGCGGCTGACACTGCTTTGGCTGTGCAGGCACCACAGCAGCCCTGACCCTGCACAGTGCTTCTGGAGCTGAGGTGTCGTCTGTGGTTGCAGTGGCACCTTCATGCAGTGGCTCAGTGGAGACAGTTGGTTTCACTTCTGACTAGGTGATTTTTACTAACCTCATCTGTAGGTGTTCAGGTCAGGTAAGCATTTGTTTTATAAAGTTCCCTAATCTGCTTACCAGTCCTGCTGATAGCTGCTATAAAACTCTTTTTAAAAACTGAGTAAGAATCCTTTAATGTTCCTGTAGGTGTTTATATTGATTAATGTGTTTCCCCTCTAGATGGGCAGATCTGTATTCTCTGCCTGCAAGCTCTCTTTCTGGAATAAACAACACAGGGTTCCAGGTGAGGTGCAATCTAGTCTTACTTCCCTTTTCACTAGTTTGCTGATTTTGTTTTTCAAACAGGGCCTCACAATGTAGCTTCAAACTCATGATCCTCCTGCCTCAGCGTAACAAGTGCTGGCCTTACAGGAGTGTACTAGCACACATGGCTTTTTTTTTCTTTTTTTAATGGGCTTTCCTACAGTGGTAACAAATCATCACCGTCATGCTCATGGTCATGCTCATGCCATGTTAGTAATGTACCCTGAAGGGGACAGCTTTACCTCAGAACCTCAGGCAGTGTGGGCAACTGGGACGCCTTAAAACAGTGCCAGGAGAGAAGGAGCTCACAAAAAAGCCTGCAGCAGACAGTTAAACCAAACAGCACAAAATGCCTTACGTTATCGCTTCCAAAGAAAAGCTAAATATTACAGAAACCTCACAGTGTTGTAAAAAGCCAGTTTGAATCCAGCATGTCGTCCCTATCAGGATGAGCCACTCTGTCTGATTTCTTCCATGTCTGATGTCTGGCAGGCCTACAGGAGAGTTCACCTCAAAGGAGAACAGCAGTAAATACCACAGATGTGCCTGCAAGTGTGGCGGTGCCTCCTTCAGCCTCCCCGCCCCTGTTCTCCACCCCTACAACTCCCATCGAGTGACAACTGCTCTGCCTGAGCTCAAACATTAACACAAGCTACTTAACCAAAAGAGAGCATTCATGGGGAGTCTGTGGGGCATTGCAGTAGCCACTGCAAAGAGAAAGCAGCTTACTGTGCCTGGTGGGGAGGAAGGCTCTGAGCCTGAACCCCACAGAGAGGGAGTCAGTTTTAGAGCTGTGTTTTCACTAATACTAGAGTTAAGAGACAGGGTCTTGATCTGCTCCTCATGGACAAAGCAGCAGCGGTGAATAAGCCACACTGGGATACAGCAGGCCAGGGCCACAAGCAATGATCCAGTCAGTCCCTAAGCACTGCTCACACACCAGGGCAGTAAAAGCTCCCAAAGTCTGTGGACACTCTAGGGGCAGGAGAGAAGCTTCATGCCACACAAGGCGGGAGGGACCTTAGGGGCAGCCTTAGGGACAGCAGACATTCAGACAAGCTCAGCTCACCTTCACTGCATTCTGAGAAGGCTTCTGACAACTGATCTGAAAACCAATCCAAACCAAACCATGACTTTGAGCCCAGGCCTTGCTACAGGACTGGGGAAGTCAGTGTCCACGGCTTAACATGCACAGACCATGCACACACAGGTCTGTGTCCTTCTGACTGCCTCTTCTGAAGGAAGGGGTGGCTTAAGCCTTGGCCTTGCTGTTCAGGAGAAGCCGAGCTGTGACAGACAGCCTTTCCATTGGCATGGAGGAAGTCTGCTCCATGCCCCTCATCCTTAAACTGCTCTCTCCTAAAAGAGAAAGTCTGTAAGCTATGCCCCTTGATGGTATATTACCTTCTTAGTGTGAGTAACTCCTGTGACTTCACCTCCTGAGTTGGAACCAGTCTTTCCCACCAGCTGTCAGCCAGGGCCTCATGTACTCTGTGCAGTACTTTGGGAAGGGAACCCACGACAGAGACAGACATGCTTGCTCTCCTGGTTGGCTGATGCCTTACCCTGTCTCCTCTACCCAGATCCCTGTTATCCAGAAGCAACTGACAAAAGAATCTTCATAGAAGCTACTCCTTTATATTGTTTTTATGAAAGGAGGGGATTTGCATGGTTTCACAAGAAAGTGACTACCAAGTTTTTGACAGAGCAGGAATCACAGGGCATTGTCTCCCCTAGACCGAGTGAGGCAAACCCAGGGATCTGTTACTGGCAAGCCCAAGAGGAGACCTGGAGGCCATTTTGATGCTCGCCTCCCAGTCAGGACAATGTGTATGTTCTGCGTTCGTCTTTGCTGCTGGAGTGCACCTGAGCTCGGAGATGGGGTTCTGAGAGTTTTGCGCTGCCCTGAACTGTTCTTCGAGTGTAAAAAAGAATGTAGGCCTGGGTTTTGCACACTTCCTCGACACTGCATACATCCAGCTTTGAGTCATTGCAGTGGACCCAAAAACCTAGGAAGTCAAAGGAGAGAGAGAAAATGACAACCTAGTTTCCGTTTTCAGACAGCTGCAGCCAGGATATGAGGAGAGAACAGTGGGGGAACAGAGCCGCCTTCTGATTACTGGGGTTGGGGGGGACACGGGAATGATGGCAGGCTCCCCAGAACCACTGTCTTTCATCTCCTCTACACCACCACAAAGACGCCTGCCTGCAGTATTGACTGAGCAAGTTTTGTCTTCCTTCATGCTCTTATACAGCCTCCACAGAGGCAGGCAGGACAGTGAGGGCTCAGCAGCAGTGCAGTCTGTAGTCTTGGGCTACCGAGAACCTGCTTACAATCCATGTTAGTGCAGCAGCTGGAGACTGCTCTGGGGAGGTTAGGGAGTTAGTGAGGACACACAAACTGCCCTCAGTGTCCTCAGAGATGAGATACTTGAGTTGTAACATATCTATCTCCAGGAAGTCCCATCATTTCTGCACGACTGAGGAGGAAGCTGAAGTCAGCAGAATTATCATTACTATAGCCATAGCCATCCCATCAACAGGAAATACTAAGAATGGCAGATACTGCGCTAACCCCCAGCACTGGATCTAAGCGCTTTGATAGGGGTAGTTCTGCTCAGGCCTAGCTTAGCCTTAGATCCTTACTGACCTCCTAAGCTTCATAATGCTTCCCACTGAGTGTTAATGTATGGAACTTGTCCCTAGCTGACCCAGGGGATGGAAATCAGGGAAAGCAATGAGGTGTGAACAAACCAACCCTTTTCCATGTCCCCAACCCCACAGAGTAAAGCACACGCACCTCCCTCTGTGTTGTAGCAATAGGCTGTGTAGTGTCCTGAGCCAAACCCTTTCCCGTGATGCATGACCACTGCGGAGAGATCATAGGCAAAGGTCTCTTTGTCAAGAGAGGAGAGCGTGTCCCTGCAGCAGTAAGGTTCCATGGTTAATACCTGGTCAAAGATGACATGGACCCCAATCTTCTCACGATGGTTACGGCCAGACCACCTACAACATGGAAAGGAATTTTACTAGCAAAGACTGGTGACAGATAGTTAAACAGGGAGGTAAGAAAACAGCTTCTGTTTTTGCTTCTGCCCCCTACTAATCAGAATCCATGTGGATATCTGCTATGACAGCTCCATGGAATGAATATCTGAACCTACAAATCCTCAAAGAGGCAGTTTAGAGCTTGGCAGTGGTGGCAGGTGCCTTTAATCCCAGCACTCAGGAGGCAGCGGCAGGTGGATCTCTTGAGTTTGAGGCCAGCGGGTTCTATAGAGCAAATCCCAGGACAGCCTAGGCAGCCCCTGAAGTACTTACTGCACAGGCCACAGGAAGGGCCCTGGGCTGCCGGTGGGGCCGGAGTAAGAGAAACCGTCTTGAACCACCACCACCCTCAAAAAAAGAAAAAATATCCGACTGTAGAGTCTGCAGAGTCCTGCCTGCCCCTTGCACTGGTGATGTCATACTTCGACCTTAGGGTGAATGTGCATAGTCCACACAAGGCGAGGAGGGTCTGTCAGACAGTAAGTAGGTGCACAATAGAAAAGAAATGGTGCAAGAGCTGAAGCCCGGGCTGCTGCTCTAACATCAGCTTGTCTTACTGGGCGAGAGTGACTCTCCATGGTAAGTGCGAACACCTTTTTTCCCCATGTCAAAAGCAGACAGCTCACTTCCCCAGCCTTTGAGGCAGCTATCCCAGAGCTCACCTGAATCTTTTAAGGTGTAGCCGGAGGACCTGAGGTAGTCTGTAGATCATTAACTGCTTCCTAGCTTCACTCAGAACAAGGGGTTTAGGGTTGGACTTTCGTCGTTTGCCTACATGGTTTGGAAAGGTATAAGACATAGGCAGTGAGGAGCATCATCCATCAGAAATCGGACCTGGGTTTTAGTTAAGGTGCTAATGTGACACATCTTAAACATGTCTGCATTTCCCAGCTTCCCAGCCTGAATGGAGTGCCTAAGAGAAAGGAGTCATGGGACCCTGAGGAAACTCTGAGAAAGGAGCCTGCAATTCCCTGATGACCATGTAGTCACATGCTAGCCTTGGGGTGTCCTCCAGACTTCTTTATATGACAGTCATTGTTATTGGGCTCTGACCAGCAGCTAAATCTGATTCTGATCCATCTGCGTTCAAATTTTTGCCACCAGCAGTTCCAGAAGTGGTGTGACTTCAGGGTGGTCCATTCTAGGTACCATGGCTTTTTAATAGAATATATAAGTGGCTGCTACCACAGTGTACACACTGCACTGAATATACCTGGATCTTGACGGTGTGCCCAGAGGGCCTGGGGCAGTCTGTAGATTAACAGCTTTCTAGCTTCACTCAGAACAAAGGGTTGGTTTTTCATTGTCTGCCTGTATGTTTCAATGTTTGGAAGTATAAGACATAGAAAGTGGGCATGTTCTATGCTTTTATATTCCTATCATTTAAATTACTATGAACTATAAGTCTAAAAGGGTTTTTCTTTACACAAGTAAGTCCTAGCCACACTTCCTGCTTATAACTATCTGTATGCCAAATGAATATGTTATTCAAAACTCTGAGGCTCAGCTCCCTCAGTAAGAGATATATTTTTGAATGTTACATATATTTTTTACATTATATTTTTTAGGAAAAAGATAATAAATTATGATTAATAAAGCACAGAATATTAAAGCAGATTTTTCCAACATGTTTTGCTTATGGTATACACAAATAATTAAACATGAACTCTAGCAGTCGTGATGCCTGGAAGAGGGAAAAGGAACTGCTACATAGGATGGCCTGGAGCCATGTTGCATTTCCTTGGTTGTTGACTGATGTGGGAGGGCATGACCCACTGTGGCTGCACTACCCATGGCAACTGGGCCCAGGTGGTATAGAAGGTGCTGATGTGAGCCTGGAAGCAAGCCCATAATAAGCAGCTTTCCTCCATGGTTTCTACTTTAAGCTTGGACCCTGACTTCCTTCCCTGACTCCCCTTTATGATGTGCTGTATATAACCTTTAAGTTTAAACCCTTTCCTCATGTTGCTTTTGGTCAATGTTTATCACAGCAACAGAGAGCAAACTAGGACAGTAGTTCTGGGCTTTTATGTCATGGTTTCTGAAATGTGCTTCTTTTGGGGGAGTTGTTGTTTAGTTTGGTTGGGTTTTGTTTTTTTGTTTTGGTTTTTCGAGACAGGGTTTCTCTGTATAGCGCTGGCTGTCCTGGAACTCACTCTGTAGACCAGGCTGGCCTGGAACTCAGAAATCCACCTGCCTCTGCTTTCCAAGTGCTGGGATTAAAGGTGTGTGCCACCACTGCCTGGCAGGTTTTGGTTTTTGAGAAGGGGTTTTTCTGTATAGCCCTAGCTGTTCTGGAGCTCACTCTGTAAATCAGTGACTTAGGATCTTCTTAGGTCTCTGCCTCCTAAGTACTGGATTAAAGGTGTGTGCCACCACTGCCTGGGCAGAACTGTATTTCCTATAGGCGTGGTGGGAAGGCAGCCAGGCTCATCTAGCCCAGAAGAATAAATGCAGACTCTAATTTACCACCAACAATGGGAACACATTTTCTTAATCCCAGTCAGAGATGTCTGTGAGCACTTCCTGATCTGTCAGAGGCTACACAACATTGGTACTCCACTGTCTCTACACCATCGCTCTGAGGGCTCAGAGACGAAAGCATGGCATGATTCCAAGTCCTGTGTGTTGCACATGTGAAAATAGCACTGTGACCACAGGACATGGACGCTTAGCTGTTCAGGACAGACTGCATCAGAGTGCATGTGCTTCCAGAGAACCTTGACCAGCTGTGCAGTCATGACACTTGGGATATGCAAAGAAGCATCCAAAGAAGGGCTCTGCCCTATTCTATTCCTGTTCATCAGACTTGAAAAGGCTGGAGCGAGGCATAGGAAGCTGCAATGACCACAATGCACAGCAGAGGGAGTGTGTGAGCTAAGACGAAAATGCAGACTGTCTTTGTTTCCCTAAAGGAAATCCACCAACAAACAGGAATTATTGACTGGGTTGAGACTGACCAGTTTTGTCTCTGTTTAATTAAGGTAAGATACAGAGAGGAATAAGAGTGGAAGTCCTTAAACTTCACAAGCACCAAATCAATGCAGTCCCGGCCCTTGGAAGCTTTTGTTCTGCATTATCAGCAGCATAGAGAAATCCTGACTGATTGGACATCCAGCTACCAGAAAAGGATACCTTCTGGAAAAACTAAGAGTGTTTCCTACCTAATCTGTCATAGCTAAGAATGATACAGAGTTGTTAATGCCCTTCTGTTCCTTACAGGTAAAAAGCTTTGGCCTAGTCGGGTGGCACACATCTTCGATCCCAGCACTCAGGAGGCAGAGGCAGACCGATCTGTAAATTTGAGGCCAGTCTAGTCTACAGAGCAAGTTCCAGGACAGCCAGGGAAGTGTAAGAGAGAAAGCCTGTCTCAAAACAAACAAACAAACAAACAAGAAACAAAAATAAAAACCACACAAACCAACCCCCCCCCCCAAAAAAAACCAATGTATTTTCCCAACTCTTATTATATAGTTTTAAACTGATTATCTAGGCTGTTGCATAACCCATAACCTCGTGTTTGTTTGTTTGTAAATCTTTGTATGTCATAAAATCTGGACACCAGGGTTGGAGACATTGCTCAGCATTCAGAGAACTGGCTGCTCCTGCAAGACAACCTAAGTTTGGTTCCTAAGGTCCACATGGCAGCTCACAGCTAGTTCTTGTAGATTCGAAGCCCTCTTCTGACTTCTATTAATAGCTGGCATGCACATGGTGCACATACATACATACATACATACATGTTTGTTTTTTGTTATTTGAGACAAGGTGTCTCACTGGTCTGCCACTTGCTAAGTAGGCTGGGATGGTGACCAGCAAGCATCACAACTCATATATGTATGCACTTCTTCAGGGCTGGGGTTGGGAGCACACAGCACCATACCTGCCTCTTTTCCTATATTAGGGGCTCCACCTGATCTCCCCTTTGCTTGCAAAGCAAACCCTTTACCGACTGAGAAGTCTCTCTAGCCCCATCATCCTATCTTTTAGTATGAGCTTTAACAGACTTTAGAGCTATGGACTCAGTATAAGAACCTACTTTCTCATCCTGCAGCACTCAACGGGAACTCACATCAAACAAGAACCATAAGACTACATCCGTGAGCCTAGAGCCCCTGTAGCATTAGGAGGCTCAGTACTACTGTTCTCACTGCCCCTGCTTCAGGAGCCACTTTCACACACTTCCCCATAACTGAGGCCAGTCAGAAGGAGTCAAAGGAGGCACCTTGTTTTGGTTTGGTTTGTTTTTTGGTTTTTTGAGACAGGGTTTCTCTGTGTAGCCCTGGCTGTCGTGGAACTCGCTCTGTAGACCAGGCTGGCCTGGAACTCATAGAGACCTGCCTGCTTCTGCTCTCCAAGTGCTAGGATAAAAGGCGTGCACCACCACTGCCTAGCAGAAGACATTTTTAGTCCTCTAAGAAGTATGTGCATGTAGATGTGGGTATGTGTGCTACCATGGCAGGCAGTTATCTCCATCCACCCTTTTGTGGGTTCTAAGGATAGAATTCAAGACACCAGGCTCGTGTGGCAAACACCTTTCCCATTGAGCCATCTCATTGGTCCAGGTCTGTTTTTAACACTGTAAACTCTGTTGTCAGTGTCGATGTTGACTGGGGGGTCAAGCATGCTCCACCACACCCCCGCCCTCTTCGTGCAGCACTCACTGTTACACTGGTCACAAGCGTAGATTCTCCCCTCCAGGGCCTCTGTCTCGGTGAACTTGGCTAGCATCTCAGTGAGCAGGCACTCTGTCTGAGTCAAAGGGACAAACCCCTTTTCTATGCAGTGGTATCGTTCAGGGAATTCCAGGGACAGATCCCAAAAGGGCTCAATGGTATTGGATTTATAATTGCATGATATACATGTGACCTGGAATGACAAGACTGGTTTGAAGATTATAGTTTTCACGCTTCCTATATACAATTTTGTTTGTTTTATAGAACATATATAAATTTATCAACTGCTTCTCCCAAAAAGTTTAATAAGAACTTGAAGTTAAAAAGCACTGGAACAAATTCCGTGTGCTTGCATTGCTAACCATGCTGTAACTAGCTGTAACTGGGAACCGCAGGGCATCCTTTGCCTTCTCCCAGTGAATGCTGCCTCAGTAGAGATGGTAAGCTACCTCTGAGGCACTGAAGGACTGGGCCGAGAAAAAACAACAGGCCACTCTCTGCTTTGCTTGCTCTCAAATTCATCCCTTTCCCTTAGTGCTTCCACACAGAAAATTTACCCCTCCCTCCCTCCTTCCCGCTTTCTCTCCCCCTCCCCCTTTCCTCCCAGATAGTCTCACTCTGTATTCTTTCCTGGCCTGGACCTCATTACAGAGCCCAGCTGATCTTGACTTCTAACTTCCTGCCTCAGCCTCTCAGGTGATGGCATGAGGACACAGATGGTGACGAGAGTTCCCGTGTCCTGTGGCGTCTCGTCTGCAGAGCCTCACAGCACTGCTTAGAGCTCCTCTCCCACTGCAGTACTCCTAGGTGCCATTCACAGGCTTCACAGGTGGGACGAGGAGGAAGGGGCCTCGGTTTCCTTCTCTAGCCTACTCATCAGTCCTTCAGGATCTTAGTGACTGAGGCACACAACCTCTGCAACTCCCTGTACAGGCTTTACCTGCCTTAAATTGCCCACTCTCATTTTAAAAAATCTATAATAATTCTTTCTGTGCATAATTTTATAAGGCCTGGGAATCTTTGCTTAGGTCTTGACCCTGCTAAATGAAAGGCAGTGGGGCATATGGAGTCTGTAATCTGACACTTGATGGCACCCTGGGCTACTGGAGACCATATTTGGGGCTGGGGGAGGTATGGGCAGTGGTCTGTATGGACAGTATGCTTGGGCCTCTGGCATACTCCTAACTATTCCTTGGAAGTAAAATAGAAGGCTCTTTCAAAGGACTTTGGAAACTGGACTGATTAAAGACCTGGACAGGGAGAACACCCGAGTTCACCTACATGGCCACCAGTATACAGTGTCAGGTATAAACAATCATCTCGAAACATTGCAGTCACAGAAAACACTGGCTAGTCTTAATTAGCCCAGGGATCTGGAAGCCCAAACTACCACCCAAGCTTCCCACCTTGCTTCAGGTAGACACACACCTACCTGACTGAGCAGCTGCCCATGAAATATGGTGTTCACCACCTTTAAGACCTGTTTGGTGAGCTTCCTCTGGGAGAAGGGGATGAGGATCCTACGTGTGGAACCCTCAGACTCAAGTTCCTGCTGCACCTTGTGCAGCAGTTCGCAGAGAAATTCCTGGGCATCCTGCTGATCGTAGCCACGGAAGGCGGGAATCAGGCTCCACACGGAGTGAAGCATGGCAAAGGGTGATACCAGCGCCCACTTCCCAGACCACATGACTCGGAAGAGGGTGTGCAGTTCGTGGCAGAGGGAAATGTGCTTTGAGCTGGGTTCCTTGTTCTGAATGAGCTCCAGGCTCCTGCTGATGGAGGCACCGCTGCTCCAGCAGAGGCCCTGAGGTTCGCAGCCCTGGGCCCGGACACTTCTTACGGACAACTCTGCGGCAGAGCTGCTGGCTGGCCTACCAGAGAGCTGCGCCTTCCCGTTGGTTGCTTGGGGAAACAGGTGCTCGGAGGTGGAAGGGTCGAGGTTCAGGAAACATTCCCGGAACTTCTGGAGGTGGCTGAGCACTTGGAGGATGGAGTTCATGTAGCAGGTGTTCCCCAGGTTGCGCAGGCCGGTGACACCTGGGGCCACCGCCGGCTGGCGGCGCGGATTGAGGGCAGCCGCAGACATGCGCCGGGAGGTAGCGAGGGTGGCAGGGCGCACGGCCACGGGCCCGGGAGCGTGCAGGAGCAGGCGCGCACTCTTCCGCGGCGGCGCACTGGCCAGCTCCTCCAGCAGCCGCCGCTTGACCTCGCGCCGCCGCTGCCGCGCCACCTCCTTCTTGCGCTCCAGCGCCTCCTCCTGCCGCCGCTGCTCCAGCTGCGCCCGGCCGCGGGAGCTCTTCTCGAACCAGAGCCGCAGCGTCTTGGCCAGCAGGCGCTGGCGCCGGTACCACAGAGCCGTGAGCATCTGCGGCTGTCCCTGAGGAGTGCGCTGTGGCGGGACCACGTCCTCGCCTGCAGCGGTGGACCGCAGCGTCCGCCCACGCCTCGCGAGCAGGTCCTGCTTCTGGCCTCGAACTGCCAGGAGGGAGCTTCTCAGCAACTTCAGGTCCCCCTCCGGGTTGTCATTGAGCACGTAGTCCTTGCACAGGTAGCAGAACACGTAGAGATCCCGGACCTCCATGGCCAGCGGGTGTCCTGTCTCTTCAAAGTGTTTTAGTGCATGGTCTTCAATGTAGCGGCCGCAGGCCACGTGGGAGCACTTGAGGCAGGCCCACGCAGACTCGGTGGTGGCGCACTCCAGACAGCACCACTTCTGGGGGTTCAGGATGGAGTGGTCCTGGGCGAGCCGTAACCGCCCTACATGTTTGCATCTATCCATGTTTTAGCGCAGTCGCCACTGTCTTAATCTGGCACCACGGAGCCCCCAAAAAGAAAAAAAAAAAGCAGAATTTAAGGAAAATATTTTCCTAGAAAAAAAGGGTTGCAACTGGTATTTCTGTGCAAGACTTATTAGTTTTTAATTAAAAGATTGTCCTTTTCAAAGTTGAAACTGGTATTTCAAGTACAAGGAGGGGGGAGGGAGGAGGGAGGCAAGAGCTTCAAAAGAAAACCTTAGGTCAAGTTCATTGTACTTGAAAGCAAAGGTATAGAATAAGGGAAAGATAAGAAAAATGACACCCAAGGAGGCAGAGCCTAAGCCCCCGTTTAAGGAACATTTTATAAACTAGCCTTTCTGAAGAGAGCACCTTTTATAGAAAGAATGGCAAGAGTCACATCTTTCCTGAAAAGCCAATTCACGGATGGATCTAAAAGGACAAGAGGTGGTACAGCCTGTTATGGGGAAGGCAGTGTTCAAGCCAACTTCCCAGACACAAGAAACAAGCAAACGGAAGCAAGCTTGCCTCCCTCCCTCCACCCTTCTGTTTTGCGACTCTGTTGCCCAGGCTGACCTCAAATTAGTGATCCTCCTGCCTCAGTGAACAAAATGGTAGGATTCCTGAGCTCTAACACTGCCCCGGCCGGCCCTGGGTTTTTTGTTGGTTTGGAGACCGTCTTACTATGCTTCCCTGGCTGATTTGGAACATATTTGTAGGCCTGGTTGGTCTTGAACTCACAGAGATCTACTTACCTACTCTGCCTCCCCAGTGTGTATGAGATTACAGGTGTGTACCACATCTGGCTTCCAATGTTGCTTTTTAATATTCATAAAAGAAATACAGTAGGCAACTTCAAGAGAAGCCCAACAAATTTCTTTCTTTCTTTTCTTTTCTTTTCTTTTTTTTTTTTGAGACAGGGTTTTTCTGTGTAGCTCTGGCTGTCCTGAAACTCACTTTGTAGACCAGGCTGGTCTCGAACTCAGAAATCCACCTGCCTCTGCCTCCCCAGTGCTGGGATTAAAAGCGTGTGCCACCACACCTGGCCCAACAAATTTTTTGTTTTGTTTTGTTTTGTTTTTTGAGACAGGGTTTCTCTGTATAGCCCTGGCTGTCCTGGAACTCACTCTGCAGACCAGGCTGGCCTAGAACTGAGAAATCCGCCTGCCTCTGCCTTCCAAGTGTTGGGATTAAAGGCGTGTGCCACCAACGGCTGGCTCCAACAAATATTTTTAAAAACGTAATATTATTTGGAAACTCAAAGTTTCCCCAGGATTAAAATTATTATAAAGACAGTTCTTTAAATTTAATCAATTAACTAATTGATTAATTAATTTTGATATAGGTCATCCTCTAGAACTATTTAGACCAGGCTGCCCTCAAAATCACAAAGATCTACCTGTTTCTGTCTCTCCAGTACTAGAAATAAAGGCATGAACCACACACATGGCTATTTTATTTTTGTGTGCTGTGTCTGTTTGTATGAAGGTTTGAGTGCATACACATGCGTGACCACAGAGACTAGAAGTCGGATTCCCCTGAGCTGGACTTTCAGGAAGCTGTGAGCCCTGATGTGGGTGCTGGGAACCAATCCCAGTCAGTCATCGGGAAGAGCAGAAAGCACCCTCAACTGCTGAGCTGTGTCTCCACCCTGCGTTGTTATAAATGAGCTTTCTCCTCTCATTCTTTCTCACTCCATTTCTGAGAGCAACAGATCCATATTAGAGGTCTGTAGGTAAGCCTGACGACCTGAGTTCAACCCTCAGATCTCACTAGGTCTTATGAGAGACATGCATACCCCAGCCTTGTGCATGAAAAGCTTTTTTTTAATTTACCGGAATGTCTGGATTAATGGGAGAAATAAAACACTCCAAAAAAAAAAAAAAAGAATTTGCATTATGCCAATCAAGGTAAGCCCTCCCAGGACCTAGCTTCAAGTGCATTATTCTTCTAATCACCGTTCTCATGCTCATACTTTGCTGCTGATTTGTTGCTCTGTCCCCTCTAAGTCACATCTTTAGATGAGGCCATTCATCCTGACTAGATATAATCACCTTTAGAGAGGAGTTCATGTGTTTCAGTTGTTTTACTTCCTCACAAGGTCAAAACCTGAGTGTTCAACTATAGGTCAGACATTATCATCAAAATGACTCTCCCAGGGGCTGGGGCTATAGCTCTACCAGAGCATATGCTTAATCTTCAACACTAGGGGAAAAAATTACTCTCCCAGATTGAAACAGACCTGAAGTATGCACTTGTGCTTACTTAGGGCACAGCCAAATAACAACACAAATAAGTGAGACCTCAAAAGACGAAAGGGAAATGCCCCTCAGCCCAGCAGCCAGCAGCAGATCAATGCTCCTAGGATGCTCTCAGATCAATCACCAGGGACACACCATCAGCCATGAAGAAATGAGGGGGAAACAGACTAAAACCCGAAACAGCTAAGTTTCTGTTTTACAAACTATACTTCCTGATGCCCCCACCCCCAGGATCAGACTTCTTTAGGCTCCCACCTACCTTCTTGATACTTTATACGTGAGGCATAAGAATCTGAAAAGGGTCCACGCATCCATTTTAAACAAACCCCAGAGACATGTCTCTCACATAAAACCCTATAAATGCTGCATTAATCTAACAAATTAGGGATGAAGAACTCAAAACCAAATAAAGAATCCTACTTTCCAAATCCTTTCCCACTTCTCCAAAGACAGGGTCTCATTTGTAGCCCAGGTTGGCCTGGCATTTTCTTTTTTTTTTTTTTTTTTTTTAAGATTTATTTATTTATTATATGTAAGTACACTGTAGCTGTCTTCAGACACTCCAGAAGAGGGCGTCAGATCTTGTTGCGGATGGTTATGAGCCACCATGTGGTTGCTGGGATTTGAACTCCGGATCTTCAGAAGAGCAGTCGGGTGCTCTTACCCACTGAGCCATCTCACCAGCTCCTGGCCTGGCATTTTCAATGTAAAGCAGGTTGGCCTCAGACTCATAGTGACCCACCTCTGCCTTCTGTCTGAATGCTGAGATTAAAACTGTGGTCCACCATAACTGGCCATTTTCCAAATTCTTCCACTTATACCAACACTGCCTGAAATGACAGAATATTTTCTCTTGCTTTCTAAGAGAGAATCTGGTTACTGTAGTAACTAGTCACATGATTACCAAGTACTTGAAAGGTGCCTAATGGGACTGGCGGACTGAACAGCTTTTTAAAAAGGTTTATTTATTTATTTTATGGGTACACTCTTGTTGCCTTCTGGAACACCATTAGAGGGTATTGGCTCCCATTACAGATGGTGTGAGCCACTATGTGGTTGCTAGGAATTGAACTCAGGACCTCTGGAAGAGCAGTCAGTGCTCGTGATTGCTGAGCCTTCTCTCCAGCCCAATATTTTATTCTTAAGGCATAGGAGAAAATATAATTTATTATCAATATGTAATTAAGGTATTTAAGCTAGGTATGGTAGTGTATACTTTTGATCCCAGTATTTAGATAGATCTCTGGTTTTTTTGAGGCCAGCTTGGTCTGTATAGGACAGTCAAGGCTGCATAGAGAGATGGTTTTCAAAACAAAACAAAACAAAACACACCAAAACAACAACAACCTGAGTAAAAGATTTTACCTGGACATGGTGGCTCACACTTCTAACCCCAGCACTAAGGAGGCTAAGGCAGGAGGATCGCAGCAAATTGAAGGCCAGCCTGGGCTACATAGTAGTAAGTTATAGGCCAACCTTTGTTGACAGAACAAAGAAAGACCCAGGCAGGCAGGCAGGCAGGCAGGCAGGCAATGCAAGTCTATAATGACAATGAATCCAGCCTTCTGAACTTTTATATTTATGGCTAAAAGTAGGCCGACCCTGAGAAGAGTAGATATAGCTAAGGTCTGAAGCCCTTGGCTAAAGGGCAGTATGCTGGGAAGGGGAGGGGTGGGGCTTCTCTTTGCCTTTATTCCCACTCTCCATGAACGAGGAATGGTCAGAAAGCAAGATAGGGATAACCATAATCAGAGCACAGCCTGGAGATGCTGGAGGGGCTGAACTATCTGAGAGTGATCAAGGAGTTCTCATTAAAAGTATCCTTTGGGGCTGGTGAGGTGGCTCAGCGGGTGGGAACACTCACTGCTCTTCCAGGGGTCCTGGGTTCAGATCCCAGCAACCACATGGTGGTTCAAAGCCACCTGTGATGAGATCTGATACCTTCTGGTGCATCTGAGGATAGCTGTAGTGCACTTGTGTAATAAATACATCTTTGGGCCGGAGTGAGCGGGGCCTACTGGAAAGAGCTAGGTTGACCAGAGCAAGCAGAAGTCCTAAGGATTCAATTCCCAGCAACCACATGAAGGCTCACAACCATCTGTGCAGCTACAGTGTACTCACATACATAAAATAAATAAATAAATCTTTAAAGAAAAAAAAAAGTATCCTTTGATGCTCTTACCTGAGAGGTTTAAAAAGCCCATGTCATCCCCAGTTAGTGTTTTCCTCTCTCTTTCTACCCCCACACCGACTCCCTAGCTTTGTGCCTGTGGATTAGATGTAAGTTCTAGTTACTGCTCCAATGTCATGCCAGCCCCAGTACACTCTCTCTTCTCTAAGGTCATGGTCCTCTGTCACAGTAGTAGGAAAGCAACTTAGTGTGATCCTGTCTCTATATAAAAGGTAAGAAAGAGCCAGTCAGTGGTGGTGCACGCCTTTAATCCCAGCACTTGGGAGGCAGAGGCAGGCGGATTTCTGAGTTCGAGGCCAGACTGCAGCCAGGGCAATATAGAGAAACTGAGAGAGAGAGAGAGATAAAAAAAGAAATAGAGAGAGAGAGTTGTTTAAGAAAAAAAAAAAAAAAAAAAAAAAAAAGTATGAGAGGGCTGAGGACATCGGTCAATGATAGTGCCTGCCAAGCATGGTTAAGGCCCCAGGTTCAATTCCTAGAACCTCAAGAAAAATAATCCCCAACTCTGTGCCAACTCTGTGCAGAGGAATGGCAGCTGAGAGTCAGAAATCAGGTTGCTATGTAAGAATTACATATGTAAGCCTGATTCATGTTTAGTAGTTTAAATAGTTTGCTGGGTCATGTCTGGAGGTTAAGGGACTTTTAGAAATTGGTTTCTCGTCTTCTACTATGGGTTCTGTGAACAGGACTCAGGTGGTCAAGTTTGCATGGCAAAAACCTTTATCTGTTAAGGCATCCCCCTGGCCCAAGGTAGTGGGGACTTTTGTGGAGGGAGTGGAGGAAGTGTATGGTATGTGTATGATGCACACCTATTTATATGTGTGCATGTTCAGGAGTTCAACACATTCATGCCACCATGGAGATGAAGGGACAGCTTTGGTGCCAGCCCTCACTGTCTACCTTGTTTGAGACAGAATCTCCTTGTTGTCCATCACTCTGTACGCCAGGCTAGCTGGCTGCTAGCTTCTTGGGACTGTCTATCTGCCTCCCATCTCATCTTAGGAGTCTAATACTTTAGATATGTGCTATCATGCTTGGCTTTACATGGGTTCTAGAAATTCAAACTTTTATTTCCCCAAATCTTACCTTCTGAGCCATCTCTCCAACCCTAAGATGTAATTTTAAAATTATATTTAGTTACTCAGCTTATGGGAATCTGTGTGTGCCTGAGTGTGTGTGGCAGTCAGAGGACAACTTGGGTCCCTCATATCTAAGTTAGGCTTGGTGGCAACTGTCTTTTCCTGTCAAGCCATGTCACAAGTCCCTTGAAGGTACAGACAGATGGCTCAGTCAATAATGTGCTTGTCATGTAGGCATGGTGTATTGGCTGGTTTTGTGTGTCAACTTGACCCAGGCTGGAGTTATCACAGAGAAAGGAGCTTTAGTTGGGGAAGTGCCTCCATGAGATCCAGCTGTGGGGCATTTTGTTTTGAGACAGCGTCTCTTGATGTAGCCTAGGCTGGCCTTGAACTTGCTGTGACCCTCTTACCTCCCCCAAGTATTGAGATTACAGGCATGGGTTACTAATCTTGGCTCAAATGTATTTTCTCAGACAAAATTCATTCAAGCTCAAAACTTAAGATCCAACCATTTTTTTCCCTGGGTGCATCCCTGGCAGTGAAACTGGGAATCTCCTTCCTAATGTCTCCACATGCCTGAAGATGGCTTTCTACACACGACCATTTGTACAGAGGACACATTTATACGTTAAGAACTGCTGGCAAGAAAAAAAAAAGGACTATGCCTTCTATCTGACTAGAGTTTCCAAAGTGACCCTCTGGAATGGATGCCTGTGTCTGTTATTTCGGGGCAGCTCTAAGGCATGGGGACACAGGCTACCTCAGCACGCCTAAGTGCATCTGTCAGGACAGAGACCCACTGAATTTTGCATGAATCAGCCACAGACCTTAAACACTTGATTTCAAGAGTAACAATGACAAATTTACAAAAAGAGGCGTCAAGTTAAATGCACACACCACAGGAGAAAGCGACACTCTTTAGGTGCTTCACTAGGGAATAAGCCCGGGCTGCTATAGGTCAGGTGGCACAGTGCTTGCCTTTCCTGTATGAAGCCCTGGGTTCTATCTCAGCACTTGGGAGGTAGAAGCTGTAGAGTCAGGGAGTCAAGGCCATCCTTGGCTACAAAGTAAGCTTGGGCCAGCCTGGCTACCTGAGACCACCTAAAAAACTAAACAAAAGCAACAATAAGATTTTATAAATCAGCCACATATGGAATCCACTACTTGTTTTTAAAAATGCAGAGAGGTTGTAGCCGGGCATGGTGGCACATGCCTTTAATCCCAGCACTTGGGAGGCAGAGGCAGGCGAATTTCTGAGTTCGAGGCCAGCCTGGTCTACAGAGTGAGTTCCAGGACAGCCAGGGGTACATAGAGAAACCCTGTCTAAAAAAAAAAAAACAAAAAAACAAAACAACAACAACAACAACAAAAATGCAGAGAGGAGGTGGCTATGTATATAATTAAAAACACAGTACATGGCTGGACATGGTGGCGAATGCTTTTAGTCCAAGCACTCAAGAGGAAGAGGCAGGCAGATCTCAGTGTGTTCAAGGCCAGTCAGGGCTATCTATACACACAAACTCTTGTCTCAAAGAACCACACCAAACAGTATGTGAAAAAAGCAAAGGGGAGGAATATTTTACTATTGGTCATGAGTGCCCTTCTGCCCAATGCCACCCAGAGGATGAAGAGGAGCTAGGCACACCGTGTTGTTCTGTGGGGATGTGAGTAGGGATGTAAAGAAGACTGAGGGAGAAAAACTGTTATATTTTCAAAAGGAGGAGGTAGCATTGAGACTTGGTACTTCAACAGTCTTAACTCCAGCATGAGGGGACAGAGACACGGTTTAGTGGCTAAGAGCACTAGCCGACCTTACAGAGGACCTGAGTTCAGTTCCCAGCATCCCTGCTAGTTGGCGCACAGTAGCCTTACCCCCAGCTGCAGGGCCCTAGTGCCTCTGGCTCAGGATGCACACTGTACTTGCTGGGTTTGGGTATCAGCTTGATACAAACTAGTCATCAGAGAAGACTGAGCCTCAGCTATGGAAACACCTCCATGACATCCAGCTACAGTTTCTCAGTTAACGATCACAGGGTTGGGGGGGACCAGGCATGACTGGGCAGCCCCATGGGCTGATGGTCCTGGGTTCTGTAAGGCAGACTGAGCAAGCCATGGGAAGCAAGCAGGTAAGCAGCACTCCTCCACAGCCTCTGCATCAGCTCCTGCCTCCAAGATCCTGCCCTGTTAAAATTCCTTCAATGATTAACCCTGTTTTGGAAGTATAAGCCAAATAAACTCTTTCCTTCCCAACTTGCATTGTAGTCATGTTGTTTCATGGCAGCAACAGAAATTCTAAGACAGACAGACAGACAGGCCAACAACCAACACTCGTGCACAAGAACGAAAGTGAACTTTCAGGCATTAGCCAGGTGACCGATATTAAACCCAGAGCAATACAGCTTACCACACTTTCATTAGGAAACAAAGCGTCAAGACAGGCAGGCAGTCTAATGACAAAAACAATGTAGTACCAAAGAAATTCTATTTTTACAAATTAGTCATTTCAGCAAGAGGCTTCTCTTCATTCCAATCTCTGAGCGTGGAGCAGTAAAGTACAGCCCTCTCCAGCTTTCTGCAGAGTTGCAAAACAACCCAGCCTCCATCAGTTAAGTGTCAATCCTCTGACATTTCATATCAGCCATGGTAGCATGGTAATTTCTGTTCTTCCCAGGGGTCAGTCCCAAAAGTCGTTCATAGAAGTGGATTTCTGAGGAGACCGTCTTTGCCCCAGTTCTAATGAGATCTTCCTTTCTCTCAAGGGACAGCTCCTAACAATATTCCAGCTTAGAGGTCAGCATATTTTCTTTTTACACCCAACTAACCTGTCTGAAAGAGGGAGGGAAGGGGGTTTAAGAGGGAGAGTTGGCTGAGGAAGATACTGTTCACATACTCTCTAAAACTTCATAAATTGCTGAATCTAACCAAGACCCTAGTAGACCTGGCTAATGGTCGCTTTGTCTGAGACAGGCTTTATCCTGGTGCCTCTACAGAGTCTAGAGTCCTATAAGAACCAAGAAACGGGTCCTGATTTTACCCAAAGAGTTTTATTTAACAAGTTATTCATACTGAGACCTTAAGCAATTAGAGAATATGTTAAAATCAGAAACATATGGGGCTGGAGAGATGGCTCAGCAGTTAAGAGCACTGACTGCTCTTCCAAAGGTCGTGAGATCAAACCCCAGCAACCACATGGTGACTCACAACCATCTGTAATGAGATCTGACGTCCTCTTCTGGTGTGTCTGAAGACAGCTACAGTGTACATAGATATAATAATAAATAAATCTTTTTAAAAAATTAGAAACAACAACAACAACAACAAAAAGGCCGGGCGTGGTGGCACATGCCTTTAATCCCAGCACTCAGGAGGCAGAGGCAGGTAGATTTCTGAGTTCCAGGACAGTCAGGGCTAAACAGAGAAACCCTGTCTCGAAAAACAAAAAAAAACCAAAAAACAAAAAAATTAGAAACATAAAACTATACTATCTTTTCAAAATAAATTTAAAGGTCTTATCCTATACTTTCCACTTTTCTAAAGTCTTTCAAAGTAATTTAATAGCAACACAGAGTAAGGATAGTAAACGTCCAGTTAAGATGTTAAAAGCAAACAGTGCAGTTGAATTGAAGAGGCCGAGTTATCATCAGATCAACCTTCAGCCAGGGATGCACACGGATGCGCTGCGGACTGTGCTGTGTGGCAGGAATATAAAGGGTCTTCTTTCAATAAGGCATAGAAGGACGTCAAAGACATGAACTGTGCATGAACTCTCTCTCCTCCCTGTGTAAGGCCAGAGCACAAGCCCAGTGAGCAGACCCAGGAAGTAAAGACTGGCCTGGCTCTCATACAAAGGCCAACACACCAGGCAGCGTTCTTAAGAGTTCAAGTCCCATGAGCTCAGCACTGTTGCTCCCATTTTCAAAAACAAATAAAACAAAAACCAACAAGAACAAAACCAAACCAGCTTTCATGCCCTCCAGCCAATGCCAGCATTAAGTTAAGACGTCAGAGACTATACTAAGGCAAACATGATTTTATCAGGGAAAGCAACCAAGCCCGAGAGCAGCTGCTAATATCTTAGTGCAGGTTCACTTAGCACAGCAGGAGTCAGAAAGGGGAAGGGGGCGGGGGCAGGAGACTGCAGGAGCAATTGCAGGCAGAAAGAGGTAGAAGCACAAGATGGCCCGAGACCTCGCAGAAGAAGGATGAGCCTAGCGCTTCGATGGCTGATGACATCAGTTGTGAAGAGTAAGACATGAGAATGTAAAACATGAGCCTTGAAGATTTCACTTTCCCACATTCCTCTTATGTCACATGTATAGTGTGATCAAATTAGAAATTCAACGAGGCATGTTTACAGCAAAGACAAAATAATAAGACAAGGTAGTTCATTCACTTGTGGCTTCATCGTCTTGTTTGTTAACACAGAATTGCCTGGTCTAGCCCTCAATTCCCAGGCCTCAGCCTTCTGAGTATGTGGACTACAGGTATGTAACACTAAGCCTAGTTAAATACAGAATGGAGCTGTTATGAAAAGCAGTCACTATTCTAAAGGTAAACTTTTCATGTATGAGTCACATGTTGTCCAGCCAACAGAGTTCAGAAGTACAGGAAAGGATGGGCTTATCCATCAGCAAGTATCAGGGACTAAAACATCCCAGGCCTTGATTAGACTGTGCAGAGGCTAGAAGCTTCCAGGACTATGCCTAGGTCAGTAGACAGAAGCAGTAAGCCTCGGAGGTGACGATTACACCAGATGATTAAAAGGTGCTTTTATAGAGCTTAATCACCTAAGAAGGAAGAAGGCTATGATTTAGACACAGAGATTCATTTTTTAAAATGCCAAAACATGCTGGGCGCGGTGGCGCACACCTTTAATCCCGGCACTCGGGAGGCAGAGGCAGGCGGATTTCTGAGTTCGAGGCCAGCCTGGTCTACAGAGTGAGCTCCAGGACAGCCAGGGCTATACAGAGAAACCCCGACTCGAAAAACCAAAAAAGCCAAAACACTAAGGTCTAGTATTAATCAGTTGTCAGATATCTAAGTGACTTCGGAGTTCTGAGAACCCCCAGATTGATCAAAGTGACCCAGGTACAACTTTAGACAGACAGAGAAAATTAGACTAGGGTCTAGAGAGTCTCTGCATTGATTGGTCAGTGTGCTTCCTACAAGGCTAAGGGGGGGTAGGCCTCCCAACTCATAAACACAACGGAGGCACCTGCCAAAAGCACAAAAGGGCCTGCCGCAAGCAGTCACTAAAACTACCCAGCAAGACACTCTCTGTACTTACTCCTGTGCAGAAAACCAAAACTGAATTTCAGTGGAGCTGGCCTTCAGGGACAGAATGCAATAACCGTCACACTCATGGATCAGTGTGCTCAACAGTCCTATTCCTAATTGCAAATGAGTCACCACTCTGGTGATTCCAAACATGTATGTCTGCTCCCAAGAAAACTGGTCATGATATCATGATTTTATAAAACTGAGGTTCTGAACTTGCAGTGTTATGTCTAGACCTAGTGATGACCGAGTTAGGGTAACGCCCCCTAGGAGGGCTCTCAGTTCAAGGCTCGCAGCTAGCTGGATTCTCAGACTAGGTAGCTGTCTATCCAAGCTCTCCGCATTACAGACAGATGTGGTCAGGGACAGATGCTTTTCCATATTCTTATAATTAACTAGTATTACAAATGATCATAATACAAATTACATACCAATTACCAAATACTACATCCTAGAACTATTCTAAAACTGAAGATAAACATTATTTGTTTCCCATGACAAGCTGGTGAGGTACTAACTTTATCCACTTTTATTTGACCTATTTATTACATTTTATTTATTTTATATTTATGTTTGGGGTGGGGCAAGCATGTGTCCCAGGGCATGTGTGGAAGTCAGAGGCAACGCTATCAGAGCCCAACTCTATCACATGGGTTCCAGAGACTGAAGTTAGATCATCAGGCTTGGTGGCAGCTGCCTTAAGTTGCTGCACCATCTTGTTGGTTCTGTAACCCCATTTTAAACATGAATAGGCTTAGAAAAAGTAAATAACTTTCTCCATAGTTACATTGCTGGTACATGGCTAAATAGTGTGGCAGATTTCAAGAACCGGATATGGTGGGTCCCAGAACTTAGAAGGCATCGGCAATTGGATCTCTGTGAATTCAAGGCCAGCCTGGTCTACAAAGTGAGATCCAGGACAGTCAGGGCTATGTAGGAAGATCCTGCCTTAAATAAAAATAAAAAGAAATCAAACTGAAAATCCCTGGTTATTAAGAAAATATAACTGAGCTGGGCAGTGGTGGTGTACGCCTTTGATCCCAGCCCTCGGGAGGCAGAGGCAGGTGGATTTCTGAGTTCGAGACCAGCCTGGTCTACAGAGTGAGTTCCAGAACAGGGCTATACAGAGGAACCCTGTCTCGAAAAACCAAAAAAAAAAAAAAAAAAGAAAAAAACTATACCTGAGAAAAGTTGTAGCAGCAGAGGATAGGGAGTCTGTTGTGTCTCATGCAAATGTCAGAAGCTACCCCCTAAAGTCTACCAGAACAACACAACAGGCATGCTATGTGTGTGTGGGAGGCAGGAGTTCTCAACTCTACACGTAGAACTGCAGGAACTAAGGAATGCTGGGAGCAGGAGAAATAGTCTTCCCCAGGGAAGAGCATGCCAACTGGCTATTCAGTACCAAATGGTCAATTCTGAAAACTGATATACAAGTAACATGCCTTCTTCTGGCTTCCTCAAGTGCCAGACACATACATGGTACACAGACATACATGCAGGCAAAACACCCATATACATAAAAGAATTAATAAACTCGTAAAAATTTAAAAAGCAATGTGATTATTAACTGTCAGAGTTGAATGTTAATACAAACATGCGTGGTTGACTTGCCATTTTCCTTTCTCTTCTGTACACAACGCATGCACTCCCCACTGTACTGCCATCCATACAAGATGCTTGCCAGAACTAAGACAGGAACTGCTTTATAGCTACTAAAGACTTAATGCTAGCAGAAACAGAGACATTACATAGTCCAAGCGATCAGCAACTGTTTCTAGTTGGCTTGTGTTTTTCTCCTTAAATGATCAGAACTCCTTACACATTCTGTATACAAACACATGCCAAACAGAGATATTACCACAGCTTTTCCTGTGGCTTGTCTTTTCTCTCAAGTGCCTTTTTTTTTTTTTAAAGATTTATTTATTTATTATATGTAAGTACACTGTAGCTGTCTTCAGACATCCCAGAAGAGGGCATCAGATCTCATTACGGATGGTTGTGAGCCATCATATGGTTGCTGGGATTTGAACTCATGACCTTCGGAAGAGCAGTCGGCACTCTTAACCACTGAGCCATCTCTCCAGCCCTCAAGTGCCTTTTCATACATGCGATTTATGGTTGATCTCCTCACATGGTGTATTTTATAAAATCACATTTTGCCCACCCCTCTTGTTTCTTCTATATCTTCCCTAGGCTGTTGACATCTGTCAAGCTTTTGGTCTGTGTGTGTCTTCTACTGGCCCACTGGCCTTGCCCTCTCCCATTGCTAAGCTGCTCTGATCAGGCAAGAGACAAGTGTGCTCTCTCTACCAACTCTTTTTCAAAGTAATTCTGACTACTTCTGTCTCCATAACTATGAAATTTACAATGAGCTCATATGATGCTGCCAAAAAATATTTCCTTGAAAGTTCAACTGCACTTGAGTGTGGTGGTTCATACCTTAATCCCAATACCCGAACAGCTCCAACAGCTTGGTCTGCAGAATTAGTCTGTCTTTAAAAGGGGTGTGGAAGGGGAGGGGAAGGGAGGGGAAGAGAAGAGAGGAGAGGACCTGGGAGATGCCTCAGTTGACAAAGCACTTTCTATGCAAGCCTGCTTGTAACCCTCGGCCTCCAGAGGTGGGCAAACTGGCCAGCTAGACTAGTGACCTTCGGTTCAGTGAGATACCCTATCTCACAAACTGGAAAGTGATTAAGGAAACCACCCAGCGTCATCTTCAGCTGTCTTCTGGCCTCCACATGTAAATGTACACAGACACACACGAACAAGCAAAAATCCGAAGAGACAGCTAAGCAGTTAAGCGCAGGTACTACTCTTGCAGAAGACCTAGTTTGATTCTTAACCACTAAGCCATCTTTCCAGCCCATTTTTTTAAAGATTCATTTATATGAGGACACTGTAGCTGTCTTCAGACACACCTAATGGTACTGGCGGACTGAACAGCTTTTTAAAAAGGTTTATTTACTGGGCTGGTGAGATGGCTCAGTAGGTAAGAGCACCCAACTGCTCTTCCGTCTGGAGTTCAAATCCCAGCAACCACATGGTGGCTCATAACCATCTATAACAAGATCTGAAGAAAGCTACAGTGTACTTATATATAATAAGTAAATAAATAAATCTTTCTAAAAAAAGGTTTATTTATTTATTTTATGTATATGAGTACACTCTTGCTGCCTCTGGAACACCAGAAGAGGGCATTGGTTCCCATTACAGATGGTTGTGAGCCACCGTGTGGTTGCTGGGAATTGAACTCAGGACCTCTGGAAGAGCAGTCAGTGCTCTTAACCTCTGAGCCATCTCTCCAGCCTGGTTTGATTCTTTCTTTTTTTTTTTTTTTTTTTTTTTTTTTGGTTTTTCGAGACAGGGTTTCTCTGTGTAGCCCTGGCTGTCCTAGAACTCACTCTGTAGACCAGACTGGCCTCAAACTCAGAAATCNGCCTGCCTCTGCCTCCNAANTGCTGGGATTAAAGGCGTGCACCACCACTGCCCAGCTTCCTGGTTTGATTTTTAACACATACTTCAAGGGGATCTGTTGCAGTAAGTCTCCTCCCAAATATGCCCCGGCAATGAAAACACAACACAGTTAATATGATTACATTCTATGCGCCTACATTGGGCAGATCTACCGCTATACTACCATCTTCCACACCTTATGAGACCCCCTTAGAGCTTGCAGTTTCTCCAGGCCATGTGCTTCTGCTCCGCTTTTCTCCTTCTTCCTCCTCCTCTGAGTCCTCTCCCTCTTCCATTTTCTCCTTCTTCTCTCCCTCTCACCTTCTGCTCCACCTTCCCTTTTATCTGCCCAATCATCAGCTCTCCTTTATTTTACAAATCAATGTGGGAAGCAGGTTTACAGGAAATCACCTAAGTGCTGACTCACAACCACTCACAGGAGAATGGAATTAACATCAAATATAATTAGTCCCAGGGCTATCCACAAGAGGGATCACACCTACCTGTAACTCTAGCTCTATGTGATCCAACCCCTTCTTGCCTCCAAGAGCATTTGTATGCACATGTACACACACCTCCATACAGACACATACACACAATTAAGAAAAAAAAGGCAGAGTAGTGGTGGTGTAATTTCAGCACTTGGGAGGCAGAGGTAGGAGGATCTCTGTGAGTTCAAGGCCAGCCTGATCTACAGAGCAAGTTCCAGGACAGCCAGGGCTGTATGAGACCCTGGACAGGGAGGGGAAAAACTGACAGCAGAAATGGGGAGATGATCGTGAAGAGGAAAGGTAATGGCTGTTCCTGGGTAAGGACAGCATTCTCATCCTGACTTGTCACTGAGTTCAGTGGAGTCTTTGCCCAGGTAATCCTCAGTTTATAGAACCCGGCTTGCTATGGGCACTTCACAGACAGGGAATGGATGGATGGATGGATGGATAGATGGATGGATGAGTCGATGGGAGGATAACAAGCCCCACTTAGCATGCAAGGGAGGCTCTAGTCAACTGAGAAGAGTGCTCATGCCATTACCATCACCATTTCAAGAGTCTGGAGGCATATTTGTCATGAAAGACACTTGATCACAATTTTGGTTTGCTGGCTTCCTGGAGATAGAAAATGGGAAGCACTGAAAGCAAATACAACTGTTGTTTAAGAACTAGAGCTGACCTTAGGACAGCCAGCCAACCCAGCTCTGGACTGTGTCATGCCAAGAGTTCCTCCAGCATCGCCTTCATGAAGAAGGTGGTTGGCTGGAGGATGAGCTCAGCACAGGGAGGTTTCCTAGGCAGCAGTTCTCTTGGAGAACACTAGAAGTCTTTACAAGATAGCATTCGAGGCCCTAAAACAAGGCATGTTGACCGGTAAACATGGAGTCTGTCCTATTTAAAACTAACTGAAATGTCCATTACCTAGCCTTCCTTCCCCTTTCTGCACCACACGTCCATCAGCTCAGCCTCATCCACCCAAACACCCTCTTCCATTAAAACCTGCTTCCAAGACCAATGGACTTAGGACCAGCACCAAGTTCAGGGGCACATGCTTACTGAGCTGGCCACCTATGGCATTTACAGGTTGCCTGCTCACTTGTCTACTGAAGACGGGTACTTCCAATTCATAAACATGTCTTTTCTCAGTAGGAAGGCGAATGATTCTGAGGCAACTGTCATTTCCTCTGTCTCCAATGCTATGCAAATTGCCTTAAATATGAAAGGCAGCCATGTGTGGATGTATGCATATAATCCTAGCACTCGGGAGACAGAGAATTGCCAACCTGTTCTACATACGAAAGACTCTGCCTTGAAACAAACAAACAAACTTCTTTAAAAAGCAATAGGGGGAGTGCTGTTAGCAAAGTAGAGTGGGCAGCTAGATGTCCTAGAAAAAGTGGGGACTATGCCCTCCCCCCCACACTGCATTTCCAGGAACAACAGAATGCCTAGTCAGTATTCAAAGTATATCCTAAAAGAAAGAAGACCAGGGGCTGTGGAGGCCCTTAGAAGGGGATAGTCTGAGCAAGGCCAGGGATCAGGAGGGGGTTTAATTTATTAACAACGTATTCACTGGAATACCCCTGGGAAAACCCTAAAGAAAAGCTAGAAGCAACAACACCTAGGCCATTTTTAAAACAAAAAAGACGGGCTGGAGAGATGACTCAACGGGTCAGAGTATTTGCTGTGATTTTAGAGGACACGAGCTCTATTCATAGCACTGACAGGCTCACAGCCATCTATAACTCCAGTTCCAAATGATCCAGTAATCTTGTTTAGCTTCCAAGGATGCCAGACACACATGAAGTTCACATATATACAAGCAGGCAACTCATGTATACCATGAAATAATAATTTAAAAAAATAAAGAAAACCAAAAAGAATGTGCTCACACAGGGTAGGAATCTCCCCAGCAAGTCTCATGTCCATCCATGTCCCCACCCTAGCACAACAGAGGGCAGAAGAACCAGAGGAAACCCTCTCCCTCACACGGAGTCTTCGCCTCTGGACAGAGAGAAGTGGACTGCACCTCTAACATGTGCGGGAAACTTAGTGGAGGGACTGGACAGACAGTGCTGGACTTCGGAAGTCACTGGAAACAAAAAGCAGCAAGCTAGCCATGGTGTTCCTCAGCGGATGTCAGGGACAGTGAGGGATCATTAAAAAAAAAAAAAATTAAAAATTAAAAAATAAGGAAGCCAAAAAGTTTTTTAAAAATGTGTATGCCCCCATGTGCACAGGTAACATCAGGTGTATCCCTCTATTGCTTATCCACCTTATTTTTGAGACAAGGCGTCTCAGTAAACCTGGAGTTTATCAGTTGGCTATGCTGGCTGCCCATTGGGCTCTGGGGACCATGTCTCTTGCCTAACAAGTGTCAGGGCTACAGATAACCACCGCCACACCCAGTTTCATTTAGTGTGTGTGTGTGTGTGTGTGTGTGTGTGTGTTCTGGCATGCATGTGTGCCATAGCAACCATGTGGAGGTCAGAGGACAACTTGTGAGAATCACTTCTCCTCCCATCATGCAGCTGCATGTATCAGAATCAGCTCATTATCCAGGCAGCAAGAGCCTTCACCCACAGAGGCATCTTGCCAGCCCATGCCTGGCTGTTATGTGGGTGCCAAGGCTCCAAACTCAGGTCCTCAGGCTTACACAGGTGGACTGAGCCACCTCCTCAACTGTCAAAAACAGTTTTTTTAAAAAAATACTTGGGGCTGGAGAGATGGCTCAGTGGTTAAGAGCACTGACTGCTCTTCTGGAGATCCTGAGTTCAAATCCCAGCAACCACATGGTGGCTCACAATCATCCGTAATGAGATCTGACTCCCTCTTCTGGAGTGTCTGAAGACAGCTACAGTGTACTTACATATAATAAATAAATAAATCTTTAAAAAAAATACTTATGTGTGTGTGTGTGTTATGTGTGTGAAGGCCTGCATTTATGCATATGTATCCTATGTGTATTTTCAGGCCCTCAAGCAATTTTTAAACATTTCTGTTTTGAAAATTTTATTATTTTTATTTCTATCTTCATGTTATGTGTCTGTGTCTCTGCCATGTATGTGAGGGTGCCCAGAGGCCAGAAGAGGGTAAGGACTCTTTGTAAATGAAGTTACAGGCAGTTATGAGCCCCCCCCCCCCCGCCCCGTATGGGTGCCAGGGACTGAACTTGGTCCTCTAGAAGAGTAGAAATGCTCTTAACTACCGAGCCATCGTCCCAGCCAGTTCAAGAAGCTTAAAGCAGGAGTCACAGAAATATATTTGTAGTAATGTCCACAGTAGTAGTATGTATTGCTTTACTGCCAAGAAGTGAAAGCCAACAAAATACTGATACATAAATTATATACAATGAAATATTTATAAGAGAGAACTCTAAGCTAGGCATGGTGGCACACATGTGCCTTTAATCCCAGCACAGGCAGAGGCAGACTATCTTTGTGAGTTCAAGGGCAGCTCTCTGAAGAGAACAAAATGTTTTAAACTACACAAATAAGCCCAGGGCTGGGGAAGATGCCTCAGCCTGCAGAGTGCTTGCTGTATAAGCACACAGACCCACATTTGCTCCCCAGATGCACTGAAGTCCCAGCACTTCAGAGGAGGAGACAAGAGGACCCCTAAGGCTCACAGTCAGCCAGCCTGCTCAGTGAGCGCCATGCTGTGAGACACTGTCTCAACACCAAGGCAGACAGCAGACGGGCTGAAGGACTAGAGACACCCCTGGCACTCACATATGCATGCACACTTGCCTGTGACCTCTGAGTTTATTTAATCTAAAAAATGAAAAGCTGAATGGATAGGATCATGCTATCACTTCAGACAGAGTTCATCTGGCCCAAGGTTATTTATCCTAACTCCAATGGAATCTGAGCACACAAATTCAGATGAGTGAGCTAACCACTAGTCTTTAGAATAATAATTTAACTGACCAGAGTGAATCCTATCAGGTCTGTTCTTGGGAAACACTGTTTTTTTAAGAAAGAGATTTTATCTCCACAATTCTTTTTTTTTTTTTTAAAGATTTATTTATGTATTATATGTAAGTGCACTGTAGCTGTCTTCAGACACTCCAGATCTCATTACATTTGTTTTCACGGTGGAGAGAGTAGATTACAGTTTAGGGTGCGTTCATTCGTTTTTTGTGTGTTTGAGCATGTGCATGAGCACACACAACAGAGTGTGCATGTACTGACAGATCCCTCAAATCATAGGTCAAAGCATCTGAGAACAGCCCTGGTGGACAGACAGACAGAGCTGTTAGCACTTTGACATGGATGTGGCTGCTGGAATAGAGAACTACTATTATCTTGCTTTATGTGTGGATAAACAGGTATATTTATTATCATAGCTCACATTTTCATTATGTTAAATATAGAGTTGCTGCTTGACTCAGAAGAGTAACAAAGCCAGCTGATGAGATGGCTCAGGGTTAAAGGCTTGCTGACAAACTGAAACACCTAAGTTCAACCCCTGGGAGTCACGTGACAGGAGGAGCGCCTCAACTCCTGCAGTTGCCCTCTGACCTCACGAATCCATACACGTACACACCCACAAATTATAAAATAAATGGAAAAAAGCTGGGCGAGGTGACTCCTACTTCTCACTCCAGCACTCAGGAGGCAGAGGCAGACAAGTTTTGAGGCTAGCCTGTTTTATATAGTGAGTTTCAGGACAGTCAGAGTTACATAGTGAGGTCCTGTCTTGAAAAGAAAAAAAAACAACAAAAAACAAACAAACAAAGGCAGCAGCAGCCGCCGCAGCAGCAAGCTTTGAGCTCTGGCTCTGAGTCTCTAGAGCACAACTTTCCTGGAGAGCCTCCCAGGCAAGCTCTCTTTTTGTTTTTGTTTTGTTTTGTTTTGTTTTTTGAGACAGGGTTTCTCTGTGTAGCCCTGGCTGTCCTGGAACTCACTCTGTACTCTGTAGACCAGGCTGGCCTCGAACTCAGAAATCTCCCTGCCTCTGCCTCCCAAGTGCTGGGATTAAAGGCGTGTGCCACCACGCCCAGCGCAAGCTTCTTTTTTGTATACAATTATTTCCTCACTAAAATTACTTTTTAAATTTTTTTTATGTTTGTACAACAATAAAATATTAACGGAGAACATTTTAACAGTCACTAACAGGCACCAGTACAGCCATTAGGTCAAGCCAGGCTAGCTGGCCCGGGAGTAAGACTCTTTCCTGTCAGCTTTGTGTGACTGACAAGTGGTGTCTTCAGGCCTCAGTTTCCCCAGGAACCAGAGCCGTTTTGTGAGTGTACACGGAATCACTGCACTATTTAATGAGGTAACAGGTAAGAGATGCTTCAAGCAATGCCTGCCGCCAACAGAGCTCATGAAAAGTTATTTCATCAATTGATACTAGGCCTCCCTTCAGATCAGACGTCACTGTGAACAAACCTAGCCTAACTGGCTCCTGTATGGACCTTTGGGCAGACACAAACTCCCCTTGTTTCTGGTCAAATGATACAGGTAACAGAGAAAGTGTGTCTGGAAAAATAATTACTCTGGGTTGTGGCTAGTTCTCGTCAAATGAAACCCAACCACTTAATTCCACACAACCTACCATGCCATTGAGGTATGGCTTTAACTGTCTGCTTGTACAACCGGAGGCTTTGAGGACCTGCAGTACTGAGCTCAGACATGTCGGCAGCCACTTTCATGCCCTTTCTGAAAGTCTCTGCTTCACATGGCCAAGTAGCTGCTGGGTGAACAGGGAAAAAAAAAAAAAATCAGGCAGAGTTTGCCCAAGAAAGACTTTGAAGACACACTGAAATGTAACTTCAAAAAGGATAGCTCTACTGGGGACAGAATCACAGGAGCAGATTCACCTAGGGGGCCTACTTTCTTTCTGAACAAGATGGCAGGGGCGAGCTGTGCCAAGTGGGCAATGTGGGGCCAGTGGCTGTAAGTTTTAGGCTGGGATGTATAACTGGTGGGGATCTGTTGGCTGCATAGCAATTGCTGGTCAGTGACTGTCAAAGGATTACCTGCAAAGGATCAGATGTGACTCTCTACTTCTGCATTCTTCAACTTAATCTTATTGCTAAGGGGATAGGTGGCCACAGGGTATTTACCCAACTAACCAGCCCCATTTCCTGCTTCATTTCTTTTACTTTTGTAGTGACTCAGTGAGTTTCGTTAGGGTTGTTTGCAGGGTGAAGGGAATTTATTTGACTGCACCACTAAAAAAAAAGTATTCACCACCCATTAGTTTTCAATTTTTTTTATTATATTGCTTTCATTTTTAAAAAAAAATATTTTCTTTAAATTTAATTTATATGTATGTATGTTTTGCCTGCATGCATATTATGTATCTGTTGAATTCAGTGGAACTTGGGTTACAGATGGTTGTGAGCTACCGAATGGGTGCTGGGAATTGAGGCCGGGTTCTCTGCAAGAGCAGTAAGTAATGGGCTATCTCTCCAGCCCTACTGTGTTACTGTCTTTTGAGAACATTTTTTAATTGCTCCTGTAGGGTTCTAGTAATGAGTAAGACCAAGGAAGCATATTCTGCACAGCGTCTCACACACATGGAGTGCAGCCAGATCTGCTCAGAAGGTACAGAGTAGCAACCTGAGGGTGTCAAGACAGCAGGGTTTATAGTTCCAGCAAGCCAAGCCCCTGGTGTGGTCTCAAGGCAGTCAAACCCAGAACTGCACCAGGCTCAGTCATGTACCAGGCATGCCAAAGAGCTTTAGGCTGACACCTCTAGTGTGTGTGTGTGTGTGTGTGTGTGTGCGCTACACCATGTACAAGTCAGAGGACAGCTTGTAGGAGTCAGTTCTCCTTCCCCAGTGTGGGTTCTGGGTGATCAGACTCAGCCGACTCAGGTTGTTGGGCTTTGCAGCAAGCACTCATACTTGCTGAGCCATCTTGCTGCCCATACAGCTTCTGGTTCTGAAAGGGTCAGAAGAGGAGCGAGCTCTAGGACAGCCAGGGCTATACAGAGAAACTATCTCAAAATTAATTAATTAATAATTAATTAAAATTTAAAAATCAAACATAAAATATAATATTTGAAATCAGCTTAAAAAGAAAATGACCAATTGCATAGCAGTAAACCTTGTGACAACTGAAATCCATTCTCTAGAACATGTAACAGATGATGTAATTATCGGATGGTTCTCTAGAGCCTGTAGCAGATGATGTAATTATAGGATGGTTCTCTAGAACATGTAGCAGATGATGTAATTATAGGATGGTTCTCTAGAACATGTAGCAGATGATGTAACTATAGGATGGCTATCTAGAACATGTAGCATATGATGTAATTATAAGATATTCAGACAAATGTCAAAAAGACATGTCAGATGTTCATCTTCACCCAAGCATAAAATTCACACCTATTAAAATTCCCCACTTCTAGTTAGGTATGTTAACCCCAGCCTTTAATCCCAGCAGAGGCAGGTGGATCTCGGGCAAGTCTGAGCTCAGCCCTTTCTATATATCTCTGTCCAGAACAGCCAGAGCTACACAATAGAGACTCTATCAAAAAAAAAAACAAAAACAACAAAACAAAACAAAACAAAAAACGCACTTGTGGTTGCTTTCTTCCATCTCCCAAGTGGGACTGAGGCATCCTCACTTGGGCACCTCAGCTTGTTGACCTTTTTGAGTTCTGTGGATTGTATCTTGAGTATTCTGGAAGAAAGCAATCACAAGTGCGGAGGGAGGAAGGGATCTGGGAGGGAAAGTGGATGGGGTGGGGTGGGGTGGGGTGGGGTGGGGTGGGGTGGGGGGGGGGGATAAAATATGAAGTGTAAAAAATAAAAAATAAATAAAAAACAAAAACAAAATAAAACAAACTAATAAAAAAGCAATTCCGTCTCCCCTTAATTCAATCAATTCTTGTATACTGTTTCCAGCACTGGTTCACCTGACTGAACACCAGTCAGCATCAAGGGATAAAATTCACTCACATATGTTCTTTCTCCTTTCATTTTCACTCTCCCTCTCCTCTGTCCCCCTCCATCCCTTTATTGTGCTAAGATTAACCACTGACCCTGTATACTAAACAAGACTCTGCTACTGAGCCACCTCTCCAGCCCCCTGCCATTCTCTTAAAACCCTTGTTTATGTCATAATCAGATGGAAATCAGAGGAATAGGTACCTTTTCCCCAGAAAACTGTAGCTTGTGTCAAATTCACAACATACCCAACCAGGACAGAGACCTTCCAAAGGAGCTCTCTCCCAATCCCTGCTCCTGAGAGCTGAGTTTTGAGTACTCAAGTCTGTCCTGTCTGTCTCTGTCTCTGTCTCTCTCTCCTCCCCCCCTTCCCTCCCCCCCCGTCCCCCCCCCCCACACACCTCTGCTTTTCTAAGACAGTTTCTCTGTTTAACAGCTCTGGATGTCCTGGAACTCACTTTGGATACAAGCCTGGCTCTGAATTCACAAAAATCCACCTGCCTCTGCCTCCCAAATGCTGAGATTAAGGGAGTGCACCATCATGCCTGGTGTGACTATGTCTGCTTAAGCAGAAGCCAGCTGGGCATTCCGGTTCTTAGAACTGTAAGCACAGCTAAGAGTGAGTCAGCTGACAGAGAGCAGTTAGGAGTCGATAGCAGCCATTTTAGTTCTCTGATTAAAAAGCATCTCAAAATCAAAGAAAGGGAGGCCAAATGTCAGGTTAAAAAAAAAAAAAAAAGCTTCTGTTAAAGTGATTTTAAGGTTAAAATAACCACTAAAGTCTGTAGTCATTCCCATTTTGAATGTCAGCTTCTTTTTCCATTAGTATTCTACTGATATTCTTGACTGTCTGTGCTTAGAAATGGCTGGAGCTGGTGAATACCAGCTAGACATCTAGCTGATGAGCAGGAGTCTGATGGCTGCATTAGTTAACCTTCAAATCATTAGTAAGTGACCCAATCTAATGAACCAAGTAATCTCTTTCTATATAAAAGTCTCTTTAAGGAAATTACAGGGTCTTGGGAGCAACTCACCATGCAAAGAAAATCCCATACATGCAAGTACATTTTTCTTCAAATAATAAAAAGCAGTAGAATAAGTTGAAAACTGGTATTTTATCTCCTTTAAATATCTTGGCAAAACTGGCCCTAATTTTGAAAACAAATGAGATCAAATCAGATAGAGAAAATCTTGGCAGACTCATCTCTATTGCTGTACTGGGGGGTGAGAGAGTGGCATGTCCATTAGAATACTAAACTTGCAAGTCATTTGTTATCCTTTAAAAATAATTAAAAAAATGTCAAGCCACGCTATCCTCCAAGCACCAGGAAATGAGAGACCAGTAACTCAGTGTGTAAGAGTCACAAGTTCACAGTAATAGCCAGGCACAGTAGTATACAACTACAGAGGACTAGGAGCTCAAGGCCAGCCTAGGACACATAATGAGACACTGCGTGAGCCCACACACACACACATGCACACACACACACAGTTAACTCAGATTCCCCTGGGAAGGGGGCTATGTCTGGGGCAACAAACTTCACGGCCAGAAACGACAAGGGCTCTAGCAAGGTTTTTTCTCTCATTTTGTTTACTGCCTTGTTTCCAGCCCCTCCCACATAATAACATATACGGCTGCAATACAGTAGGTGCTCAGATAAGTTCAGAAAATAAAAACCATCTGGGAAGTGCTTTCTGAAGCTAGGAACACGCCACACAAGGAACAGGGCTCCTGCCTCTGTCCCACACTGGGCTTACAGCACTGAAGAGTAGCCTCTACTTTTTCTACAAATCTTTTTAATGTCCAAGATTAATTATGGAAGAGACAGGTTCTTCTATCTACTTCTGCATCCAGTCAGTTTCATAGTTAGGAGCCTTGTGAGAACTCACTTCTTGCCCAGGAATGAATAAGGATGGAAGAACAATGTTCCAATATTGTTATTAAAATAATGCCAACCCCATCAACCCCTGAAAGTCTGAGCGCTTCCCGGAACCCCTGTAAGACACAGCTAAATGTGTTTAGGAAAGATTCTCAAACAATAACGGACATTGGGAATGAGAAAAGAGAAATGAACCCATCACTGTGCACTGCCACTGAAACCAACTGTCCCAAAGTAGGCCTGTATTGAAGCTCAGTTTCAACCACTAGACCAGCGGTTCTCAACTTAGGGGCGACCGATAGAAAACATAGATATTCACATTACAACTCATGACAGTAGCAAAATCACAGTTATGAAGTAGCAATGAAAATAATGTTATGGATGGGGATCACCACACCATGAGGAACTGGATTAAAGGGTTGCAGCCTTAGGAAGGTTGAGAACCACTGCCCTTGACAAAGAAGGCTACCCATATAAATGCCGCATAAACTTCTAAACCCTGACAGGGACCTAGCACTCATGGAGAGTTTGGGTTAGCTACAATATTTGAGTTCTGGACAATAAACATTTATGGACTTTTGGAATTTTATTTGAATACCACAGGGCTCAAGTGAACAAGACCCCCATGGTGAGCCTTTATCACAGCAGCTGGCAGTGTTCAAAGAAAAGGGGGTGGCTAATCACTCTTGACAGGCGATGGCAAGCACAGTCTCTCCATCAATAAACGCCAAGCTACCCAAGACTTTATCCAAGTTCAGAGCATCACTGAGACACAGGTCATGGTTACTCCCTCCCCTGACAGGACTAATAAGGTTTCCCACAGTAAGGTTCTTCCTTACCCATTAAACAAGCTGCTCCCATGGTCTTCCATATTCTTACATAATCACTTGCTGGGTTTCCTCTTCTCTGTTACCTACAAGGGGAAACAACCTGTGAGCAAGGGCTGATACACAGCAAGAAAAAAAAGCAATTTTTATAAAATGTATAGTTTTAGAAAAGTATTATTATATTACAACAACAGTGAAATTCCTACAACTTTCCACCTTTCAAAACATGGTAAACAATATGACCCATGTTTCAGCTAAGAGCAGCCAAGGATTCAGTCATTTACCAGGAAAATGGGCCATAAATGCAAGCATTAAAGGTTTTCTTCTGGGAGAGAAAAAGCATTTCTATTAAGATCACACACTGTCTTTGTATATAATGTGAAGCAGTCAGAACTGAAAAATTATGCTAACAAAAATACTCTAGTACCAAAAGCTAAACTTAAGTTATGTACAAGCGCACGATGGTTTGGAGAGGGTGAGAGATGGCTCCTTTGTATTAACTGTTTTTTGTTTTTTTTTTTTTAAACTTATATGGAAGCAGAGAGTATCTTTAAAAGTAACATATTTGATACACAAGGATGTTATATTAAGCAAAGATAGAGTTTATAGTTTAATAGATTACACATGTAATCAGTTTTTAGATTTCTGACACTTTAATATTTGGGATTTAATAAAATTTGATTGGTATGTTAGGTCCTATGTAACAGGATGGCAAATTCTCTGTTTTATCAGTCTACCGGTGAATACAAAATTCCTCTTGAGGGAAACTTTCTTTTTGAAAATATGCACCCTTGATATGGGGCCCCACCTCTAAGGTCCAGTCTCCTTGGAGTGGGCGGTTCCTTGAAGAATGGCTGTCAAGATCTCAGAATGGTTGTCGGGAAAGGGAAATTGCTCTGCATTCTACAGGGGGAAGAATTTGTTGTTTTACCGCTAAAAGGGACTGGGAGAAGAATGTTGAGAGGACAGAGAAGAAAAGAAGAGCCCTACAATAGGGCAGAGCTGGGATTGGGTGGGGATGAAGTGCTCAGGCCAAGGGCAGCCGAAAGTTGTCTGCATTAATGCAAAGCTAGGCTCTTTCCACTTCTATTTTGCTCCCTTTCTTTGGTTAGGTATACAAATCCACAATGCCGTGTGTGAATAGAGCCTTTCTGAAAATCAGACACACCAAGGTTCACATCTGAGTGCACTTGGTGCAAATCAGTACTAGAGGGCAAGAAAAGTCTGGGCCCACAAGGCAGAAGAGTTGCAGGACTGAGACACTCACAAAAGCTTTATAGGAAGAGCTTAATTCACTATATATTATAGGTTGCAGGTCTGAGACACTTGCTCAGACACACTACGTTGACACTGTATGGATGGAGCCTCAAATTCAAACAGTATCCCTCTCTCTCACCCAAACACTTTGACTTCCAAAGTAAAAGTAAAATCCCTCAAAGCTACAGTTAAAACCAAGGAATTTAAATTTAATTTTAGATGTCTCCTCTCTCCAGCTAACTACATAAATCACCTCTATACTCAATAACTGTAAGATATGTAACCACATGGAATTTATGTTTAACGTACTATATTTGATCTTAGTCAGAAGACCATACTGGGTGTGGTGGCACATGCTTCTGATCCCAATGCTTTAGAAGCTGAGTTGGAGGCCAGCCTGGTCTGTGGTGCTGAGTAAAGAATCAAATGCAGGGCTTCCCCCAGCAGGCAAGCACTCTATCAATAACGCTGTATTCCCAGCCTACAACCTTAACTTTCCATCAGAGAAACTGAGGTTGTAGCTCAGGAATAAAGTGCTTGCCTAGCTCAAGGCCCTCAGTTCAAATCCCAGTCCCACAAATCTCAAACGAGATGTGACCCTGTATTCCATTATATCCAAGAAGACACTAGAAAGATCTGCTCATTTATAAGGGTTGGCACAGATCATGGAAGTAGAAAAGCCTTAGATTTAGAACCAGGGAGCTTGGGTGTATGGCCCAGGTTATCCACTTATGAGCTGGGAGACCCTGGGCAACTCACCTCTGACTTGGGACCCCTAAACTTCCTCCCCTATAACATCAGCTGTACCAAAGATGCTGCCCAAATCAATAAGAAAATGTGTGTACATGCATTACAAATAAGCACATAGGAGATATTATTCTGGTAAGAGGAGACTCTGGTATTTAAACATTCCAGGAGCTTTGAGCAAGCTGGGATCACAGAGCCAGGTCATCCAGGCAGAATTAAAAGAATTCTGAAATATGTTTGGCATTTGGTTCTTTATTTTACTTAAATAATTCCTAGTTTTAACCACCAAGCTTCATAGGGACTAAAGGATATAATTAGATGAGAATTCTAGACTGAGAATTCCTTCGTACTAATAAAATAAAATAAAATAAGCTTATTGTGATCCTCCTGTTCTCAAAACAATCCCAAACCCCACCTATGCTGAGCAGCAGCAGAGGCAGCCATGGCCATGACCTATCATGCACCAGAGCTCCCATTTCATCACTTTGGAATTTTCATCCTACCTTTTATGCCTCTACATATAATATATACTGTTAACTGGAAGAGTCTAACCTTCCAACATATAGTCACAGTAATTTCAAAACAGTAATTCTATCATCAAGGACTCCTTAGAAATACTAGAAAATGGTATGGAAAATGGTTCAACAGTTAAGAGCACACAGGCTCTTCCAAAGGACCTGGGCACCCATGTCAGGAAGTTCACAACTGCCTGTAACTTCAGCTACTAGTCCCCCCCCCCCAATAAATAAAAAAATAAATTTTAAAAGTTTAAAGAAGGAAGACAGACAGGCTAAATGATGGGCTAGCGATGACCCTGTGGTTCCAAGCAAAGGCTGTTCTTGCAGAGGACCCAGGTTTGGTTCTCACTGTCAGGTGGCTCACAAGTACTGATAACTCTAGCACCAAGGAGCCCTCTTCTGGAAGCTGTAGGCATTACATTCATATAGCCCTACCTAGACAGACAGACAGACATACACACATACACATATTAAATTTAAAAAAAAAAAAAAAAAACAACGCTAGACAACAGGTTTACAAGCACAGAGATGCAACTTTAACAGGGAGGGGACATGTGGGGATGTCCACTGCACTCCTGCAAAACATCACTGTGCTGAGGTGTTTCAAACACATTTGCCTATTCAGGACTCAAAATGAGATAGGTGTTAGTGGTATTTTACAGAACAACACAGGGTCAGACAACTAGCCCACACACGGCCAAGGAAAGAGAGGCACCCAGGGCCAAGTGCTTTACTGGAGCATTCCAGTAACCAAGGAACACAGTTTACAGTCTTATGTCTATGGTTTGCAATTACTGAAATAGGAACCTATCCCTTTTCACAAAGCACTTTCAGAACCGACCAAGCAGGGAAGAGTAGTAGTAGAAAAGCCCCTTTAATGCTTCATTTAAGCTCTTTAAAATCTAAACATGGAGCCCAGTGTGGTGGCTCAGCACTCAGGAAGCTGGGCCAGAAGAAATGTTTTCACTTCGTGGCCAACCCTAACTACATCGTCCTAGAGCCACCCTGAGCTACAGAAAACCAAAAGAAAAAAAAAATCTTTAAATGTAAAGCAAAGATTTTCTCAGATTTAAAATTTACCAAAATAAACCAGGTGATGGTGACACATGCCTTTAATCCCAGCACTCAGGAATCCGAGGCAGGCGGATCTCTTGAGTCTGAGGCTACAGAGTGAGTTCTAGGTCAGCTAGGGCTACACAGAGAAATCCTGTCTTGTAATTAATAAATAAATAAATAAATAAATAAATAAATAAATAAATTCACCAAGATAGAACTATACCCCAACAAGGAAGAAAAATAGGACTTAAATTTCACAAAATAGCTAATGTATAGACCATTTGGTGACATAAGCAATGGATGGATTGATCAGGAGTAGATCCCTGGCCTAGCATACCTGAGGCCCTAGTTTTAATCCTAGCACACGGAGTGGTAGCCAGAGGCTGTTTCAGATAATATTACCCAGTCACAGAAAGGAACACTTGAGATTCTGTGTAGCCCTGGATAGAAAAGTAAACGTTGGTAAGCTGTATCATCTGTATGCCATGGAGAAAGAGACGGGGGATATCTGTGAGTTCTAGTCTGGCCTGGTCTATAGTCAAGTTCTTGGTCAACCAGGGTTGCAACCTGAGCTTTAAAAAAAAAAAAAGTAAAATGACAGAAAAGCAAAGTGGATGGAGCTAAAACACATGAGATTGGATTACCAATGAGGAGGAGGACAGCAGGCAGAACTGAAGGATGGTAAAAACTTCTACCCCTAGGTTTCTACTCTGATGCCTAGTAGCCCTGATAGAGGCTGGGAGGTTTACGCTCCAGGAAGATGACCACAGAGACTCTGGGTTTAGACATACCAAGGTCAGCATAGGAATGACAAAAGGCAGGGGTGAGGTGTTCTAGACAGTCAGGGCTATACAGAGAAACCGTGTTTCTAACAAACAAAACACACGAAAAGAAAAGAAAAAAAGGAAAAAACCAATTATGTTTAGTCTTTCATGCTCATGTGTGGAGAGACTTTATAAAAAAAAAAAGGTCTGGAGAGATGGCTCAGCAGCTATGGTGTACATGCAGATAAAGCATTCATATACATAAAATAAATAAATAATAAACAATTTTTTTGGCTTTTTCTGTGTAGCCTTGGCTGTCCTGGAACTCACTCTGTAGACTAGGCTGGCCTTGAACTCAGAAATCTGCCTGCCTCTGCCTCCCAAGTGCTAGGATTAAAGGCGTGCGCCACTACCTCCCGGCATAAATAAATCTTTTAAGAGAAAAAAAAAGGGGGGGGGGAAACTGGTGACATGGCTCAGTAGGTAAGAGCACCCGACTTACTGGTCTTCCGAAGGTCCTGAGTTCAAATCCCAGTGACCACATGGTGGCTCACAACCATCCGTAATGAGATCTGGCGCCCTCTTCTGGAGTGTCTGAAGACAGTTACAGTGTACTTACATATAATAAATAAATAAATCTTAAAAAAAAAAAGGTTCCAGTTCTTGCTAAATTACCTAAAAGTTAAAACAATGTCAAAATTACAACAGGGGATTAAGACTATTTCAGTGGCAGAGAACTGGCTTAGCATCATGTCCAAGGACCTAGACTTGGTCCCTAGCACCGGAAAGAGAAGGGAGGGAGGATGGAGATGAAGGAAAGGAATGAGGAAAGGCAGGAAGGGCTCCACATACATGAAATGTACCAGGAAAACCAATTCCATAATGTTAAAAGGAAGACATCCAGGAGACAACCTGGGAGTACTAAGACCAAGGAGCGCTATAAGGAAAACCTACTAAGGCTACAAGTGATGGGTCTGACTCATGAAGTTCATTTGTATTCAATAAAGAGCAACTCAGACAGAGTTAACAGACGATACTCTTATGGCTTAAAACCAACCAGGGAGTATGCAGATATTAGGTTTACACATTATTATAATCATATAATTTCTAGTTTCTATAGGAAACAAAGAGTATACAGAGGCAATTCACAGAAGGGAAGCAATTAACTGAAACAGGAAGAAATGTTCCAGTTCATTAGTGCCTTCCACAAGTTACACCGAGACATCGTTACTAAATGGCAAAAGGTAGAAATGTAAGTACTGGAGCAGTTGCAGAAATGCCATGCTTGTGGGGTGCAGTGTGATAGATCTACTTAGCTCTTAACAGCTCTTATGCCATCATGGTGATCCTGGGCCTGTTTCCCAGAAATTCTAAAATATGCTGGCATTGTGCACTGCAAGGTTGCTACTAGTACTACTGTTTACAGTAGCCTAGGTACCCATTGCTATGGGGATCTATGTATACCATGGAATACTATGCCACAGTTAAGATCAATTAGCTTAAGTCTGCATCCAGCATAAATAGATCTTCAAATAGTAAAACAAGTAAAAACCAGAGGTAAATGGCATTTCCTGGAGATTCTAAAGCCGAATTCTACAAGAGCAGGGTTGAACCAGATATTCTGTGACTAAAAATAAACACCTCCCATTACTAAATATTTTACAAAGATGCATCTAGAACTAAGAGCTTATATAAGACACACTAGAAAGGATTCTGTAAGGAAGGGATATGAGAAAGATGAACACACAGCTTTTGGCCACTGGAGTAAGAGTATCCAAACCAAGGAGTGTAAAAGTGCTTGTCCCCAAGCCTGATGACATGATTTTGGTCTCTATAATACATCGGTAAAAGAGAACCAAGTCCCACACACAATTATCCTCCAACCTACACACAAACATACACATACACACACACTAATAATAATAATAATAATAATAATGATGATGATGATAATAAACACTCTTAAGAGGGCCAGCTGGGTCTTAAAGGGCAGAGTGTGGTGACACATGCCTTTAGTCCCAGCACTGGGGAGGCAGAGACAGCTGGATTTCTGTGAGTTTCAAGCCAACCTGGTCTATATATGCGCTCCAAGACAGCTGGGACTACATAGTGAAACTCCATCTCAATAACCAAAACAAACAAAACCTCCTAAAACTTAAAACAATACCACTTTGAACTTACACATATATTGATTTATGCAATAAAACCCTCTCAATTGCCTCTTACATGTCAAGAGTTAAGTTTAAATAGAACTTTTTTTCTTATTTTTAATTTAAAAAGTATGTTTTCGGGGCTGGTGAGATAGCTCAGTGGGTAAGAGCACCCGATTGTTCTTCCAAAGGTCCAGAGTTCAAATCCCAGTCAACCACATGGTGGCTCATAACCATCGGTAACAAGATCTGACGCCCTCTTCTGGAGTATCTGAAGACAGCTACAGTGTACTTACGTATAATAAATAAATAAATAAATCTTAAAAAAAAAAAAAAAAAAAGTATTTTTTCGGGGCTGGAGAGGTGGCTCAGCTGGTTAAGACCACTGACTGCTCTTTGGAGGTCCTAGAGTTCATTTCCCAGCAACCACCTGGTGGCTTACAACCATCTGTGATGGGATCTGATGCCCTCTTCTGGTGTTATCTGGTGACAGCTACATATACTTGTATAAATAAATAAACCTTTAAAAAAATTATTTGAATGTATGAGTATTCTGTTTGCATGTATGTATATGCACTACATATGTGTCCATGGAAGTCAGAAAAGGGCATCAGATAACCTAGAACTGAAGTTACAGCTAGTTGTGAGTTGTCACATGGGTGTGAGGGACTGAACCCAGGTACTCTGGCAGAGTAGTGTAAGCTCTTAACCACTGAGCCATCTCTCCAGCCTCAGAGCTCATCATTCTTAAACCGGTGATCATGCCTAGAGCCTGAGGTATTCGAGGCAAGTGCTACACCCCACTAAGCTGTAGCCCTAACCCTTCAGGGCTTTTTTTTTTTTTTCTTTCATAAAATAGAAATATATTTTGAGAGCCAAATGTGGCTCATACTTTGACCACCAACACTACCTGAGACCTTAACTCTAAAACAAAACAAAAATAAAACCCAGAAATACTTAAAAAAAAAAAAAAGAATTAGAAGAAGAAGTAGAAAAGCAGCTTAAAGTTCTTTTTTTTTTTTTTTTTTTTTTTGGTTTCTCTGTATAGCCCTGGCTGTCCTGGAACTCACAGGACCAGGCTGGCCTCCAACTCAGAAATTTGCCTGCCTCTGCCTCCCGAGTGCTGGGATTAAAGGTGTGTGCCACCATGCCCAGCTAACGTTCTTTAAATAAGCTGGGCTGGAACACAAAAGCAAATCTAAAACTCTAGTGACTTCCACATCTCAGTCCACAGGGAAGATCCTCGCCCTCAGGAGTCCACTGAGAAAACAGTAACTTTTTGGAGACTCTGCCCCACCTCCCACACGCTCTAACTGCTCAGAAGCCTCAGCAGATTGCCCTGTTCTAAGAGGTTTCCCAGGCAGACTACTGGATACTATGTAGGTGTCACAGTTAATGTGCATATCACCACATGCTAACACTACCTGACTCACGGGAACAGGGAGGTAACTCCGTCAGTAAAGTGGTCACTGCACAAATGGGAAGCCCTCTGTTCCCCCTCACAAAGTAAGGAATGCTGGTAATGCCCTGTAATCTCAGCGGTAGGAAGGCAGAGACAGGAGGATCCCTGGGGCTCATTAGGGACCAGCCCTAGGTCCCCATGAGAAGCTCTGTCTTGAAAAGCAACACAGGGGGCTGGTGAGATGGCTCAGAGGGTAAGAGCACCCGACTGCTTTTCCGAAGGTCCTGAGTTCAAATCCCAACAACCACATGGTGGCTCATAACCATCTGTAACAAGATCTGACGCCCTCTTCTGGAATATCTGAAGACAGCTACAGTGTACTTACGTATAATAAATAAATAAAT